>NW_022436967.1:4873216-5062555 GCF_009761245.1 Sapajus apella
AAAAAAAAAAAAAAAAAAAAAAAGAAATTGTCCTTATAAAATATAAACATTATCATATAAGACAGTTTCTACTAGCTAGTTTTGTCTTTCATTTAAAATTTAAAAGTAGATAGCTTAAGTAAAATGACACCCTTATTAGGAAATCCAAAAGTGCTACCTGTGTCTCTATATGTTATAAATTTTCTATCTGACCCCATGGAACAACTGCTGTTGTATCTCAAAAGACTAAACCCACAATGACTTCTAATTTATGAAGCCCAAATCAAAGTTTTCAACTTAAAGATACTATCAGTTTAAATCCAAACATTTAAATCTGATTTTTAAAGAATGACTCATTTAGAGTGTTTTACTTATTCTGACCTTTAAGAATTATAGTAATAACCAAATCATTTTATTTAAAACACATTACACATTACTTTATCTTGACTTTTTTACTTTTATTTCTTTTCTAATTCAGGCAGCAAAACTTGTTCATTGTTAACAATTAGATAATTTACAGAAGTGTACATACACACACACACACAAAACTCCACCATTAGTTATTTTATCTACCCTTGGGAAAGTCATGGGTATTATTATTCTAGTTGAAGAAACAAGATAAGTAAATTTTCTAAAATACAGGTGACTCTTGAACTATCCAGGTTTGAAATGTGTGGGACCACTTATATACACAAAGATTTTTTTTCCAGTGAATATATCAACTTTTCAAAGATTTTTAATGGCTTGAAAAAATTCACAAATGAACTCACATAGTCTAGAAACTTATAAAAATTTTAAGAAAATATAAGATATGTCATGAATGCATAATATATTCATACATATTAGTATATTTTATCATTTACTACCATAAAATATACACAAATCTATTACAAAAAGTTAAAATCAAAACTTGTGCTCACACTTACAGATGGTAATGGTGTCATTGGCTGTTGAGAGAAATGTAAAAAAAATAAAATTACTGTATTATAACTGTATAAAATTAATTATAATATTATACTAGTGTAGTAATTTTGTAGCCACTTCCTGTTATTCCAGTGAACCCTTGGTGTATCCACTTAAAACACCATGTGATGCTAATCATCTCCAAGTGAGCAGCTTATCTCTCCAATAAATTGCATATTGCAGTAAAAAAAAGTGATCTCTCATAGTTCTGATGTATTTTCCGTGGTGTTTAGTGCAGTACAGTAATCTTAAATAACACCATGAGATCCATGTGCTATTCCTCTAGTGATGCTAGACGTGCTTCCAAGAAGCAGAGAAGAGTTATGACATTATAAGAAAAAGCTGAATTGCTACGTATGTACCATAGAACAATGTCTGCAGTTGCAGCAGTTGCGCACCATTTCAAGATAAAGAAATACAGCTTAAGGACCATTGTAAAAAAGAATAGAGAAATCAAAAACCCATTGCTGCAATTCCTCCAGCAGGCACAAAAACTTTGCACTTCTTGTGAAACATGTGCCTCTTTATCTTGTATTAAAAATGCAGCTTTTATGTGGGTGCAGATTGCTATAAGAAAGGCATACCTGTCGACTCACAAAATTTGAGAAAAAGTGAAGTTATCATACAACAAAGCAAAAGAAGGTTAAGGATCTAAAGCTGGAAAATGTAATGCCAGCAAAGGATGGCTTGATAATTTTAGAAAGAGATTTGACTTTAAAAAGTGTCAAGATAGCAAGAGAAACAGTTCTGCTGACCAAAAGGCAGCAGAAAAGTTCCCAGACACTATTAAAGGAATTCTTGAGGAGAAAAGATATGTTCCTCAACAGACTTTCAATGCAGTTTAAAGTAGGCTATCCTGGAAAAAAGATGCCACAGAGGATGTTCATTAGTAAGGAAGAGAAGCCATCACCAGAATTTAGGGCAGGAAGGGATAGGCTAACTCTGCTGTTTTATGTAAATGTCATCAAACTTTTGATCAGGAAAGCCCTTATCTGTAAAGCTCCTTATCTCCAGGAATTAAGGGAAAAAGATAAATACCAGCCGCTAATCTTTTGTCTATATGACAAGAGTTCCTGGACAATGAGAACACTTTTACTGGATTGGTTGGATTATTTGTCCCTGAAGTCAGAAAGTACCTTGCTAGTAAAGGAATGCATTTTAAAGTTATTTTAATAGTAGATATTGCCCCTGGCCACCCAGAACCCCATGAGTTCAACACTAAAGGCATCACAGTGGTCCACTTACCCCTAAACACACAGTCTGACTCAACCTCTAGACCAAGGAGTCATAAAAACCTTTAAGACTCATTACATACATTATGAAAAGTCTTTTCAATGCTGTGGAAGAGAACCCCAATAGGAAAAACATCATAAAAGTCTGGAAGGATCACACCATTGAAGATTCCATCATTATTATGGAAAAAGCCATAAAAGTCATCAAGCCTGAAACAATAAATTTCTGCTAGAGAAAACTATATTCAGATGTTTTGCATGACTTCACGGGATTTCCAACAGAACCAATTAAGGAAATTATGAAAGCGATTATAGCTATGGCAAAAAAGTAGAGGTTGAAGGTTTTCAAGATCTGCTTCTTAGAAAACTCCAAGAGCTAATAGACATCACACCAGAAGAATTCGCAGAAAACAGCTTGAAAGTGAGCGCTTCCAAACCAGGGTCCGGTGATGAGGAAGAAGATATAGAAGAAGCAGTGTCATGAAACATACTGGCATTAGACAATCTGACAGAAGGGTTTGATTTTTCAGGATTTCTTTTTACTTCTTTTATGACATGGACTCTTCTATTATATGGATACTAAAATTAAAGAAAATGGTGGAAGAAGGATTGGCACTATATAGAAATGTTTGTAAATAAATGAAAAAACAAAAATATCAGACTGAAATTACAATGCATTTTCATAAAGTTACAATGACTGTGCCTGCCTCTTTTGACTCCTCTTTTTTATGCCTGCCACCCCTGAGACAAGGCCATACCATCCTCTTTCTCTTCTAATTTCCCAGCCCATTCAGTGTGAAGACAATGAGAATGAAGACCTTTATGATGTTCTATTGTTACTTAATGAATAGCAAATACCTTCTCTTCCTTATGATTTTCTCAATAACATTGTTTTCTCTAACTTATTTTGTTATAAGAATACAGTATATAACCCTAAAAGTATATGTTAGGCTGGGCACGGTGGCTCACGCCTGTAATCCCTGTACTTTGGGAGGCTGAGGCGGATGGATCACAAGGTCAGGAGTTCGAGACCAGCCTGACCAACATGGTGAAACCCCGTCTCTACTGAAAATACAAAAATTAACTGGGCATGGTGGCACACACCTGTAATCCCAGCTACTCAGGAGGCTGAGGCAGGAGAATTGCCTGAACCTGGGAGGTGGAGGTTGCAGTGAACCAGGATTGTGCCACTGCTTTCCAGCCTGAGTCACAGGCTGGAATGAATTTCATCTGGAAAAAAAAAAAAAAAAAGTAAAGTATATGTTAATTGGCAGTTTATTTATAAAGCTTCTGGTTTGCAGTGGGCAGTTAGAAGTTACATTTTTGAGAAGTCTAAAATTTTATGCAGGATTTTGACTGTAGGAGAATGAGCTAGAAGGACTCCCAGCCCTAACCCCTGTGCTGCTCAAAGGTCAATTATACTTAAAAAGTGTTGAAGCATTAAATGTAGACAAAGGTTCAAGCAATATTTACAGATTAAACTACTTGGAAAACTACATGTGAAGCCCAAAATCCAAGTCAGCATATTCTTATTATTTATCCTTAAAAATGAAATCAAGTTTAAATGTGTATTATAAGCGATTATCACCATATATTATACAAATTCCAGGAAAAAATTAAACATTTAAAGGGAAAATTACATTTTAAAAAATTAATGGTGTCTTCTGTGTCTTAGATTTTCACTGGAATTTGTTTTAGTAGAATAATGATGATTTGTTCATTTTTTAAAAAACTAAATTTAATAAAGCTTTGGATTTAGTTATAATAAAAATTACACAATTGGTATACAGGCAACTACTATAATACCTATTTAACACCTTGGGGCATACAAATGTATCTCATTATAGTTTGTAGGTGTTAATGATTATTTTCAGATTTGTAACTTTGTGATCTCTTGCTTTATGTAAGCATCACAAAAATTTTGTTAAATAAGCAAAGGAAAATTTGTTACTGTGCTCTAAATGAAGAAACTGGAACATATGAAGGTAAATAAAGGGAAGGTAAATCTGAGAGAAGAACTAATGTAGTAAAGTAAGAAGCACTTTACTACATTAGTTGGAAGTCAGAAAAAATGTAAGAAGTCAGAACCGAACCATTAGACAATTTTAGGATGCCCCAATATTTTCAGAGCTAATTACTCCTATTGACTCAATATACTATTTGGACTTTATCTTTCCTGTATACTTGTTCGCTTTTTTTGTCATAGTGTATTATATGTAGTTTTGAAAACTGCCAAAAAAGAATGAAGATAGAGATTAGAAACCAGGTATGTCAATAAATTCAAAACTTGGACTGTATTTATATACTTATGAAAATTTCTAGATTTAAATATATTTCTTTGTGAAGACATTTTAAAACATTAAAATTATATGTGATAAATGACAGGCATTCCTTGGATCTGAATGTTATTGACATAAACAGTGTGTTAATATTAAATAATTTAACATACAACATTGTTAGAGCTGTTGTATGATTTTAGTATAACCAAGTAATTGCATTGATCTTCTCACTCTTTCATTTTTCAACACTTCTGAAAGGACAGCCACCCAGGTGCTATCTCAAACTTCTTTCCACAAATATGAATTTGGCATATTTTAACAGTGATGTAATGTACAGATGTATACATTACTTCTTAGGACTCATTTCTTACCCATGCTAATTCCGTGTTTTTAAAAAACTGATACAAGCCATAAGTATGTGACTTAGTATAGGTATTCTTTCTATTCCCAGTGTTTGCTTAGGTCATATGCTGGAGCTGGCCTCTAAACTTTATTACATCATGCATATATGGAAAATGATGCCAGCACTATGTGCAGGGGGAAATGGAGAAGGCCTTTGGAAGCTGGAGCAAACAGACCTGGGACATAGGCCACAGTTATAGGGACTGACTGAAGAGAAAAATATCTCAGCATACTTCTAATATATCAAAGGCACCAGTTCTGAGTTTAAGGGTGTGAGATTTAAATTTATTATAATTATTATTATTTAAGTTCTGGGGTACATGTTTAGAGCTTGCAGGTTTGTTACATAGGTATACATGTGTCATAGTGGTTCACTGCATCCATCAACCTATCATCTACATTAGAGATTTCTCCTGATGTTATCCCTCCCCTAGCCCCCCACCCCCTGACAAGCCCTAGTGTGTGATGTTCCCCTCCCTGTGTCCATGTGTTCTCATTGTTCAACTCTCACTTATGAGTTAGAACATGTGGTATTTGGTGTTTTTTGTGTGTGTTACTTTGCTGAGGATAATGGTTTCCAGCTTCATCCATGTCCCTGCAAAGGACATTAACTCATTCTTTGTAATGGCTGCATAGTATTCCATGGTGTGTATGTGCCACATTTTCTTTATCCAGTTCATCCTTGATGGACATTTGGGTTGGTTCCATGTCTTTGGTATTGTGAACAGTGCTACAATAAACATACGTGTACATGTGTCTTATAGTAGAATGATTTATAATCCTTTGGGTATATACCTAGTAATGTGATTACTGGGGCAGTTGGTGTTTCTGGTTCAAGATCTTTGAGGAATCGCCACACTGTTTTTCACAATGAACTAATTTACCCTCCCACCAACCATATAAAAGCATCCCTATTTCTCCACATCCTCTCCAGCATCTGTTGTTTCCTGACGTTTTAATGATTGCCATTCTAACTGGCTTGAGATGGTATCTCAATGTGGTTTTGATTTTAATTTCTCTAATGATCAGTGATGAGGAGCTTTTTTCATGTTTGTTGACTGCATAAATGTCTTCTTTTGAGAAGTGTCTGTTCATATCCTTCACCCACTTTTTGATGGGGTTGTTTTTTCTTCTAAATTTCTTTAAGTTCTTTGTAGATTCTGTATAGTGGCCCTTTGTCAGTTGGATAGATTGCAAAAATTTTCTCCCATTCTGTAGCTTGCCTGTTCACTCTGATGAACAGTTTCTTTTGGTGTGTAG
Organism: Sapajus apella; assembly: GCF_009761245.1. Classification (NCBI taxonomy): domain Eukaryota; kingdom Metazoa; phylum Chordata; class Mammalia; order Primates; family Cebidae; genus Sapajus; species Sapajus apella. The sequence continues at coordinate 4,879,332 of NW_022436967.1, forward strand.
AAGCTCTTTAGTTTAATTAGATCCCATTTACCAATTTTGGCTTTTGTTGCCACTGCTTCTGATGTTTTAGTCATGAAGTTGTTGCCCATCCCTATGTCCTGAATGGTATTGCCTAGGTTTTCTTCTAGGATTTTTTATGCTATTAGGTCTTACATTTAAGCCTTTAATACATCCTGAGTTAAGTGTTGTACAAGGTGTAAGGAAGGGGTTCAGTTTCATTTTTCTGCATATGGCTAGCCTGTTTTCCCAATACCATTTATTAAATAGGGATTCCTTTTCCCCATTGCTTGTTTTTGTCAGGTTTTTCAAATATCAGATTGTTGTAGATATGTGGTATTATTTCTGAGGCCTCTGTTCTGTTCCATTAATCTATATATCTGTTTTGGTACCAATACCATGCTGTTTTGATTACTGTAGTCTTGTAGTATAATTTGAAGTCAGGTAGTGTGATGCCTCCAGCTTTGTTCTTTTTGCTTCCAATTGTCTTGCTTATGCAGGCTGTTCTTTGGTTCAGCCCAGAATTTAATATCCAGCCAAACTAAGCTTCAAAAGTGAAGGAGAAATAAAATCCTTTGCAGACAAGCAAATGCTGAGAGATTTTATCTCCCCTAGGCCTGCCTTCACTTTTTTTTTTAAATAGATGCTTACATTGAGGCCCAGATACCTGCTAACCCTATTATATTGAGTAAGTAACTTCCTTTCTTTGACAATCAGTTTTTACATCTGTAAAATGGAGCTGATAAGGATAACTACTTCAGGTACTGTCTATGATTAAATCGGAATGTTGAGTTCTTACCAAATTCCTTGGCAAGTACTCAACACTCTATAAGTTTCATTTTTTACCCACCCCTCATTCCCATGCTACTGAGTTCAGATCTACTTGGAACACATTTGGAAAAGGGCCACTATAGGTGCATGAGTACTTTTAGTCAGAAATGAATATAAGTCTTGAAAGTAGCATAAGAAGCACAAATGTGAAGGAAACGTGTCATCAAGGTCCAAATGAAATCTATTCATTGGACAGAAAGTAGTTATCCATCTGCTTTTTGTTCAGGTTCCTCTGTCAGCTCTTATAGTACTTTCGCAACTGAAAATCAAATCTCTTTCCTCTGGCAATAAAACTTCCTCATTGATCTATCTTTAATAGTTTGACAATGTTGCCATTGTGCTTCTAATACATCTCAATAAAGGAACGTGTCATTTTTCCATCATTATTTAGTTTTGCCATCTCTGTACTCAGTTTATAACCAACATTGGCCTTTTAACGTTTAAGAAGATTTGCTACGTAAACTCTATATTTGCAAAGAGGAAGACAAATGCACAGGGAACAGAGAAGAGAATATTGGAGATAAATGGAATGACATAAATTAACCCATTCACTTCCAAACAAGATACCGTGTTCCAGATGGAATAAATAATTTGGCAGACTGTATATTTATTGAGTGGCAGAACAAGGTCTGAAGCCTGAAATTCCATTTCATCGGTCAGTGTCTTTTCTAAACCATAGTCGCCTTCCTATTAATGAGTACGTTTTCTCCCAAGGGCGGTTGAGGGAAAAGTGTTGTCTTCACAAACTCTGTCATGAAAGGGCCACACACTGGATATAAAGAGCAGTCACTGGATTATAGTGAATATCTTCTGCAACATATAGGCATACCTCAAAGATATTGCAAGTTCAGTTCCTGACCACCGACATAAAGTGAATCTCACAATAAAGCAAGTCATACAAATTTCTTGGTTTCCAAGTGCATTTAAGAGTTATGTTTACACTACAATGTACTCTATTAAGTGTACAATAGCATGTATAAAAATATATAACTTAATTTAAAAATACTAAGAAAATATTTTTTTAAAAATACAGAGGAAAGAGATTTGATTTTCAGTTGCCAAAGTACTAGAAAATGGTAACAATAATCTGAGCTTTCAGCAAGTCATAATCTTCTTACTAGTGGAGGGTCTTACCTCAATGTTGACGACTGCTGACTCATCTGGGTAATGATTGTAGTAGGCTGGGGTTGGCTGTGGTTATCTTTTAAATAAGATGACAGTAAGCTTTATCATATCAATTGACTCTTTCAAGATTTATTTGAAGCATGCAAGGCTCTTTCATAGCATTCTACCCACAGTAGAAATTATTTCAAAATTAGAGTTTATCCTTTAAACCCTGCCACTTCTATTTCACCTAAGTTTATGCAAGATTCTGAATCCTTTGTTGTTATTACAACAATGTGGACAGCGTCTTTGCCAGAAGTAGATTTCATCTCACAAAATCTCTTTGCTCATCTCTAAGAAGCAATTCCTCATCCATTTAAATTTTGTTATAAGACTGTAGCAATTCAGTTACATTATCAGGCTCCACTTCAAGTTCTAGTTCTCTTGCTATTTCTACTACATCTGTAGTTACTTCTTGGACTAAAATATTGAATCCCTCAAAGTCATCCATGAGGGTTGGAATCAGCTTCTTCCATATTTTGTTGATATTTGATGTCCTTCCTTGAATAGCACATGTTCTTATTGGTATCTAGAATAGTTAATCCTTTCCAGAAGGTTTTCAATTTACTTTGTCCAAATTCATCAAAGAGGTCACTATCTGTGGTTACTATTGCCTTGCAAAAGACATTTCTCAAATAATAAAACTTGAAAGTTGAAATTACTCCTTGATCTATGGACTGCAGAATGGATGTTGTGCTAGCAGTTGTGAAAACAACATTCTTCATTTGTACATCTTCATTAGAAATTTTGGCTGACTAGAGACATTGTCAATGAGCAGTGACATTTTAAAAGGAATTTATGTTTTGAGCAGTAGGTCTCACTAGGGAGCTTAAAATATTTAGTAAGCATGCTATAACCAGATGTACTGTCACCTGGGCTTTGTTGTTCTAGTTCTAGAACAAACAAATATTGACTTCAACCTGAAGTCACCTGCTTCATTAGCTCCAAGCAAGAGATTAAGCCTGTCCTTTGAAGCTTTGAAGCTAAGCATTGACTTCCCCTCTCTAACTATGAAAGCCCTTGATTGCATTATCCTGCAATAAAGGACGCTTATCTTCATTTAAAATATGTTGTTTAGTATAGCCACCTTCAGCATTTATCTTAGCTAGATCTTATGCATTACTTCGTAATTACCTGCTGCTTGATTTTACACTTTACATTATGGAGACAGCTTCTTTCCTTAAACCTCATGAACCAACTTCTGCTAGCCTTTAACTTTTCTTCAGCTTCATTACCTCTGCAAGCTTCCCTAGAATTGAAGAGAGTTAGGGCCTTGCTCTGGATTAGGATTTGGCTTAAGGGAATTTTGTGACTGGTTTGATCTTCTATCGAGACTATTCAAATTTAGCCCATATCAGATATAAGGCTGTTTTCGCTTTCTTATCAGTTGTGTTTCCACTTGAGTAGCACTTTTAATTTCCTATATGAATTTTTCCTTTGCATTCACAGCTCGACTGTTTGAGTCCTGAGCCCTAGCTTTTAGCCCATTTCAATCTTGACATGCCTTCCTCACTAAGTTTAATTATTTCTAGCTTTTGATTTAAAGTGGCTCTTCCTTTCACTTGATCACCTAAATGCCATTATAGGGTTATTAATTAGCCTAATTTCAGGAGTTCAATATATTTCAATATTGTTGTGTCTTAGAGAACAGGGAAGCCCAAGGGGAGGGAGGAGGACTGACTGACAGCTGGTTAGTGGAACAGTGAGAACATATGTAAAATTTATCAATTAAGTTTGCCAACTTATATGGTCACAGTTCATGGAGCCCCTAAACAAATACAGTAGAAATATCAAAGATCACTGATTTCAGATCACCATAACAGATAAAATAATAATAAAAAAACACTTTAAATATTGTAAGAATTACCAAAATGTGACACAGAGACAGGAAATGAGCACCTGCTGTTGAAAAAATGGCATCTGACCAGGTGTGGTGGCTCACGCCTGTAACCCTAGCACTTTGGGAGGCCAAGGGGGGCAAATCACCTGAGGTCCAGAGTTCAAGACCAGCTTGACCAACATGGAGAAACTGTGTCTCTACTAAAAATACAAAAAATTAGCCGGGGGTAGTGGCACACACCTGTAATCCCAGCTACTCTGGTGGCTGAGGCAGGAGAATCACTTCAGCCCCAGAGGCAGAAGTTGTGGTAAGCCAAGATTGCCCCATTGCACTCCAGCCTGGGCAGAAAGATTGAAACTCTGTCTCAGAAAAAAAAAAAAAAAAAAAAAAGGTGCCTATAGACTTGCTTGACACAGTGTTGAAACAATGGTTCAACTGGTTAAAAATGAAACATTTGGCTGGACGTGGTGGCTCACATCTGTAATTCTATCACTTTGGGAGGCCGAGGTGGGATGGATCACCTGAGGTCAGGAGTTCCAGACCAGCCTGACCAACATGGTGAAACTCTGTCTCTACTAAAATACAAAAAAAAAAAAAAAAAAGCCAGGCATGAAGTTGGGTGCAGTGCTGGGCACCTATAATCCCAGCTACTCAGGAGGCTGAGGCAGGTGGATCACCTGAGTTCAGGAGTTTGAGCCTCACCAATATGGTGAAGCCCCATCTCTACTAAAACTGCAAAAATTATCAGGCGTGGTGGTGCTTGCAGTGAGTGCAGATCGTGCCACTGCACTCCAACCTGGGCGACTCCATCTCAAAAAAAAAAAAAAAAGCAACATTTGTGAAGTTCAATAAAACATGGCATGCCTGTATTCTTAAAATCACAAAATAGAGCAGATGAAAATGCACATTCTTTACACATTTGTAGATTTGTAGTATCATATAATTTGAATAAGCTGTACATTTTAATGTAACATCAGCAATATGAATAGGATGTATGATATCCATTTATTTGAGTAGTAGAGCAATTCAAGTAGGAAAAAAAAGTCAATAGTGTAAGAAATATCTGTATAGCTGTCATTTACTTGTACTGTTAATTAATCATTTACTACATGTTATTCACTGGATTAAGCTGTTTACAAAAATCTCCTCCAATAATTACAAGAATCCAGTGAAGCAATCTTATAATTCATATCATTTTAATGATGAGAAAACTGAGCCAAGTTGGAGAAGTTAAATGGCATGCTCCAGTTTATACAGACATAAGAAGTAAATTCAAATTTTGGACACAAACCTGTCTGACTACAAGTACAACATTCCTATCATAGCGCATACAATGTCAGTAATATTAGAATATTTAAAAGAAGCCTCGGCTAAGGGTGAACTTGTCTACCTTTGACTCTTTTACTATTTTGTGTCTTTATACAATCTGTGTATACGTTTAGGTATCTTTCTTTTGTTCTTTAAATGGTGGCTACTACTGTTAATTCTCAATGAATTAACTTTTACAGATTTGTCAGAAGACTGTTAGTGTCCAACCCACTCAGTCTAGGCAGTATCATCATGGCCATCTCTTACCCCTTTATTGCTGTCTCAAAAGGGTCATCTTTCTCCAATTATGTCTAAAATAATCTGTATAAGCATGCCACTTTTAAAGGTAAATGCAGAGAGTCAAAAAGTATATGCCAATAATCAAGACTGACAAGTTTTATAATGCAAATTTACCAGAAATGTATGAAAATAACAAATTTTTCTACACTAGGTGAAACAGTGCCTTTCCTACAAGAATCACCTCAGGAGAAGCATGGCATTTTTTAGCCTTATTTAAAGTCTTTCTGAGATCCTATGCAGCTATTTTTTTGGAAATGTATTCTAGAAAAAATACATGAAGCATTATTACATAATCTAGTATCACCAGATTATGTAATAATATTGTAAAATATCAATGGCAAAGAGCTATTTGAAAGGTGGCATAAAACCAATAAAATTCAAAGCACACTAAGATTGTAAGTGACCAAGTGGCAACAATTTAAAGTCCTAAGAATGAGTAGGTGACAAATAGATTTCCTTTGCAAGGAAACTTCTATTCACAAAGTTCAACCAAGCAGGAGTAATAACTGAAATGTAATATACAAAGAAGTTCCTACTAAGGCAGAGAAATAATAAAATTGAGAAAAAATCTATAAAATGAAGTCAATTGTGAGATTTCAGATATATAGAGTAAATTAGTTTTGTATAGTCAGGTCATTTTGTATTAATATATTGAAAAAGTAGTATATATTTTGCCTGAATTACAAGATTTGACAGATTAGATAGGGTAAATTTACCCGATAATTGTGAGTAATAAATTTTAATGTCTCTATGAAATAAAATGATTTTTGAAGGAAGGTTTTAGGTACATTTTGTTAGACTTCTTTTCTTTTAATGCAGTTGTCTTTGACTTTCAGATTAAAATAAACAAAAAAAGAAAAAGGAAAAAAAAAATGCCCACTCTATAGGGTTACTATATCTCTGCAGGTCAAGAGGAACCTGAAAAAAGAAATTCTAAACTTTTTCCTCTTTAAATAACTCTAAAGTCAAGGAGAGACTTTTTGAATTCTAGAATTGTCATATCTCTAATGGGCACTTCTAATTTGAAAATTCCCAAATCAAGATGCTCCTCCTTAATCTCTTCCTCATTGGTAAATTATGCAAACATCCATTGAACTGTTACAAATAAAAAGCTGTAAATTATTTCTGCCACCTCTATCTCTCTTACCTCCTATATTCCTAAACTGGATTCATCACCAAGTTTCCTAAGTCTAATCACAAACTCTGCCTTCCTCATGCAAGGTGATAATAAAGCCATACCTCGAGCACTTTGGTAATAACCTCTTAAGGTGTCTCACTTCATATGTTCTTGCCTTGCTCCCATTTTTCACATAAAATTTAAACCATAGGTTAGTCCTTCTTAAAAAAAAAATTATTCACTGTGTTTTCTTTGTACATATGGTAAAATGAAAACGCACTGCAGTGGCCTACATGGTCTTGTCTGATCTGGCCCCTTATTAGGTCTGCACCTCATGTTGAACCCAGCTCCTTTTCTCTCTTTATGGCCCATCACATGCTGTCCTTCTTTAAGCATTTAGCATCTTAGAACTAGCCAATGTGGCCTCAGGACCTCTGTATCATGATATCACCTCTGTTTCCAATTTTCTCTTCCCTCCAATGCCCTTCACCCCCTCATCACTGTCTAACATACCCTTCAATTAACCTTCTCATTGTACACTTTAGGTTTTGCTTAAAAATATCAGTGGTGGATGATAACATCACGTCAGTTTCTCAAAACTAAATAAATAAACAAACAAACAAACATAGAATATGACCCAGCAATCCACTTCTGAGTATATACCCAAAAGAATTGAAAGCAGAAATATGAACAGGTATTTGTACACTGTTGTTGATAGCAGCTTTATTATAGCCAGAAAATAGAAGGAACCCAAATGCCCATCAACGTGTGAATGGATAAACAAAATAGCATATATATAAAACAGAATATTAGCCTTAAAAAGGAATGATTTTCTGATATGTGCTACAGCATGGATGAACCTTGAAAACATTATTAAATAAGCTAGACACAAAACAAATATTGTACAATTCCACTTATTATGAATAGAGGTGAATAGAAAGAGAAAGTAGAATAGTGGTGACCAGGAGCTGGGGAGAAGATGAAATAGGGAGCTATTGTTTAATGAGTAGAGGATTTCAGTTTGGGATGTTAAAAATGTTTTGGAGAATGATAGGGATGATGGTTACACGACAATGTGAATATACTTATGCCACTGAATTGTACACTTAAAAATTGTTAAAATTGTGTTGTTTATATTTACCACAATTTTTTAAAAAAATATTACAGTTGCATTTCTTAATTTTCTCTCTCAGCAACAAGCATTTGCCATATTAAAATTATTATTAAAATTTAACACTAAAATAAGAATTTATCATATATCTGTATTTTTTCATATGATTACCAAATATTTACTATATGACTCTGTAAGTTTCATGAGGGCAATAACCTTGGTCTCTATATTTTCTTTTTAATTTTTTTGTATGTTACCAGCCCAAACTCTTGGCCTCAAGCAATCCTCCTACTTCAGCCTCACTAGTAGCTTGGGCTACAGGTGTGTACCACTCTCCCAAGTTAATTAAAAAAAAAAAAAAAATTAGGGCTGGGCGTGGTGGTTCGCGCCTGTAATCCCAGCACTTTGGGAGGCTGAGGCAGGTGGATCACGAGGTCAGGACTTTGAAACCAGACTGAACAACGTGGTGAAAGCCTGTCTATTCTAAAAATACAAAAATTAGCCAGACGTGGTGGTGCGCACCCGTTATCCTAGCTACTCAGGAGGCTGAGGCAGGAGAATTGCTTGAACCCAGGAGGTGAAGGTTGAGCCAAGATTGATCGCGCCACTGCACTCCAGCCTGGGTGACAAAGCAAGACTCCGATTAAAAAAACAAAAAAAATTAGATATGAGATCTCACTATGTTGTCCAGGCTGGTCTCAAACTCCTGGCCTCAAGAAATCCTCCTGTCTGAACCTCTCAAAGTACTGGATATGTAAAAATGAGCCACTGCACTCAGCTTGGCTTCTGTATTTTCTGTATTGTGTAGTTTGCTTTTAATTATCTCACTGTCCACTTTGTGTCAAGTTGAGGGACAAGCACCAGTAGCCATTGAATCAACCTCTGCTAAATGAAAGGATAAAGGCTACATCTCTAGTACAACAAAATATGACATATTTTTAAACATTTTATTTTGGCATATTTTTAGATTTACAGCAGCTTTCCATATAGTATTCACTATTTTCCCCGATGTTCACATCTTATATTACTATGATACATTCATTTTCAAACTAAGAAAAGCAATATTGATATATCACAATTCAGTAAGCTTGAGATATCATTTCAATTCCGCTACCTTTTCTACTTTTCCCAAAGATTTATTCCAGAACAATGATACGTTTGTTGTAGCCATGCAGAGTGAAAGTTTTCTGAATTTACCTGAATAGTTTCCAGAATAAGAATGTAATACCTATATGGAAAATATATATATTTATTTTCATATATATATATATATCATAATGTAAATATATCATTTTGCAACACTCTATTATGACTTTTTTTTGTTAGTTACCAAGTAGTATATATTTTTCTATATTTCCTAACTTGGTGTTTCTTCATGTGTTCATAGAAAGAAAATAAATTCACTTAAGTGGTTTCCAAAAGAAAAAAATGTGTCTCCTCTGGAAATGTAGTTTAGTATTCAACTCTTGTTTTTTTTCTTTCTTTCTTCACTTTCTTTAAATATATACATATATTTTGTGCTCATACATTTTAAATATCCTTAAACTCCAAGAACAGAATGTAGAAAGCAATTATTATAGTATACTTTATTTCAAAGCACTTTTATCCTTATTTTTAAATTATTTATCATTTAAGTATTTTTTTCTATTAATATATATCCATGCATTACACATTCTGATTCTCTCAGATTGGCAGACACTCAATAGAACAAACAGGTGTGGACAGAATCATGCAGAAACATCTATGAGCAAATGTCACATAAAACAAAGAACATTTTCCAACAGCTGAACGTCAGTTTGGAGACATAAGAGGAATCACATGAACTTCACATATTTTAGAGACAAATGTCAGTTCCAAGTTTCTTTTAAGAAAAGCAAACAATTCTACCTTAATTTTCCTTCTTAAACAAACAAACAAACAAACAAAACCCACCAGAAACCAATTGGGTATTTTATATGTAGTTAATAAAATGTTTTAATATAAAAATAAATAAAAATATTTCAGTGTTCTTGCCTAAGAACACTGGATAAAAATCCAGAACAATGCTATATAACTTATGTTAGAATTGATATTTACTTATATATTTATTGACAAACAAACATTTTAATTACCTGAAGGAATATCTTATATGTATAATGTTCAAAACTGACAAATGATAATTCTATACATACTAATGTTTTTATTTCATTAAGACATTCTAACCTATATGTTTAAATATTTTTTAAATGTTATACTTGCAACAAAATCAACATCCTTCATAACTGTTGGAAATACTATTTTTAAAATGATTTTTAAAAATATTTCCTCCTAAATGTGTCATTAAGATTCATATGTGTTATGGCTTTGACAGTACTAATGCTTTGACAATGGCTCCAAAATTTTAACTTGGCATCATTTTACAATTAAGTAAAAATAATCTGTATTTTACTGCTACCAGTAAACTAAACTGCTACTATTTATCATAGTAAATCTAATTTTTCATCAACTAGATCTTACAATATGCATTAAGTTATTCAACAACACATACATCATTTATTCTAAGAATGTGAGAATAAAACAATATGAAAAATATATTTAAGAAAGAAATGGACTTTTATTATCCTGGAAACATTACAGATACTACTCAGTATCCTTCAGTGTTTATGTGTAAACGATTAAAAGGAATGATACTTACAACAATGCAAGTCAGTGGCACCTGAAATTATCCAATAAAAATAAAATTTGAATCAGCATATTTTATTTCCTAAAAGTGAAAAATATATTTTTTACACAGTCTTAAAAATAAAATTTAAATTTTTTAAAAAGGTATTTGCTAATTCCAATTTAAAGAAAATATCCCAGTATTCAAGCAGACTCATTAACTCCATTACATATTAGCTATTCGCCTATTGCCTTGCTCTCAGAATTAATGTAATATTTGGTCATTTTATTCTGTAGATGACATCTTTTTATGTGAGTGATTCTAATTTTAGTTCAGTGCATTCCTTCAAAAGTTCATGTGTGTATTTATCAACAAAATGTCACCTAATACCAGAAATAATAATAGATGTGAGACTCTTACTCTTTTGTGGAAAGTGTTATATTGAAGTATATTCAAGTATACACTACTGAAATAATAGCTTCCATTAATGATTGTATTTTATTCTATTTAGAGCAAGTGGGCACAAAATGAACACTAGTTGGTATTCAGAAAATAAAATATATTACAGAATGGAGACTTCCATTTAATTTTGTGTTTTAAATATTTTATTGTCAAGTAATTTAGCTTAGATTCTGGAAACATTTTGCAAATTTTCTTTGAGCTTTTCTAGCTTTTCCATGATATGACAAATGCAGTGTTAAAATATTAGAAAAGAAATCTGTGTCATTTTCCATATTCTGTAATTCCCTCTACAAAGTAAAGAATTCTTAATCCCAATCCTATTACTCTATTCTTTTGTTATTAAATGGTTAGTTATAGCTATACTTTAAAAATATCTAGGTACTGGGTCTTGAAATTCTGGATTGAGACATTGCTTTGCTTAGTATTTTGATCATGCCTAACTGTACAAGGGCAATAGTCAAGTTACCTTAATAATAGCCAGAAGAAATGCCTCTAATCCAATTGGTCACAGGGCAGCTATCACCAAAACCAATTTCTTTACAATTAAATGGTGCTCCCAGGCACTATAAAAACTTGGAAGTTGCCCATGGATTTGGATGAAGTATGGGGATTTTTTTCTTCATAGACAGCAACCTACATTGAAGCAATTTCTGAAACACACTGATAAGCTTTGCTTTTGAATTTACATTAAAGAGCTCAATAGTTGCTACCTGTGAGAACAGCACATGCTTCTAAACTGACTTACATCCTGTAGAGATTAAGGACAGAGACCTCTAGAAGATTAGCATGTCACTTGGTTTAAGTGACACCCAATCCATTTCATTGACATGGACTCCATCCTGCAAAACAAGCACTTTTTGACAAACATAATGAAAATTTGGCGTGCCTCTATAGAGCAGCATACAATATGTTTTTACACATTAGTGCTGGCTAATGTAGCCAGTGTCTGTAAATGAAACCAACAGTCCTCATTATGGATGATGTGTAGACACATGCCTCAGAATACTAATTTAGTAGAGCATACCAAAGAGCTTTTCATTACTTTTTAATTTTACCCAAGTCTTGCTATGGTCCAAAGGTATTAAGCCATATTCATTGAATTCGGCAGGCTATTACTTTGCATTGTTACTATTCCTATTACTTTACATTGTTACTATTCAAATCAAAGCCTGTTTGACTTCACAATTGAATGCATCTCAGCATTCAATTGTGAAGCCAAACAGGCTTTGATTTGATTTCTAATTGTTTGTTTTCGGCAACTTTAACCTGGGTTTGTTGCTTCTGTGTACAGCAGAAAGAATATCAGTAAGTAGGTGAAGAGTTTTCTCATTTTACTTTCAAGGCCATTCTAACACTGATTGTGGTCTGGATTCGGCCTCTGTTTGGACAGATCTGCATAACAGATATGTGAAATATGACTGAATTTAAACTGTGCAGCTACATTGGAGAGCTGACATTTTATAATGTTTCTGTCAGCTACCTGAACTCCATTATTATGGTAAAATAAGCCTTTGCTAACATCTTGGAAAATAATGCTACCATGCTCTTTTGTTTTTGATACGCAACGTAAAAACACTGCATGATCATGGCATTATGGGAAGATTTCACTAAGGAAAGCACATTACACAGCACATAAACTATTATTTTCAAAATTTACCACAATATAAAAATGTTTGTAAATCCATTTATAGACAGAGAATAAGGAAAAATAAAACATGCTATACCAGACTTTGTTAATCACTTTAAATCACTTTAAAATAAGTTAAAACTTAATTACAATAAAATATTATTAAAAATTAGTTTTAATAATTGAGGTTTGATAGAAAAGCCCTTTCATAAAATGTATACTATGTTTGCAATATAATAATTGTTTTCTTTGGTTGTTTTTCATAATGAAATGTATGTTCTGTTTCCTGTTTCACTTTATTTATTGCATCAATATATAGAAATTTATCTTTAAAGCTACTGATGGCCTGAATGCTAGCAAGCATTTACTACTTGTTGCTACTTTTGTTTTAGTTTTATCTTGAGATCTAAAGTTGATTAGCAGAAAAACTAAATCTGGACAAGTGAGAACAAACTGGTTGAAATAAGTGCTTCGCATTTCATTTTCCTTTCAGTTTAATCCTTAAAATATAAACACTGAAGATGAGATGGCTGTATTTCTCAGTCTTCTTATGATCTTTCCAGATTTAGGTTTACCTTGGACTATTGTTTAATGTAGTTCACTGTTTCTATAGAATTTATCTCATGAGATACATGGTTATTTGTGGTTGTTCACCAGTATGGTTTTGCTCAGAGGAAATATTATAAGACCACAGAAAAATCTAAGTTCTACCATAAAATATGTCTATTATTACAAGATGCCATGCAACAGCTCTGATACACATTTTCTTGTGTACAAAAATTACAGATTTCATTATGTGACATTTTCAGTTGACAAAACTCTATTATCAATCTTTAAGTCTTGTCATAAACCAAATGAGAGTATTGTTGAGTACATCAATGAGGGTCAATGTCTTGGTGGCCTCATGATAAGCACCATTGAAAGTTATCTATGCAGTTTACTCTGATAATCTCATCAACCATGGTGTAGGTATTCAGTTAGTATAAGGGATGATATGGTGTGACTCTGTCCCCACCCAAATTTCATCTTGAGTTGTAGCTCCCATAATCTCCACAGGTCATGGGAGGGACCCGGTGGGAGGTAATTGAATCATGGGGGCAGATTTTTCCATGCTGTTGTCATGATGGTGAATAAAACTCATGAGATCTCATGGTTTTATAAAGGGAAGTCCCCTACACAGGTTCTCTTGCCTCTTGCCATGTAAGATGTGCCTTTGTTGTTCCACCTTCAGCCATTATTGTGAGGCCTTCCCAGCTATGTGGAATAAGGAGTCTATTAAATCTCTTTTTAAAAATAATTACCCAGTCTTGGGTATTTCTTCATAACAGTATAGAAGTGGACTAATACAGTAAATTGGTATTGGTAGAGTGAGATGCTGCCATTAACATACCCCAAAATGTGGAAGTAACATTGGAACTGGGTAACAAGCAGGTGTTGAAACAGTTTGGAGAGCTCAAAAGAAGACAGGAAGATGTGGGAAAATTTGGAGCTTTCTGGAGACTGGTTGAGTGGTTTTGAACAAAAAGTCCAGGCTGAGGTAGTCTTAAATGGAGATAAGGAACATACTGGGAACTGGAGCAAAGGTGATTCTTGCTATGTTTTAACATAAAGACTGGTGGCATTTTGCCCATCCCCTAGAAATCTGTGGAACTCTGAACTTGAGAGAGATGATTTAGATTACTGGCAGAAGAAAGTGCTAAGCGGCAAAGCATTGAAGACATGACTTAAAAACATTCAGTTTTATTTACTTACAAAGATATGTTTTGGAGTTGGAACTTATGTTTAAAAGGAAGCAGAGCATAAATGTTCAGAAAATTTGTAGTTCAGAAAATGTGATAGAAAAGAAAAACCCATTTTCTGAGGAGAAATTCAAGCTGGCTGTAAAGACTTGCATATGTAACCAGGAGTCAAATGTTAATCACCAAAACAATGGGGAAAATATCTCCAGGGCATGTCAGACAGCTTCATGGCAGCACTTCCCATCACAACCTGGGAGGTCTATGAGGAAAAAGTGGTTTCATAGGCCAGACCCCAAAAACTTGCTGCTTTGTACAGCCTTAGGACTTGTTGACCTACATTTAGGAACCTCTGCCTAGAATTAAGAGGATAGATGGAAACACCTAGATGTCCAGACAGAGTTGTGCTGCCAGTTCTCCCTCATGGAGAACCTCTGTCAGGGCAGTGCAGAAGGAAAATGTGGGGGCGGAATGATATGGTTTGGCTATGTCCCTAACCAAATCTCATCTTGAATTGTAGCTCCCATAATCCCCATGTATCATGGGAAGTACCCAGTAGGAGGTACTTGAATCATCGGGGCAAGTATTTCCTGTGCTATTCTCATGATAGTGATTAAGTCTCGCAAGATGTGATGGTTTTGTAAAGGGCAGCTCCCCTATACAGATTTTCTTGGGTGACATCATATAAGGCATACCTTTGCTCCTCCTTTGCCTTCCACCATGATAGTGAGACCTCCCCTGTCATGTGGAACTCTGAGTTCATTAAACCTCCTTATCTTAATATATTACCCAGTTTCAGATTTTTCTTCAAAGCAGTATGAAAATGGACTAATACAAGAGAAAACCATGCAGTGCAACAACTTCAGGCATTTTTAGATATAACTTTTAGGAGATGTTTCTTTCTTTGGAAAGAAAATGATAATGTAACAGAAAGAGCACATGCAGAGACTGAGAAAATTGCTTAAACACTCTAAGTCCAGTTTCTCACCTGCACTAAATTTGATTTAAAAATAGCTACATTATACGATGTTGTAAGTATTGAATTATATCAGGCATTAAAGATTTTGTGCAGAGTAGAACTTGACTCATTTATTCCCTCAGCTATTTCCATATTCTTTCCATCCAAATATTTTATTTTGAATTAGTGGGGATTTGGTAGAAATAATCTAGGAGCCAAAAGCTGGAGTTCTGACCTTGAGAAGCTGAGAATTGGATGTTTTGAAGGAAGATAAATCTTTCAGAGAAATGATCAGGAATTAGTATATATTTATCCTCCTCTGGTAAGCAATTATATTAATGGATAATGCTTGTTGTGTTTGGAAAAAGTGTTTTGGTCTCGGGATATCCTCCTATGCCATAAGCTCTTGATAGACCTCCTTCTCCCTGCTGCATGCATACACACGCATACACAGGCACACAGATGCACAAGGAAATTCTTCAAGTATTCACATGATTTTGCCAAATAATGAGACAGTAAAAGAGAAACCAGGACAAGGAGATAGGATAATGGTAAGCATTTGTCATTGTTTCATTAAATGATTTAATACTTTGCCACTGTTAAACACTAAAATTTTAGATGCAGATACAAATGTATGTCCAAGATACATATTTGAAGAAACCTTGCAAAATGTTTTTATATGCACTGAGAATTTATTCAACAATACAATAAATTATTAAGCACCGGATAGTCATAATGTGTTGGAAAGAAAGTGGCAGAGGAGGAAAATATTCACTTTTGATTCTATATCCCTTTAGATATATGTTAAAATTCAAATAATACAAGTATCACTTTTATAATTACAACAAAGGAGAGAGGAAATTCTATCTACAAGAAACAGAATTTCTCTTTACCTTTTTTATATTTGTTTGGGAAAAGGGTTGCTTTGTGATGGTAGAAGGTAGAATGTGAACTTGACGCCTGATAACTCCTCCACCAAGACTTGTTTATCAGAAAAGGGGGACTTGTTGTATATGGTAAGAGGAGTAAATTTTACTTTTTACATGGAGCTTAAATGGAAGGAAAGACAAAAAGTAACAGAATCTGTGAGGACCCGGTGAAAGAGAAAGACGACTTTGGGAATTTAGATCAATGATGGAACCTGACAGGCAGCATTAATTTTATGTTGCAAGAAGGAGAAGTTGTGAGTAGTGAAGAATAAGTTCAAATATAAAACTATCAAAAAGCGGAAAAGAATGCTTTATATGTTCGTGAATATATCCCTTTAGATATATGTTAGATATATGTTACCTTGCAAGGTGCTTTCTTTAGGAATTAAATGAGTAAACCTAGTTTGATAAAATCTAATATTTCTTTAGTACTTATGGACCTATGAAAGTTTGTTTCTACCCAATTTGGATACACAAATCAATGATTATAACCTAGTTATCAGGGAGTTCACTTTATCTTGATAAAGAAGAAAAGGAATGCTTAAAAAAAAAAAAGAGGGTTATCCTAGAATATTGATCTTTAAAAATAAAAATGTGTAATTTTGTTACTTATTTTGAGTGATTTTGATAAATGAAACAATTTTCAGTGTTTTATACGCACAGGATAATTTTGATAAAATATTTTTCTTCCTCATTCTCAAATTCCATACATATTCTATCTTAAAACTCCTTGAGAGCTCTTCATGGCATGCCTTCTTCATTCTACCAAATAAAAATATTATATGGTTGCATTCAATATTTTACTATAAAATATTGGCCACGGTCGAAAGGTGTGCCACAAAGGATTACAGATATACATGTATAAGTATTGAAGGCATGAGAGATATGAAGTGTTATACATGAATGAATATCTTCAAGATGTATATCTGAAATGAAAATTATGATCCATAGAGTCTGTATGTCTTCTATTCCACAAAACCAATCCTAACATTTTTAAAATGCCTATAGCAGTCTACCCTTTAAGTAATAGTGTATAAAAGTTTCTGATGCAGTTTCATCAGTGATGTCAGCAAGATGGTGAAACAGAAAACCTGGTATCACTTCCCCAACAAAAGTACAATTAGAAACTATTTAAAGACAAAAATACCACTCTGAATACACTGTAACTCAGGAGAGAAGCCAAGAAAGCTTTTAAGTCCATAGAACTGACAAAAGCCATGAATAGTAAGAGAAATGGTCATTTCAAAGTGTGCTACTCCATCCCCAAAACTGGCATAGCACCTCTCACAGAGAATTTCTCTAGACCAGTCAGGCACGATGGCTCACCCCTGTAATCCCTGCAATTTGGGGAACCAAGGTGGGTGGATCACTTGAGGTCAGGTGTTCAAGACCAGCCTGGCAAACATGGTGAAACCCCATCTCTACTAAATATACAAAAAAAAAAAAAATAGTTTAATCTGGGCATGGTGGCAGGTGCCTGTAATCCCAGCTACTCAGGAGGCAGAGGATCACTTGAACCTGGGAAGAAGAGGTTGCAGTGAGCTAAGATCATGCCACTGCACTCCAGCCTGGGTGACCAAGTGAGACTCGATCTAAAAAATAAAAATAAAGAAAAAGAATAATAGTTTCTCTAGATCTGTGGTCACTGGGGTGAGGGGAGGGAATTAAAAGTGGAAGTACAGTCTCCCCATTGCTCTGTGAATCTTCACAGGTAATTTACTTGAGTCCTGTCCTGTGGAAACTATTGGGAGTGCCAGGAAACCTAACCATCTGAGGTGAATTGAAAAGAAAAAGCAGGGTGATGATTGCAGTGACTGGTGTATGGATCTTGATAGCTACTCTGTACTGTAGTAAGTTGTGACACCCTGTTGACGAGACTGGTAGGGGTCATAGCAACACAGGAGGCACAATTTTAGGGAAGGTTCAAATTCCTAGCTGGATTTTCCACAAAGCCCAGACACTTGCACAGAGCCTTACCCTTAACTAGAAACAACTAAATGGTGGGGATTAAGTTCAGTGTCTACTTAAAATTTCCCTAGAATGGGACATAATGTCAGGGCAGCAATATAGTTTCAGGCAGTATTTAAGATCTAGTGCTCAGCTTAACATAAGTCATCTTCAGACTGAGAAAAAAATGGCAGGCAATAATTCAGTTTCAGTACAATATTTTAGTTCCAATGTTCACTATAAATCCTTCCCAGGATTAGAAATAACATTCAAGCATTTAACTTTAATACTGAGACGTAAAGACCTTATATCACCAAAGAATACCTGCAAAAACTGGAAGAGGTAGATGTCTCCTCAAAGGTGCAGGCATCAAAATAACCACATCAGGATTGTGAAGACTCAGGTAATTATGGCATCACCAAAAGGCCTTATTGAGCCTCCAGCAATGGATCCAGAATAATTAAATATCTGTGAAATGTCTGACAGAGCATTCAGAAAAATCCTCTTCCTCTCTTTATATAAGGAAATAATTGCTAGGAATTCAGCCATTCTAAATATGGAGAACCTCTAAAGAAGTTTAGAAAATCACAAATAAATATGGATAGATACTAAATAAAAATTTAAAAAACAATCAACAAAATGAGAAACTCGAAAAAATAGGAACAATATTAGAAGTGTGAGGAATAAAAACTAAAATAACTGAACTGGATAACTCATTAGAAAGCTTTCACATCAGATTTACCAAAAAAAAAAAAAAAAAAAAAAAAAAAAAAAAAGGAAAGGACTTAGTGAATTTAAAGTTGGAATATACAAAATTACCCAATCAGAGAAGCAGAAAGAAATAAATATTTAAAAAGAGCAAAGAAGGCCTACAAGAATTATGTGAAATTATAAAGGAACTTGATCTCCACATAAGTGGAATATTTGGGGAATATGAGAGAGAAAAAGGCCTATAAGCACATTTAAGCAAATAATGGCCAAAAAAGTTTTTAAATCGTTAGAAAAATGACAGTATCCAGGTATGGGAAACTCAGAAGTCACTAATCAAATTCAACTATAAGTGGGATTTCCCAAAGCACATTATAATCAAATTAGCAAAACTCATATCCATAGAAAAAATACTCAAACTAGCAAGATAAAAGAAACATTTTACTTTCAGCAGATCCCTAGTATGATATTGAGCAAATTTCTCAGCAGAAACACTGTAGGCCAGGAGAGACTGAAATGCTGTATTGAAAGTGCTGAAGGGAGAAACAACAATAACCAACCAACCAAACAAAAACACACCCCCCCCCTCTGCCAACCAAGAATACTGTCTTCAGCAAAGCTATCCTTCAACCATGAATGGAAGATAAAAGACTTTCCTAGATAAGCAAAAACTGATGGAATTCATTAACACCAGATCTACCTAAAATGTGTGTGTATTCCCTGTGGAATACCACACAGCCATAAAAAAGAAGAAAATTGTTCCTCTGCAGCAGCTTGGATGCAGTTGGAGGCTATAATCTTAAGCAAATAATCCAGGAACAGCAAACCAGGTACTACATGTTCTAATTTATAAGAGGAAGCTAAACATTTAGCACACATGGACATATATATGAGAACACTAGATGCTATGTACTGTTAGGTGGGAGGAGAGAGTAAGGCACGGGTTGAAAAGCTACATATTGGGTACTATGCTTATCACCTGGGTGAGGAGACTTGTATACCAAACTTAGCATCATGCAATAACAAACCTGTACATGGAGAACCCTGTCTCTATGAAAAATACAAAATTAGCTGGGCATGGTGGTGCAGGCCTATAAACCTAGCTACTTGGGAGGCTAAGGCAGGAGAATCACTTGAACCTGGGAGGTGGAGGTTGTGGTGAGCTGAGATAGCACCATTACGCTCCAGCCTGGGCAATAAAACTGAAATTCTGTTTAAAAAAAAAAGAGGTAAAAATTTAAAAATAAATGAATAATATGTTTTTAAAAGTGAAATGCTAAAGAGAATTCTTCCATCTGAAAAAAGTGGACACTAATCTGTAACAATAAACATCTAAAGGAACTCACTGTTTAAAAAGAAAATAAAGTCAGAATATTCCGGATATTATAATTGTGATAAGTAAACCAGAGTCTTTCTACTTAATATATTAGGTATGAAGACTATAAGTTAAAACTATTAAATATGACAATAACTAAAACAACTTGGTTAAGAGATAGGCAACATAATAACTTGTAAATTGAAACATTAGTAAATCCAAATGGAGATTGTTCCAATTGTGTTATAGAGTTTGCTTTTAAGACTTATATTTTCTTTGAGATGAAAGTTATATCATTATAAGTTTAAAATAACTTGTTATAACTATAGGATGCTGTTATAAGCCTCATGGTAACCACAAAGCAAAAATCTATAATAATTACACTAAAAATAACACAGAATCAAAAAAAAATTAGAGAAAATTACTTAACCATAAAAGAAGACATAAAGAGAAGAGAAAAGAAAGAAAGGATCTTCAAAACAATTAAAAAATAAGTAACAAAAGGGTAGCAGTAATCCTTTAACTATAGATAATAACCTTGAATGGAAATAGATCAATTTATCAAATTAAAAAACAGAGGGACTGAATAGATCTGTAAGAACCAAACGCAACTATATGCTACCTATAAGAAACTAATTTTGTCTGCAAAGAAACACAGACTGAAAATGAAAGGTTGAAAAAAGTAACTCCATACAAGGAAACTGAAAAAGATCAAGAATAGTTATACTCATATCAGATGAAAGAGACTTTAAGTAAAAAATGATACAATAAAATAAAAAACACGAGGAAAGCCAGTGCATAAAGAAGTCAGTATAGCAAGAACTTATAACAATTATGAATATATTGAACTCAACCCCCAATCACTCAAAATTGTGAAATAAATACTGATGGACATAAAGGGAGAAATTGACTGCAATACAGTAATACTAGGACAGAGGCTTCAGCACCCCCTTTTCATTAATGGATAGATAATCTAGACAGCAAGTCAACAAAGAAAAATCAAACTGTATCATGCACCAAATGATGTAACAGACATTTGTAGAACATTTCATCAAAGAGCTGCAGAATACACATATTCTTGTTAGCACATGGAACATTTTTCAAGATAGACCATCTATGAGGTCACAAAACAAGTGTTAAAAAATGTTTAAAAATCAAAATCTTAGTAAATATATTTTTTGACAATTGAATAAAACTATAAATAAATAGCCAACGGAATATTGAAAACTGTCCAAATGTACAGAGCTTAAACCATGTTGTTTAATTTTGGGCAACAAATGGGCCAATAAAGAAATTTAGAAAAGGAATTTAGAAAATTATTTGAGATAAATGAAAATGGAAATACAGTATATCAAAACAAGCAAAAACAGTTTTTGGAAGGTTTTTAGCAATAAACATCTACATCAAAAACGTAGAAAAACTTCAAATAACAATGCACCTTTTTGAAGTAGCAAGAATAAGTCAAACACAAAATTAATAGGAGGGAAGAAATAATAAAGAATCATGAAAGAAATAAATTCAGAGTAAAATAACATGGAGTATCAACAAAACAAAAACTTGATTATTTATAAAGATAAACAAAATTGATATATCTTTAGTTAGTTTTAGTTCGAAAACAAAAGAGAATGCTTGAACAAAATCAGAGACACAAAAAGAGGAAACATTACAACTGGTATCTCAAAAACACGAATAATCATTAGCTAATGTTATAAACAACTATATACCAACAAATTGGAAAACCTGAAGAAACTGATAAATTCCTGGAAAAGTACAATTTACCAGGATTGAACCATGAAGAAACAGAAAACCTGAAGAGACAAATAATAACTAGAGATTGAAGTAGTAGTAAAAAATTCCTCCATCAGAGAAAAGTTTAGGACCTTGTGGCTTCACAGCTAAATTCTACCAAACTATTCAATAAAAATGAAAAACAGTTCTACTCAACTATTCCAAATAATTAAGGAGGAAGGAATACTTTTAAACTTATTTTTTAAGGCCAGAATTACCCTGACACTAAACCCAGAAAAGAAGATAACAAAGAGAAAACTACAGGCCAATGTCCCTGATGAACATAGATACAAAAATTCTCAACAAAATATGAGCAAACTGAATTCAACAACACAATAAAAATAGTCCATTAGTTTTCATATCGGCATATACAAACTAATAAATATGATACATCATGTTAACAGAATGAAGAAGAAAAAACCATGTAATCATTTCAACTGATGTGGAAAAGTCATTTAATAAAATTTATCATTTCTTCATGATTAAAAAATCTCATCTGGGTATAGAAGGAACAGGCCTCTAAACAATGAAGGCCATATGTATCAAACCCACAGTTAACATCATACTGAATAGGAAAAAAATTGAAAGACTTTGCTTAAGACCTGGAAAAAGACAAGGATGCCCACTTTCACTATTACTCAACATGGTACTGGAAATCCTACCTATAGCAGTTAGACAAGATAAAGAAATAAATGCCATCTGAATTAGAAGAAAGTCATATTGAACCTGTTTACATATAACATGATCTTATATACACAAAAAAACTGAAGAGTCTAACATAACTGTCAACAGCATATAAACCAATCCCATAATGTTTCATAGTAAAAAATCAGCATACAAAAATTAATAACATTTTGTATGCTAATAGTGAACTTTTTAAAAGATAACAAAGGCCCCAAGAATATACATTGCGGAAAGGAGAGTCTAGTGAAGATGCAGAGAAAGGGGTGTGTTAGTACACTGTTGGTAGGAATGTAAATTAGTTCAGCTACCATGGAAAATAGTGTGGAGGTTTCATGAAAAACTAAAAATAGACCTTTCCAGCAATCCCACTGCTAGGTATATATCCAAAATAAAAGAAATTGCTATAGTGAAGGAATATCTGCACTTCCATATTTACCGCAGCTCTATTCACAATAGCTAAGATATGAAATTAGCCTAAGTATCTATCCATCAACAGATGAATAAAGAAAATGTGGTATATATATGTAATGGCATAGTATTCAGCCATAAAAAAAGAATAAAATCATGTCACTTGCAATGACATAATTGGAACTTCAGATCATTTTGTTACATTTAGTAAGCCAGGCAGAAAAGGCCGAATGGTACATATTGCCATTAATATGTGGAAGCTACAAAAACTGATCTTCTGGAAGTAGAAGATATAATTATCATTATCAGAGGCTGGAAAGTATAGGGAAGAGAGGAATGAGATCAGTTAATGGATACAAAGATACAGTTAAATAGAATGAATAAGTTCTAGTGTTTGAGAGCACAGTAGGGTGATTATAGTTAACAATAATTTATTGCATATTTCAAAAGATTTAGATGGTTCTCAACGCAAAGAAATGATAAATGTTGGAGTTGATGATATTGATACTCTAATTACTCTGATCATAAGAGTTTGTATGCATATATCAAAATATCATATGCACTCGAGAGATATATACAATTGTTATTGAAAAAAGAACTTGTGTTGTTCAACATCCTTTCAACCAATGTGACAGGCATGCAATGCTATTTCATTTGTATTTTAAAATTGGCCATTTACTCTCTGTTTATTGGCCATTTGTATTTCTATTTTTGATGAAATGCTTAGTCAGTTTCTTGTCCACTTTTCCATTGTAATATTTACCTTTTTGTTATTTATCTTAGGTGTTCTCTGTATTTTCTAAATCTGAATTCATGACTGCTAAATGTGTTTCAAATATCTTTTCAGATTCATGGGGTTTGGTGTTCACTTTGTTTTTATGAGCCTTTGATGAATATAAGTTCTTACATTTAAAGCATTTCAATGTGTCTGTTTTATCCATTAAGCTATGTGAAATTAATTTTGGGTAAGGTATGAATGTTGTTTCAATTTGAAAAAGCTATATTACAAAGTAATCCATAAATATTTAAACAGTTTATTCAGGTCCACTGATTTGCACAAACCCTTCTGTTATATTCATCTTCCGTAAATATATAGGTCCATAGCTTTCTATTCTGTTCTCCTTTTTTTTATTTGACCTTTTTTGTACTATTTCCTCACTGTCCTAAATATTCAGAGCTTTATAATAAGTCATTATATTTCAAACAAGAATTGCTTTTTACTTGTTTGTCTGTTTGCAGGGATTATTTTGTTTTTCATGGTCCTTTACATTTTTAAATAATTCGTAATAATGTTGTCAAGTAGAAAAATATATAATTATAAATAGAATCATATTAAATCTATATCTTAGTCTGGAGACAATCATCATCTTTGTAATATTATTTCTATGAATATGATACAACTTTTTATACCATCTTTCATTTCTTTCAGTATATAACATGGTATAATTTTATTTAAAAAGCTTTTGTAGAATGTTAGGTTTATTCATAATTCATTTCTGATAGTATTCTTAAAGTTCAAACTTCATTTGGTTTTTGTATATTAACCTTGTGTATGTCAAACTTGCCTAACTTTGTTTATTTTAATTATTTGATTTTGTAAACTTTTTGTAAATTTAAGTTTTATTTCTGTCTAGAATCATAACATCTGGAAACATTGACATTTTTGTTTTCATTTCTAATGAATTTTATTTCCTTTTATTTTCTTATGTTTATAGCTAAATAATCATTTTTATTTTGAATGTAAAGGCTAATATGAAATATTCTTTTATAACTTATGTTAAAATGCATTATTTTAAAATAATACCACATTTTAACACATACATTTTTATATTTTGGCTTTGCTTTTTAAAGTTGTTTATGTTTATTTTGAAAGAAATCTAGAAAGTGCAGTTTCCGGAACTAATAAAGAGACATTCAATGTATCCTTTTTAGGTTTTCTGCAATGGTAGCATCTTTTAACACCAGTACAGTACCATAACCAAGATATTTACATTAGTAAAATGAGCTGATCTTATTCAGCTTTTTCCAGTTTTACAAGCACTGATTTATTTACACAAGTTTCTATTAAGTTCTATGGAATTTTAAAACATGTGCAGGCTTGTGTATTCATCACCACAGTCAAGGTGCAGAACAGTTCCAGCACCACAGTGATCCCTCTGTAACTTTTTAATAACACATTCTCATACCATTTCTTTCCTCATCCCTTACCCCTGTAAATAACTAATATGTTCTTTATTTCTATGATTTGTCATTCAAATAGTATTTTATAAATTGGATTCTGCTTTGATACTGATCTTTTCCCACACAATACAATTCCCTAGAGATTCTCCCTAGTTTTTGCATCTTTCATCTTTTTTTTTTTTATTGTCAAAGAGCATTTTATGGTAAAAATGTATCACAGCATATGTGGTGTATAGCCAGTGTTTGATCATTATGAATAAAACTGCAATGAATGTTTATATATTGGTTTTTGTTTGAACATAAATTTTTATTTTTCTTGGTTAAACACTCAAGAGTGAAAGTGTTGGATTGCATGAAAATTGATTATTTAGTTTCATAGAAAAATAACTGCAAAATCATTTTTGAGTGTCTATACTATCCTATATTCCCAGCAACAATACGAGTGACTCAGTTTCTGCCCACGTAATTTGTAATACCTGTTATTGAAATGTTAGCTCTTAGGAAAGTAAGCCATTATAAATAACTGACCTGAAATTGCCATTCTGTGAAAAGCCCAAGTCAATGAAGAAGTCTTGGAAGAGAAATATCATGTGGAAAAATATAGAGGCCAAGGGGTATTGGCCTGTCAGACTGTGAATGAAGAAGCCAACTTTGAAGTAGGTCCTCCAGCCCCAGGTACCATGCTAATTTCATGTGTACCAGAGTTGAAAACATAGCTAAGTCCTCCTTCAATTCTTGAGTCGTGCAATTATGAACAAATTAAAATGATGATTTTAAGTCACTAAGTTATAGTATTCCTTTGATATACAAGTTAGAACAGCATGGGGCTGGGGTTGGAGGACTAATGGAGGAATAGTGGTGGGTGGGGGCATTGGGGAGGGATAGCATTAGGAGAAATACCTAATGTAGATGACAGGATGATGGATGCAGCAAACTACCACCATCATACGTGTATACGTATATAACAGACCTGCACGATCTGCACATGTACCCCAGAACTTAAAGTATGATAAATATATTTTTTAAAAAGAAGAAGTTAGAACAGCAAAAGATGTAAAAAATTTATCAAATCTCAGTTATGATCATTTTAAGAGTTAATAATTGATATAATTCCCCTTATATTACGAAATTACAATGGATAAGTTTCCAAAAATTGAGTATAAAAATGGACAAATGGTAGATACACATAATTAAGAAACAGAGGACCGATAAATTCAGGCTTATTGCTTTTGTCCTAAAATATTGACAAAGTTTTCTTTGTGAGGATATGAAAAAAAAAGTTACATCTATATAGGTATGTATAATATGTATGCGTGTTCATAGATACAAACAAAGTAAAATTAATATACAATAAAATTTAAGATTTTATAGTGAATGATGGATCTTTCTCTTGTTTAAATTTTTAATTTAAAAAAATCTTAAAATAAGCAAGGCACATATTCAGAAAAATATGTAATATTTTGGGTGTTTTTGATAGATTCCACGTTTAATATTTAATATTTTTTATTTAATATTTTATTTAATTTATATTTATTTAATATTTAATATTTTAAATGTATGAATATTTTCACATTTAAACTCAACTTTATTAAAATTTCTTAATGCCAATTTAAGCCAATAGCAATGATTGTTTTCAGATAACAGGCTGGTAAATGTTGGGGATTTTTTGGGCTGGTATTGTAAATGGACAGAATAATGTGTTAAGGGAAATATATTAAAGCTGTGAGAATTTACTAAGAGTTTTTAAAACTTGTAATTTTTTTTCTCATTATGAGGGGAAAAAAGAATGTGTTTTTCTGGAAGAACAAGTTATAAACCTTTTTGTAGGTAATTACATTAGCAATTAATTACCAGGAAATTATAGTTTCCCATCTACTTACCCATGTAAGTCTGAAAAAATTCATGTATCTCCCACCCTTGCTGATAGAAGATTGTGTATATTATTTTCCTTAGATTATTTAATATAATAATTCATGCTCTTTTTTTTGTAGATAGGAACAAATGAAATATTTGTTCCGGTATAGTGGACATTTACAAAATTATTATTGTTACATTTACTTATTACACATTTGCTCTAAAGCTAATATGTTTTTCAGTTTAAAAAGTTTTTTTGGATATGCATCATTTAACATTACCTCAATTTATGCCTCTGTGACCAATATAGCTAGTAATAACTTTAAAGAATTAAAACAGAAGAAAGAAAATTTGTCACCTCTTTACATTTTAAGTCTATCTTCCTTTATCATGAATATTTGTTAGCAATTATTTTCTTTTCATTTCCACTTTCTTCCCTTCTTTTATTCTTGTGGTATTGTGTATGTATCTTAAACGCAAAACTGTTTACAGTATGTAAAAAGGGTAAAACATTTTACTTCTCTCCTTTTGCCTTTATGTTATTAATTATTGCATATTTTACTCTTTTTTAAAACAAAAAATGAACAAACAACCCCTTTACCAGAAAAGAAAGTAAACAAATTTACTTCTATCTGGTGCCATTGTTTAAACAACACTGTTTTTTCCCTTTACTCAACCATTCATTTTTTTCTTTCATGTTGAAGATATTTATAGAGTTCCTATCACGGATAAGGCACTAAACAAACCATTTGTTGTATGGTGCTGATGAGTAGAAAAATAAATTCATGCTCCAATGGGAGCTTACATTTCCACAGAGTGCTAACTTTAAATAAATGTTTTCATAATTATGTCATTACAGTTTTGGTAAGCAATAAATGTGTTTGTTATGTGTGCTTTATGTTTACCATTTATTTATTTAACAAATATTTGTAGGCCACTGCTCTGTTCCACCATGCCCACCACTGAAACGAACGGAGTTTTTAGAGGGATTATTTTGAATAGGGGATGCTGCCGCTCCTTCCTGTCACGTGAGGTTAATTTGTAAAAATTAAATTGCTGGTACATGATGCGAAGCACTCTAGGCCACAGATTTTTACCTAAAACTGACAGCCCAGCCCCCAGGCTTCAGCCCATCCCTGACTTGAAGATCGGGCTGGGATGGCCCTTTTCTATTCAGGAAACTGCCTCCTGCTGCCATCAATCATGTTGTCCCCTGGATCAAGGCTGTTCATGCTGAGGGCCGCCTGCAGGCTGGTACTACGCTGCGGCCCTCAGTCCCCCTCAACCTCCCTCCTATGCTTGTTGGTGCCCAAAGTCCTGAGGGGGATTGAGGCATGGGGGTCGGGGAGCTGGCGTGTCAGCACCACCCCCAAGGACATGCACATCCAGCCAGGTTGCAACAGCACCCAGGCTTGGTTTCAACTTTGCCCCAAAATTGGCATGGGCACCAAAAGCAGGGAGAGGCCAAGCAGTGGGAACAGGCACTTCCGAGCCTGCAGAGCCAGGGGGGTTACCTGGGCCCAGAAGAGTACAGGGATGCTGGGTCCAGCTGCAGCTGAGTGGCTGCAGGCCCAGAACTCCAGGCCCTGGACTGCCAACTCAGAAGGGGGTGTAACTCTTGCCTTCTCCTGACTCCCTCTTGCTCCACAGATCATGCAGCCCCAAGTACGCCACCATGCTGCAGCTGGTATCCTGCAGTGGATTCTCCAGGTGAGCCCCTGCTGCCTTCACTACCTGCTGCAGGCTTTTGGCATGAAAAGGTCTTTAAGGTGAGTGTCAACAATCGGGCAACTATGTCCAAATCTGGCCAGCTGCCTACTTTTAGTAAATCAAGTTTTATTGGAACTTAGTCATCAACATTTATTTTTGTATTGTCTATGACTTCTTTTGTACCACAATGGAAGAGTAGCTGCGATTGAGACCATATGACTCAATAAGGCTTATATATTTAACATCTGGATCTATACAGAAAAATTTGCCAATGCCTAACTTTAGTTTCTGATTTAAGACTTTTCTTCTTTTTAATAAAGGTTTAATGCTATTATTTTACTCCAATTACTGCTAAACTGCATCCCACAAATTTTGGTATGGGTATTTATAGTTTTGTTCAGCTCATGTTTTAAAATATTTATTTTAAGACATGTTTTTAAAAATAAGTTTAATTTTAAAATATGTGTGAGTTTTTCAAGGTTTGTCTGTATCAGTTTTGAGTTTAATTTCATTGTTGTCAGAAAACATAATTTGCATGACAAATCATTTAAATTTATTGAAGTTTGCCTTGTGTCCCAAAATATGGTTTACCTTGGCAAATTATCTTTTACTTAAGAAGAATCCATGTCTGCTGTTGTTCTGTATAGTGTTCTATAAATATTTTAAAACGTCAATAACCTCAAGTTTGTTGATAAGGTTATCCAAGTCTACTATATCTTTGCTAATTTTCTAACAGGATAGTCTGTCAGTTTTTGAGAAAGAACTATTTGTTAACTGTGAATTTGTCTAAATCTTCTGCAGTTCTATCAAGATGTTATGTATTTTTAAGTAATGTTATTAAAGGTATAGGTGTTTTGAATTGTTATGTCCTTTTGATTAGTTGGAACTTTATTGTTATGAAATAACCTTTACACCTGGTCATATTATTTTTACTTTGAAATATTCTTTGATATTAAAATGTAACTTATTTTTATATTTGTACTTTAACATCTCTATATCATTGTATTTAAAGTATATGCATTGTTTTTTAATATCTAATCTAATAATATTTTTATTTGATATTTTAGACCATTTGTATTTAATATAACATTGAAATACTAGATTTAGGTTTGTTTTCTGTTTGTATCCTTGGTGTTTTGTTCTATTCTCTTCTGCTTTCTTTTTCATTATTTGGATATTTTTAGTAATCAGTTTTAACTTATCTACTGACTTTTGACAATATCTCGTATTATTTTTTAATGGATGTACTAGGGATTAAAATACAAATAAGTAATCTTCCACAGAGATAATGTTTTACTATTTTACATAAAATATAGAAGAGTTACAATAATATTATTCATTTTACTGCCTCCTCTTTATGTTATAATTGTCATAAGTATTGTTATCTACATACATTTTAAACCTCCCCCTATTTGATTATATAATCTATGCTTTAAAATGTTTTACATATTTTAATAAACACTCTGGAAAGAAATAATCTACTACATTTGCTCAACATTTATCATTTCCTTCATTCTTGATGTTTCATGTTTTCTCCTAAGTAGCATTTCTATTTTGGTGGAAGAACCTTCATTAGCACTTCATTAAAGCATGTCTCCTAAAAATTTTTCATCCATAAAAAATACCTTTGTTCTATCTTTCTACATAAAAGATCTTTCCTCTGCATATAGAATTCTGGGTTGGCATTCTTATATATCAGTCATTCCAATATATTTTCTCAATGTCTTCTGGCCTTTGTGGTTTTTGATAAGAAATTGCAGACTTTCACATCATTGTTACCTTGATTTTAGTATCTTGTTTTTCTCTAGGTATTTTCAAAGTTTAATTTTTTTTAGCAACTTAGTTATGCTATGTATGAGCAAAGTCTTTCTGAATTTTTCTTCTTTGGCATTCACCAAGAACTGAATCTGTAAATTGTGTCTTTCACCAAATTTTGGAAATATTAGGCCAGGTTTTGCTCAGATTTTGTTTTGTTGGTTTTTCTATTATATTCTCTTTCTCCTCTTCATCTAGGCTTTCAAAATCACAAATGCGATATATTTTATGCTGTCACATTGGCTCCTGAAGCTTCATTTATGCTTCTTTTTCATGCATTTTCTTTCTAATCCTCAGATTGATAATTTCTATTAATCTTTCTTTGCATTCACTGATTCATTTTACTGTGATCATCATTCTAATATGGACCTCATTAAATTCTTTATGACTATTATATTTATTTTTAGTTCTAAAGTTACCACTGTGTTCTATAGTTTCTAACTCTGCTGAGAACTTCTATCCTTCCATTTATTTTAAGATTATTAGTTTTATCTCAAGGAATATGGTTATTATAGCTGCTTTAACTATTCATTGATAATTTCAACATCTGATTTGTCTTGGAGTTGGGGTTTGTACTAGTTATAGCCTTTCCTCTTGCAAATAACTTTGAAATAAATAACATTTTTCTTGTTGTTTAAACATTAAGTCAATTTTAATATTATGTGTTGTGAGATTATTGGTCTTGCTAAATTCTCTGGAGAACTGCTGTGGGGTTTTCTGGTTTTTAGGCACTCAACATTGTTCAACTCAGACTGCACACATTGTTTTGATGTTTGTATTTCCAATAACTTTTCAGTTTTTTAAGTTTTTGCTGTGCAGCTTTTTGTGTGTCCCATACATGTTCCACTCAGGGATTAATCTGAGATATTGGCAGTAGTCTATGTCATAGTTTAGTTCAGTTCTCCAAGCCTTTGCTATGCTGCTTTGGCCTTGTATGTCATTTTACTTAATCTTCAAATCTGTTCCATGAAGTAGGTATTAATATTCTCACTTTGAGATAATAAAAGTGAGGCTTAGAAATGTTAAATTATTTGCCCAAAGTTTCTCATCAGGTAAGTGGGAGATACAAGATGGAACTCAGATCTGACTCTCTGAATACACATCACTTCTACACTAACACCCCAAAATGTCTTCTTTTTTTTTGTGCTTCATTAAAGAGAAATTGATTAAGATTTGCATACTAGTACACACATCCCTTATTTTCAGGGTTTTCTGGTTTATAATTCTACTCTCTACTTCAGTGTTGTAAGCCTTTTGAGAGGCTATGTCAAGTTCTAGTAAGTATATATAATGTTTATGTGTAGTCAACTCTGAATTAGATTGCATAGGTTCAAATTTGTTTTATATCACTTCTACCTACAAATGACTTACCTAAATCTCAGTTTTCATGTGTGTAAAGAAACAGGCTTCTAATACAGCTTCTGATGTATAATACAAAACAATATGTAAAAGCTAATCACCGCAAGTACAGAGTTTGGTATGTGCAGGTATGTAATTTATGATTTGTGAATGACTAATTGAATAAAATATAAAATGCCAGAGTAACTTGTTCAAATATATACTGGCTTATACTGTATATTCTATTTAATACTTTAATTCAGTGCAGTGATTCACAATAAAACACATTTATTCCCCCACAAAACTACATTAAAAATAAATTATGACTTTTTATTTGCTTGTATTCTCAATTCATTAATTAAACGAGTAAGTCAGTGCTAATACTGTATGTTAATGTAATGTTTTATTATCTCAAATTATGTTATATACTTTTTTCTTTATTTTTATTCATTCAGATTGTAGTCCCTAAATTCAGGTTTTAGTACAGTCAAATTATTTGCCACTATCAAATACTCAAATATTACAAAAAGAAAAATGTTGTAGCTTTGAAAATACTCCTAAGATAGTTGATTACCTTAAGTAACCCAGCCAGACTTATTAAAACAGATATGGGCTCTAAAAATAACAATCCTCCTATTCCTCTCTTCTACATATTTACCTTTACTAAATACACACTTTCAATAACCCTTGATTAATTTTAAAAAGTGATCATTTTACATTTAATAATATTGTGTTTTCACAATATTGATTCTATCCAACCATGAGCATGGGATGTGTTTCCATTTCTTTGTGTCGTCTATGCTTACTTTCAGAAGAGTTTTGTAGTTTTCTTTGTAAAGGTCTATCTTTTGTAGCTGTTGTCAAAGAAGTTGAGTTCTTGATTTGATTCTCAGCTTGGTCACTGTTGGTGTATGGCAGGGCTACGGATTTGTCAACACTAATTTTGTATCCTGAAACCTTGTTGAATCCATTACCAGTTCAGGGAGCTTTTTGGATGAGGATTTAGGGTTTTCTAGGTATTACAATCATGTCATAATCAAAGAGTTTGATTTCCTCATTGTCAATTTGGATGTCCTTTATTTCTTTCTCTTGTCTGATTGCTCTAGGTAGGACTTCCAGTACTATGTTGAACAGCAGTTGTGAAAGTGGATATCACTGTCTTGTTCTAATGCTCAGGGGGAAATGCCTTCAAATTTTCCCCCTTCAGTATAATGTTGGCTGTGAGTTTGTCATAGATGGCTTTTATTACCTTGAGATATGTCCCTTCTATACCAATTTTGCTGAGGGTTTTAATCATAAATAGATGCAGGTTGGTCATACTGCCAAAAAGCAGTCTACAAATTGAGTACAATTCCCATCAAAATACCACCATAATTCTTCACAGAACTAGAAAAAACAATCCTAAAATTTATATGGAACAACAAAAGAGCCCACATAACCAAAGCAAGATGAAGCAAAAAGAACAAATGTGGAGGTATTACATTACTGAACTTCAAACTAAACTATAAAGCCATAGGCACCAAAACAGCATGGCACTGATATATAAATAGACATATAGACTGATTGA
Organism: Sapajus apella; assembly: GCF_009761245.1. NCBI lineage: Eukaryota > Metazoa > Chordata > Mammalia > Primates > Cebidae > Sapajus > Sapajus apella. The sequence goes on from NW_022436967.1 coordinate 4,912,668, forward strand.
ACAAAATAGAGATTCTGACAACAAAGCGAAATGTTTACAGTCAACTGATCTTCAACAAAGCAAACAAAAATTTAAAGTGGGACACTCTATTCAACAAATGATGCTGGGATGATTGGCAAGCCACATATAAAAGAATAAAACTGGATCCTCATCTCTCACACTATATAAAAATCAACTTAAGATGGATCAAAAACTTAAATCTCAGACTGGAAACTATAGCAATTCTAGAAGATAACATTGGAAAAACCCTTCTAGTCACTGGCTTAGGCAAAGACTTCATGACCATGAACCCAAAAGCAAATGCAACAAAAGCATACATAGGTGGGACTTAATTAAACTGAAAAGCTTCTGCACAGCAAAAGAAATAATCAGCAGAGCAAACAGATAACCCACAGAGTTGGAGAAAATCTTTACAATCTATACATCTGACAGAAGACTGATATCCAGAATCTACAAAAAACTGAAATAAATCAGCAAGAAAAAAACAAGCAAAAAGTTGACTAAGGACATGAATAGATGGATCTCAACAGAAGATATACAAATGGACAACAAACACATAAAAACGTTTAACATCACTAATGATCAGGGAAATGCAAATCAAAACCACAGTTCGTTACCACCTCACTCCTGCAAGAATTGCCATAAATTAAAAAATAAAAAAATAATAAAAAATAGAAGCTGATGTGGATGTGGTGAGAATGAACACTTTTACACTCTTCCTGGGATTGTAAACTAGTACAACCACTATGGAAAACAGTTTGGAGATTCCTGAAGTAATTAAAAGTATATCTACCATTTGATCCAGCAATCCTACTCCTGGGTATCTTCCCAGAAGAAAATAAGTTATTATATGAAAAGGATAACCACACACCCATGTTTATAGCAGCACAGTTCACAATTGCAACAATATGGTACCAGCCTAAATGTCCATCAGTCAATGAGTGGATAAAGAAAATGTGATACACACACACACACACACACACACACACAAATATATAAAATGTGATATATGTTATATATATGTTATAAAACATGATATATATTATATGTAATATATATACGCACACACAAATATACACATACATACCATGGAATACTATTCAGCCATAAAAAGAAGCAAAATAATGGCATTCACAGCAACCTGTATGGAATTTGAGACCATTATTCTTACTGAAGTAACTCAGGGATGGAAAATCAGACATCACATATTCTCACTCATAAGTGGGAGCTAAGCTATGAGGACACATAAGAATGATACAATGGATTTTGTGGACTCAAGGGAAAGGGTTGACTACACATTGGGTAGAGAGTACTCTGCTCATACAATACAATTATCAAAATCCAGAAATTTAACACCAATGCAGTATTCTCAAATCCACAGTGCACATTTTCAAAGTATCTACCCACCGATTACTTATTACTTAGAATGAGGAGTGACTTGACAGTTGAAAACCTTGATTTTGGCCGGGCGCGGTGGCTACGCCTGTAATCCCAGCACTTTGGGAGGCCAAGGCGGGTGGATCACGAGGTCAAGAGATCGAGACCATCCTGGTCAAAATGGTGAAACCCCATCTCTACTAAAAATACAAAAAATTAGCTGGGCATGGTGGCGCGTGCCTATAATCCCAGCTACTCAGGAGGCTGAGGCAGGAGAATTGCCTGAACCAGGAGGCGGAGGTTGCGGTGAGCCGAGATCGTGCCATTGCACTCCAGCCTGGGTAACAAGAGGAGCGAAACTCCGACTCAAAAAAAAAAAGAAAAGAAAACCTTGATTTTTATCACCCTAAATAAGTGATTAAAGTTGGCATCAATACTATTGCAAGAAATTGTGCACAAATTTGACAGTACCTACTTCCTAAAATGATGACATAGTATTTCTGTGGCAATGCTGCTAAAAATGATACCTGAATCAAAATATGAAGAAACATCAAATAAGCCAAAATTAGGAGTCATTTCGATTAATAGCTTGCTGTACTTCTCAGAGTATAATAAAGGGGTTAAGAAGACAAAAGATAGTGACAAATTATTCCACACAAAATACTTTAAGTGGTAATTCTTATGAGTACAAATGTGATATTCAATTTTCTCTTAATTTATCAGCATATTATTGCTGTCTTCATTCCTTATTTTGTTTTGACACACTCTGCTTCTTTTAATTACTATCTTTATTAGTGCATAAATAATACTTTACATCCTTATCTTGACTCATGTAAATGTTAAAGATTACATTGATTCTCAAATATAAAAAAACGGGGATATTTAAAATATTCCTTTTTTTCTGTTTGTACTATATTATTTTACTTTTTAAATACAGTTACAACATTTACATTCTGTGCTTTACCTATGATTAAGTTCAGGATTTTTCTTTATGTTACATTTGAAAATTAAACATTGATAAATAGCATTTGCATTAGTAGAACTATAAAAATATTACTAATTGTAAAAGCTAATTAGATTAATTTGATCAACTACCATCTGCCTTTTTTCTGGGAATTTCTCCAAACTTTTTAAATTTTTTATTTTTTTGTGCTTCATGAATTTTTACATTTATTTACTCAGTTCATTTTATGTGTTTTCTATGACTTCAATGTGACCTTTTATAAATGGAAGTTATTTATAATAAGTCTGCCAGTTTAAACCAGAATCTCTATATATATTTTGTTATTTAATTTTTAGGCTTTTATCAAAATCTCAGTAATTCATCTGCAAAGAAGCAAAAACTTAAGCTATGATATTATTTATAACATGGTTTCTGTTTTGCCTTTATAACTCTAATACTTTTATTAAATGTACCCTGCCTGAAAATGTAAAGCAGAAAGGGAAATGAGAATATAATTATACATTTATTCATTTAATATATTTTTTACAAAAAATAATGATTCAAGTAAAATCCCTATAACATATCTGAAATGCTAAGGAATATGTTACTGACATTGGGTCTAATGTTCATAAAGTCTACAGATTTGGTCAACTTCTTAGTTTTCAGCTGTTGAGGACATGAACTATATATCTGTTTCTCCTTCAACTTGTTCTCATTAATATTTTCTACTGGAAGGAGAACAATCAAGTAGGAAAGTTAAAAAAAAAAATGAGAGAGCAATGTAGGGAGGGAGTGAGGGAAGGCAGGGTAAAAAGATTGATATTTAGGTAAGTAGTTAACAGGCACAGCTCTGTATGTTCAGTGATTCACCACTGCTCCATTAAGCTGTTAAGCTTCAATAGAGATTTAATGTGATGAATGATGGCATCCATCCAAAAGTCTAAAAGACTTAATAATGATTTTTTAAATTTCTTTGTATTACAGACATTCTTTAAAAAATTAATGATAGTAACAATACTTCCTTGGCAAGATTGTTCTAAATTTTTCGATTTCTAATAGAGATCCATTGGGATAATGATTAATCTAGAAGAAGAATTAACATCATGCAAAGGTGAATATTTGTATACCTTTTGAGGGTGACAGTTCATTTGCCCAAGAATCATCACATCTTGTTAGATAGAAGCATGAAGTAAATATTGGATGGAGGTTTTGTTATGCTTGTAAGAATATCCATGGATACTGCATAACAGGGGGATGGCCTAGGCCAGTTATTTATCATTGCTGCCAACAATTGGACAGCATCCTGTCCTCAGAGGTCTGAGACTCAACCCCGTAGGGATTGTTCAAATAGTTGTTTCTCCATTTCTACAAAATTATTCAAAGGGCAATAATTATTTTTAATGTTTCATATGACATAAATTTCTCAAACAGTAATAACTCAGCACGTACATTCCCTTAGCAATATTATGTCTATATTCTTTGAGTAATTTGACTCCAAAAGTAGTTATTTAACCCAGTATAAAGATTTAAAGCCAGATCAGGAGTTTGAGACTAGTCTGCCCAATATGGTGAAACCCCATCTCTACTAAAAATACAAAAAAATTAGCCGGGTATAGTGGTGGGTGTCTGTAATCCCAGCTACTGGGGAAGCCGAGGCAGGAGAATCACTTGAACCCAGGAGGCAGAGGTTTCAGTGAATTGAGATCACATCATTGCACTCCAGCCTGGGCAACAAGAGTGAAACTCCATCTCAAAAAAGAAAAAGGAAAAAAAAAAAAAAAATATATATATATATATATATATATATATTTAAAGCCAGTTATTCAAAGGTAGAACATTGTATGGAGATAAACACTTCAGTTATGAAAACCAAGGTCAAATCACCAAATTGAAATGCATCTTAAATCTTTAGCTAGAATGGTTTGAACATTGATCTCTCCCTTCAAAATTCACATATTATTCAAGTATTCATATGGAAGATAAATGAAGAAATAAGCTCAGAGAAATATGTTTCTGAAATTCTGATTTGGAAACTTTCTGGAACAAAGGAAAACTTATTATAAGACAACAGTTCTGGCCTATTTTATCTAATATAATTGCTTATGAACTATACTACAACCAGAATATTTATTTATATATAATTTTGGGTAGATTGCTCTGTAATGTAGTCATTTTACAAAGATGTAAGCATTGTTTGGTGATATTTAAGTTAATTTATTTGTGATATATTGTATGCTGTTTTTCTTTCTGTGAAGACGTTGTTAAATAAAATCTTAAGTGAAAAAATTCCCTAGAACCACTTTAAAAATTGAAAATACATACTATTAATTGAATAATAAATGGCTCTATTTACATAATAAAATATTTTCTATGTCTCCTAAAAATTCGACATATACTACTGAATAAATCATATATAGGGACCTATAACATAATCTATTCTAGAAAAAAATGTGTAAACGACAAGTACTAAAAGCAGTTTTAGTACTTGATTGATTGATTTTTGAAGCAGGCGTTTGGTTCTGTAAAGCATTAAAAGCTGCTCTAAAAGCAAGCTAAACTTCTTAAAATTGAAAACATATTTAATCAACTCTACTTTTTACCATTCCACAAAAAATATGATGTAGTTTACAAAAATGTACACAATACAAAAAATACAAAGCTTCTGATGAAGAAAAATAAATAAATCCAGTAAACCAAGAGGTAAAGTTAGAGCCTAAGAATTCATGGCTTATGGACTTACATGGTTTTTTAGAGATAAGGCACTTATTTTACTGAATTTTCTGATTCTCGATCCTTGTTTTCTTTTTAGTGTTGTCTGAGTATATCACCTTCACATTCCAATTAATCTGAAAATTATGTTTTATGTTGTCTGAAACAGCTACCCCACTTTTACAAAAATTGCTTACTGATTGTAAAACACCTTTGGCTCCTATGTACTACACAGATATGTTAGAATATAAGAAACAAAAAACCAGTAATTGTTTTGTGTTTTAGAAAAATTTCTACACTTTAAGCTAGCATAGAGTGATGTTAGACTATGTAAATGTTTGATATTAAAGCTGTAAAGATATTCTATTTTCTGACTTGTCTTTTTTCTCTTTGGTCGCAAATCAACCTAAGAAAAATGGGGTCAAATTTTGAAAATAAATATTAATATTTGAATATTATCCAAAATATATTGAATAGTACCTTCTTCCCATCCTCTCCCTCAGTCCAACAAATCAAAATGTCACCTTCATAACACATTTTTAAAGTTTTAAGAATAAATCATAAAAAATCACTTTCCCAATGTTATATTGCTCCCTTACTTAATAAAATATGATGGAGGAAAAGAAAAGGAGGGTGAAGATTTAGATATATTACATAGAGGCGGAATTATGTGACTATTAAAGAATCAATTCCTCTCCCCTTTAAAGATTTTACAAACTAAAAAAGAATACTAGGGCAGAATATTGAATAATACACAGTGTTAATGACATTAATGCACAATGTAATAGCTCAGTAACACTAAAAGTACAAGGACTTCCTGTTGTAGCTAAAGCAGAGAATGCAGTTTGGATTCTACTCAAAAGAAGATCTTCCTTCAATGTCTATATTCTCCTACCAAATTATGAAACCCAAGTGAATGAAATTATGGGACTATCTTCTTGAAAAAGTTGGGCCTGAATAGCAGACTCTTACTTAGACCACTATATGAAGGATTTCAGCTGCTAACAAAAGTAACACAGCAGAAAGTACAGAAAAGAAATGAGAAGCCTGTTGTGGGCTTGTTGAATGTAGACAACCAGCCCCACATCACACCTGTGAGTACTCTGACTTCGGTGGCGACAAAGGAATGAGAAAAAGATTAAGAGTGAAAGTGGGACCGGGGAGCCATCGCTTATTACTGGAGGAGACAGTGAAGGCCCGGAACTTAATCAGTGAGCCGGAACTGGTGTGTCATTCTAAAGATTGATAACAGTGGTAGTGTGGGAGTTTTACAAAACAAGAACATGTGGTTATCTTTAGCTTATCTGTGTGCAGCTTGTGGAATGCAGGCCTTACAAGGAGCCTACAAGTCTGGCTATGTGTTAGTGCTACAAAGGGGTTTTACGTCCTTGAGCACAATGTTTATGTAACAGAGCCTAGGGCACTCTGCACCAGAACATGAGGCATGGAGAAGTTTGCCTCCCTAGAGGCTTCCCACAGTTTGCTGTGGTTTGTTATTCCCAGTTTATATGCTACTCATAACTAATTTATGTAGGCACTCTGTAAGTCCTTTCTTCTTTGCTGCTCCTCCCATCGTCAGAATCCTAGCAGGCTTCATAGATTTGATGCATACTATTTCTGATGGTACTAGAAACAGAGTCAGGGCTCTTTCTGCTCTTCAAACAAATTATAAATTAGTGTCCATAGGTATGAATACTACTCATGTAGTGATATGCACACTACATACCATAGATATGAGTCAGTGGATATGAGTGTCTTGACAATTCCACAATTAGATAAATAATTTCTCTTTCATAAGAAGAATTGTGGGAGAGTGGGGAAAAGGAATAGAGAATACCAAGCCTGACCTGGCACCCTCCTGAACAATGGTGTCTACTCCCTCCCTTACTCCAAACGATAAAGTTGATAATTGTTCCCCATACCTACCCACAATTACAACAGCATAATGCTCTAATCAATTAGGTGCTGTTATGAAGAAAATGTTACTTTAAACTCTTTTCAATATTAATATCTTTTTTTTTTTTTTTTTTTTTTTTTGAGATGGAGTCTTGCTTTGTTGCCAGGGTGAAGTGCCGTGGTACAATCTCAGCTCACTGCACACTCTGCCTCCTGAGTTCAAGTGATTTTCCTGTTCCAGCCTCCCAAGTAGCTGGGACTACAGGCACACACCACCACACCCAAATAATGTTTGTATTTTTAGTAGAGATGAGGTTTCACCATGTTGGCCAGGATGGTCTTGCTTTCTTGACCTTGTGATCCACCCGCCTTGGCCTCCCAAAGTGCTGGGATTACAGGTGTGAGCCACTGCGCCCAGCCTAATATTTTATCTTAACCAAAAAAAAAAAAAAAAAGAGAAAAAACCCAAATAAACTAAACTAAAAATGAAACAGGCAATATTACAACTAGCACCACAAAAATGCAAAAGATTATTCAAGGCTACTATGAAAACCTTTGTACACATAAACTAGAAAACCTGGAGGAGATGGATAAATTTCTGGAAAGATGCCACCCTCTTAGCTTAAATCAGGAACAATTAGATACCCTGAACAGACCGATAACAAGCAGCAAGATTGAAATGGTAATTTAAAAAATTGCCAACAACAAAAAAGTCCAGGACCATATTAACTCACAGCTGAATTCTGCCAGACATTCAAAGAACTGGTACCAATCCAATGGACACTATTCCACAAGATAGGAAAATAAGAAATCCTCCCTTAATCATTATATGAAGCCAGTATCACCCTAATACCAGAACCAGGAAAGGACATAACCAAAGTAGAGAACTACAGACCAATATTCTAATGAAGATAGATGCAAAAATACTCAACAAATACTAGCTAACCAAATCCAGTAACATATCAAGAAGATAATCTACCATTATCAACTTGGTTTCAGGCCATGGATACAGGGATGGTTTAACATACACAAGTCAGTTAATGTGATACACCACATAAACAGAATTAAAAACAAAAATCACATGATCATCTTGATAGATGCAAAAAATGATTTGACAAAATCCAGGATCCTTTTGTGATTAAAACTCTCAGCAAAGTTGCTATACAAGAGACGTACCTCAATGTAACAAAAGCCATCTATAACAAACCTACAGCCAACATTATACTGGACAAGGAAAAGTTGAAAGCATTACCTCTGAGAACTAGAACAAGACAAGGATGCCCACTTGCACCACTTCTATTCAACATAGTACCAGATGTCCTAGCCAGAGCAATCAGACAAGAGAAAGAAACAAGGGGCATTAAATTGGTAAAGAGTAAGTCCAACTGTCACTGTTTGCAGATGTTATGATTGTATACCTAGAAAACCCTAAAGACTCCTCCAAAAATCTCCTAGAACTGATAAAAGAATTCAGTTAAGTTTCTGGATACAAAATTAGTGTACACAAAGCAGCTTTTCTATACACCAACAGCAATCAAACTGAGAATCAAATCAAGAACTCAACTCTTTTTATAATAGCTGAAAAAAAAACAAAAAACAAACAAACAAAAAAAAAAACTTAGGAATATACCTAACCAAAAAGGTGAAAGACCTCTACAAGGAAAACTATAAAACACTGCTGAAAGAAACCATAGATGACACAAACAAATGGAGACATGTCCTATTCTCATGGATGGGTAGAATCAATGTTGTGAAAATGACCGTACTGCCAAAAGCAAACTACAAATTTAATGTAATTCCCATTAAAATGCCACCATCATTCTTCACAGAACTGGTAAAAACAATTCTAAAATTCACATGGAACCAAACAATAACCCACATAGCCAAAGCAAAGCAAAAAACAAAACAAAACAAAACAAAAAAACAGAAGACATCACATTACCTGATTTCAAACTATACTATAAGGCCACAGTCACCAAAATAGTATGGTTCTCATATACAATAGGCATACAGATCAATGGAACAGAATGGAGAACCCAGAAATAAACCCAAATTCTTACAGCTAACTGATCTTCGACACAGCAAACAAAATCATAAAGTGGGGAAAGGACACCCTATTCAACAAATGGTGCTGAGATAATTGGCAAGCCACATGTAGAAAGAATGAAACTGGATCCTCATCTCTCACCTTATACAAAAATCAACTCAAGATGTATCAAGGACTTAAATCTATGACATGAAATTATAAAAATTCTAGAAGATAACATTGGAAAAGCCTTCTAGACATTGACTTAGCCATGGGTTTCATGACCAAGAACCCAAACAGAAATGCAATAGAAACAAAGATAAATAGCTAGGCAATTTGAAAGAAAACACTTGAAAAAATTAATCTTATTTAAAATAAAACCTAAATTTCTAAAAAATGTCATTCAATTTTAAAATTGTATACAAATACTAAATAGAAACGCTAAAGTATTATATTTTAATAAGCATACTTATTTTAGCAAGCATATTCCAAATCACATCGTTAACTTTTTAAACTGATATTGACAAAGGTATCCTACCTTGAACTTCATTTTGTAATTTACTGTGCATAGTAATCCATGGCGTATATGTACCACATTATCTTCATCCAATCCACTGTTGATGGGCACCTAGGTCTATTGCAAATAGTGCAGCATTGAACATATGCATGCATGTGTCATTGTGGTAGAGTGATTTATATTCTTCTGGGCATATACCCAGTAATGGGATTGCTGGATCAAGTGAGAGTTATGCTTTTAGCTCTTTGAGGAGTCACACTACTGCTTTCCACAGTGGCTGAACTAATTTACATTCCCATAGACAGTGTATTAGTGTTCCCCTTTCTCTGCAGCCTCACCAGCATCTGTTGTTTTTGACTTTTTAATAGTAGCTATTCTAACTGGCATAATATAGTATCTCATAGTATTGATTTGCATTTGTGTGATGTTAGTGATGTGAAGCATTTTTTCTATGTTTGTTGACCACTTTTATGTCTTCTTTTAGAAGTGTTTGTTCATGTTTTTTGCCTACTTTTTAATGGGGTTACTTGCTTTTTGCTTGTTGAATTGTTTAAGTTACTTATACATTCTGGATATTAGACCTTTGTTGTATACATCATTTATGAATATTTCTTCCTATTTTGTAGGTTGTCTGTTTATTCTGTTGATAATTTCTTTTGCTATGCAGAAGTTCTAATTTGAATTAGATCCCGCTTGTCAATTTTGGTTTTGTTGCAATTGCCTTTGAGGATTTCGTCATAAATTCTTTTCCAAGGTTGATGTCCTAAAAGGTATTCCCTAGGTTTTCTTCTAGGATTCTTGTAGTTTGTGGTCTTATATTTAAGTTTTTAGTTCATCTTCAGTTAATTTTTTTGTATGGTAAATAGGGGTTCAGTTTCATTCTCTGTATATGGCTAGCCAGCTATCTCAGCTCCATTTAATGAATATGGAGTCTTTCCCCATTGCTTATTTTTGTAGACTTTGTCAAAGGTCAGACATCTGTAAGTGTGTGGTTTTATTTTGGGGTCCCTGTTGTAGTCCATTGGTCTATGTTTTAATTTTGTTCCGATATCATGCTGTTTTGGTTACCGTAACCTTATAGAATAGTTTGAAGTCAAACTATTGTTTTGGTTTTGCTTTTATTGCTTAGGATTCCTTTGGCAGTTTTGGCTTTTTTTTTTTTTTTATTCAATATGAATTTTAGAATAGTTTTTTTCTAATTCTGTGAGAAATGACTGTAGTTGGGTAGGAATATTGTCGAATTTGTAGATTGCTTTGGGCAGTATGTCAATTTTAATGATACTGATTTTTCCAGTTCATGAGCATGAAATATTTTTCTATTTGTTTGTGTCAACTCTGATTTCTTTCAGCAGTGATTGTAATTCTTCATGTAGAGATTGTTACCTTTTTGGTTATATGTATTCCTAGTTTTTTTTTTTTTTTTTTTCTTAATGGCTGTTGTAAATGGCATTGTGTTCTTGAGTTGGTGCTCAGTTTGAACATTGCTGGTGCATAGAAATGCTGCTGACCTTTATATATTGATTCTTATATCCTTAAACTTTACTGAAGTCATTTTTAACATCAAATTTATATTGAAAATATGTTTTTTTCCAAAATAATATTTTATAGCTATATAATTCTGAGGGTCCAATAAAAGTTCACGTAACATATTCACCTAAGTGTCTTCTTTGCCATTTTTGATGCAGAAAAATCCTCTTAGCTTTTACATTTTAAAAATAGTATTAACTCTTTGAAAAGTCCTAGCAAGTTTTTCTATAAATGCTTCACACAGTGAATTTATCTAAGTGTTCCCTTGTGGTGTCATTCCATGTTCCTTTAAAACCTTATTCTTGTAAACTAAAAGTTAAGTCACAAGGCTTTATTGCATTCAAATTAAACATTTTTTTGCATGAATATTTCATGTGCAATGATGTCTTTTCATTCTGCAACACAATAGGAGAGAAAGGTAATATTGAGTGTCCTTTTATTAGTTACGATTATTCATTACTAACCTCCAAACTTCTCTAATTTACAGGTACAGTGTTTCACTTTGAATTTATTAAATGTGTGAGGTCTTACTTTGGAACTGAACATCTATTGTTTCCCAACAACATAATCTACTCATTTTAGTATTTATTTGTAATCCTTACCTGAATCCGTCATTGAAATGCAAATATTCCTTCTGCATTTATTAGTAGACATTTTTCTGTAGTGGGGTTTTTCTCCAACGATGAAGATAATTTACAGTTGGTCCAAAAGGTAGAGAAATTCTTGATTTTTTTTTTTTAATTACCAAGTTTCAGGGGAAAAATGTTGTAATAATTTGGACATTTGTTTTTTTTTTGTTGTTGTTGTTCATATATGTTAGTTGATTGTATTACTGCTCACCAAAATTGATACGTCTTCTTGCTGGAGGATTATATATGTTCTCCCTGAGGAACTCATACAGAGCTATACTATTAGTTTTGGTCAATGAAATATGAGCAAGTGCCATATTTTTTCTTAGATGAAGGAATTATTATAGAATGCTATAGATCAAGGCCACTCTGTCAGCTTCACTCAAGAATGAGGACAATGTAAGACAACTGATTTACAGTGGATATTTTGGGTAATCTGGCCTATTGTGTGAGTGACGTAATGTGGACTCATAGATTTTAATTGTTTTATCCTTCATTTTTAATTTCATTCAGTATGTATTTATTGATCATGTTTAATAAATTATGAATAAATATGTTTAAAAATACATTTTACTAGAGGTAGGACAAAGGAAAAGAACTCAGAAACAGAAACCTAGGTAGGAGAAATGGAAAATAGTGTATGAAATGCTACTGAGAGACTAAGGAAAAGTAAAATTGAAAACTGACTGCAGAATTTGTGTGATAGAAGTATGAAAGCATTTAAAAGGCCAGCTATTACTAACTACTACTTTGTTGCAGTGAAGTATTCTGTGCATAGATTTAGGAGACTGAAAGTGAGACAGTTTTTACACACCATCCTGGTTTGAGCATTTTTTTTCTGTGAAGTTGAGAATATATACATTGGCTAGAGTAAGCCCTGTGAAAAGGGGAGTTGTATTTGTTGTGTTGTTTAATGTGGAAACTTAGACAATGTTGCTGGCAGTATTAGTGAGTACATTTGCCAGATACACACAATTTTCTTCAAGTTTTGATTTGATTTTCTTACACCGATAGATGAAAAAAGAGCATGTTTCAGGTTTATTTATAAATTACAATTACTGTGACAGAAAAGCAAAAACAAAAACTCTCTAAAAGAATGAACTGTCAGATGTCAGAAATTTAAATTAATATCTGACATCTCATAAAATATGAAGCTTTTGAGTCAATGTTAATTAAAACCCCTGTTAGTGAGGGAAAAACCACAGATAAAAGGTGTTGTTAAGAAACAGATCTCATTTCTCATATCATGTGTGGGTTCAGAAACTACTTTGAGTCCATTGAACTGTAGTCCCACAGTGTGACTATAGTGGTTGGCATAGTCCATTCTACTTTCCAAAGATTATCTGAAACATAACACCATTTTTTTATGGTTTTACCTAGGATGGGTGATTTTTGTGGTGACATAGCCAAATTATTATCATAAATACTATCATGACAACTTTCCCCAGGCAAATCCACCTGGAGGGAGAATACACAGACCTTGAAGAGAGGGGAATGGACATGAGAGGAGAGGGGTATGTACATTAGATTGCAATTTGAACTCCTTTTCCCAAAGTCCTCAGTAATAGGCCTATGTTCTGTCTTGATCACCTAGTTTGAGTAATCAATATATTAATTCATTTGTGTTTCTGTGAATTTGTATTTTGGGAGGTTAGCCATAATCTTAGATTCTCTATTAAATAGAAGGGTTTGTAATGTAGATCAAGAAAAGGGTGATTTTTTTATGTCCTGTACCATTCTAAGATACAATATTATGCTCTGCACCTTAGGTTTTCTAATAAGCTTTTGGCCACATAATAGTATTTTCCAGTGATTATTAGAATAATCAGTGCTAGATGAACACAGAAAAAACTCCATGTCTACTTTCTCCTACCATTTTCAAAAAGCATGGGAGAAGAAAAGATTTTGTGTATTTATTCCATGATTTGGGTACCTAGAATGAAATTTTTCTCAGCCAACAGGATGAGTAATGGTACTCTTTTTTCTTAACCAACCCAACCTTCTGCAAAGAGCTCTTCCATCCCCCGGGTGTCTTGACTATGTCCCAATTATTGTACAGCTTCGACGAAATCCCCATAAATCATCTGGTCCATCAAAGTCATTTCCACTTTGCTTTGTCATTGCTTTTCTCACTTCTCCTCCTCTACTTTCTTTTTAAATTTACTTTCTTACAACTTCTCTACCTTATAAAGACAGATATCTATCTTTCATTTTATGTTATTTGTTCTATCAGAAAAGAAAAATGGTAGAATTCTGAGTAGATTCTTATTCTCTTTGTTAGGGAAATCCAAGTCCTAACTCACTAGTTTGAAGTGTGACCAGATAATTAGACTGACATTGATAAAATAGCCTCGCTGTTTGCTTTCAGTGAAGGCTCCTAGTTCCTCTACTCTACATACCAAGCATTCAACATGTTGTTAGCCACTGTACTTAGCTATTGTATGGCTCGATTTGCAATGAGAGCATGGAGTTCGAGGCACATTTCAAGTAAAAAGGATTAAATGTAATATATTGATGTATGTGTGTGCTTGTGTAATGCTACATATATGTACTTGTGAGCTATGTAACCATTGGCAAGTCACTTTACTTTCGTCGGCCTCACATTTCTAATTTGTAAATTTAGGTTAGGGTCAGCCCTTCCTATCTCACGCACTATGTTTACCATATATAAATAAATATATAAATATATATATATATATATATATATATATATTTATATGGATGTGTGTGTGTGTGCTTCCATATATATATGCTGAACATAGTGTGTGAGATAGGAAGGGCTGACCCTAACCTAGTTTTACAAATTAGTAATGTGAGGCTGACAAAAGTAAAGTGACATACCAATGGTTACATAACTCACAGGTGTTGAGCTAGGTTTCAGACTAAGAACTTTTAAGAATTTTAGAGTTTCAAGGCCTTTATCCTCTGCGATGAACCCCCAAAATACCATGTCTCCTTTTCTTTTCTCCTGCCATCACAATCTACATATTGGCAATAAAGCATATTCAAAATCTTTAATAGACTTACTTGTTTCTGATAAGAGCTGAAGAGTTAAAATTAGATAATGCATGAGAGTCAGTAATTGAGAAAAATTAAGTTAATATACCAATCCCTGGTATCTTGTAGACATTTTGAAGCCTGCTTTTTTGACCTAACACTTTATCTTTCAGGGAAAACAAAACACATTTTTAATTAAATTGCTTGGGAAGTCACAGATTTTTGTTGCCACAATTTCATTGCCTCTCATATAAATTATTTTTAACTTTTTATGTTTCTGTCAGTCTTCGGAATCTTAAATCTTTATAAAATAAATATCAGGGGTATGAAGAGACAATTTGAACAGAGTGTATTGGGGAAAGGTGCTGGAGGATAATAGATCTCCATGGCAATAGAAAGAATAATATTTGGAATTTGTTGTTTGTTTCTCACCCAGAGTTGGCTACTGTAAGTTAAATGCATTTATGTTTCATTGCTATAGATAAGGAGCTTTCATTTTCTTATTCTGTGTTAGATAAACTGCTCACAATTCTTTTCAACTAACACTATACTACATTGTAACTTATGGGACTAATTTACTATTTTGGAAAAAAAATTTTTACATGGGAAATCTAAGTGTCATCCTTCAGAAACCTGTTTTTACCAATAATTTGCAACACATTTCAAAATATACTGTTTATTTATTTTTATTCACTAATACTCTTTATCAGCTTTGCTGAATATTAAAAAAGGTACTGTTTGAGGTTAATCAATAATTTTACTTAGACATCTACTTTGCCAAGATTACTCAATTAACCACTGATGATTACAATAAAGTACAAATGGAAGCATATTAAACCATTTGTGAATGGATAAGTACTACTAATTAAGAAATATTAATGAATATTTTATTATAACTTATTTAGATATTTATGTCTGTTTCCCTCCTTCCACTAGGCTACAAGTACCTGTGGGCAAGAACTGTGTCTAGCATCATTATATTCCAGTATTTAATACAATGCTTGAGGAGTACCAAACATTGTTAGAAGCATGTCTGAGTTGATTAAAATTACTTTAAAAATCATTTTAAATAGCATATCCTCAAATAACTGGGGATTTAACATTCAGATACACTTTTACATGTCCTACTTTTTACCCTGTTCAATGTGAAAATATACATACAAACATATAGCTGTTTGTAACACATAAATATCCATGAATAAAAAAAAATGTGCGTATAGATTTTTGAAGACTTTTGCTCTTCTAAACCCAGAAACTATTCTTGAGAGAAGAATTATACTAATTGTTTTTGCAAAAATCAAGAATATTTACTCAAGTAATCTGAAGATATTTAAATGCAGGTTCCAAGAATTGTACATGTTGATGATATTCCTTCCTGGTGTATCTGAAAATGAAGATAAGGTACAAATAAAATTTTGCTACCATATTTTAATTTTAATGATAGTTATTAATACAATTGTTTTTATAGATATTTTAAGAAAAATTTTGAATATGCATCTATAGTTCATATTTACTGAAAAGACCATAAACAGATAAAAAGGTGTAATTAACAACAAAAAACAATATGTACTAATTACATACCGAACATTCTTAAAAATATATTTCTGCTGTAACTATTCAGAACATCACATAGAAATGAAACATCCCTGTACACAGTTTAAACTTCCACAAATTTTGGTCAATTCTAATTATTTCATATCATGCCTCCATAACATTGTAAAATATGTTATGAATAATAAAGTAGGAATCAATCTCAAAGATTATTTAGTTTCCCCCAAAGGAATTTTAAATTCTTCTAATTTTTAGTTGTTTCTCAAATTATGCTATAATGTTCCTCATATAATAGTTACTAGTTCTGTCCTTTTACACAAAGCCATTAAGTTGAAACTTATTTCCCAAGACAATTGTAAGATTCCCTATGAATCTCCTGTTTTTGAAGCCAAAATCTCTTGTTTCTCTAAATATGTTTCTTATGATAAGCCCAATTTTTATCTTGTTCTACTCTCATTTATAAATAAGTCATAACAATTAATTAAGATTTCTAAGAAGAAAAAAGCAATCTAATCACCGTCTAATGCTAAAAAAGGGCAAATATCAACTATAATAATCTTAGACTATGATTTGCAAAACTGTGCTTTTTTGCAGTATTTTTGAGCTTCATAATAGCTAAAAGAATTGTTATTGCCAAAAGCACTTAGATAAGACAAACAGAGAAAGGAGAGGTAATTTTATGATTGTTAGCAAAACAAAAATGTGATAAGAACAGTAAAGAATTTCTCTTTGGGAGCTGAGTTACTAGAAGGGTTTTACATCTTGACAAATGAGACTGTGGCATACAGGATGAGGTAAGTCAATGATCAGGTAATGCATACTTTGTTTAAGTGAGTAGAAATAAAGAATAATTTAAAATAAATACTCTAATGGCCATAAAAAGATTAAAGTATCAATAAAACAAAAAGTACCTACTAATAATCAATAAAGGTGGAGAAAATAAAGTACAGTTTACATGTGGAAAAGTAAAAGGTTGAAATGCTTTTAAAGACAAAATATGTCAGTGAAAGATGAGACGGAGGGTTGTTGATGACATTTTAAAATACACACGACATAAAAAAATCAATAAATACTCTCATTTAATTAAAAAAATTTGTCACTGCTTTGAATCTCTGCCAACTGAAATGGTGTCTCTAAATCTAAATACCCATTTCACCTGTGCTGTAAGAGGAGCTGAATGTCTGGCCTGGCCTGCTTTGCATTGTTTACTGGGGTGGGCAAGGGGGATGAGGACAATGTAGATAAAATTGAAACTCAGGAAGTAGAGAGCAATGAATGTTGAGCTGAAGAGAGTTAGATGGGCGAAGAGCAGAGAGGATGGACCTTGGAGAAGGAAAAGTGATGTCCTTAAGACCAGGGCAAAAATCCAGTGGATCTCTAGTGTAAGAAAGAAGACCCCAGTCAAATAATGGGTGTCAGAATATTAAAGAGGATGTAAAAACCAGAGAGAAGGTATGAGGCAAATAGGCAAGTTAAGTAGGTGGGTTCTGTATGAGAGCCTGTTAACTAATACTAGCTAAGTGTAAAAAAAAAACAGGGGCACAGTGGACATTATCACCACCCTACCTTTCTAGAAATAGCCATCAGGAGTGGTCAATCAGGTCAGGTGCAGTGGTTTATACCTTCAATCCCAACACTCTGGGAGGCCAAGATGGGAGTGTCAGTTAAAGCCAGGAATTCCAGACCAACTTGCACAACATAGAGACCCCATCTCTACAAAAATAAAGGGACATAAATAGCCAGGTATGGTGGCATGTGCTTATAATCCCAACTACTCAGAAGGCTGATGTGGGATAATCATTGGAGCCTAGGTGAGGCTGCAGTGAGCTATGATTGTGCCACTGTGCTGGCTCTAGCCTGAGTGATAGAGTAGGACCCTGGATGGAGAAAAAATAAAATCAAATCAAATAAATATAAGCAAATGGCTCATCAGCAGTGTCTGAAGTAAAAGGTTAACTGCTGACATTTCTCACCAGTGATGCTGAGAAGAGAACTGACCATGGAGTGAGACTGTTGAGGTTATGCATATAACTTAAGGCGGCTTATTCAAACGCTCTGAACCTCACTACCTGTATCTGTAAATGGAGCTAGTAATAGTATTTACCATATACTGTCTCATAAAAATTAAATGAGGTATTTATGTAATGTGCTTTTAAGACAGCGTGGTTTATGTAGATATACAGTAATTGTTGACTTTTATAATTACATCAAATAATTTTACATTACTTTATGTGTCATAATTGCCTTTTCACAAATGCAAAAAGAATCCCAGAAAAGTTCATAAGCATGATTAGCCTTCCATCACTAGAGAAACAACCTTGCTCTTCAAGTCCTTCTAAAATATTTCATATCCATTTATTATATTTCTGAAACATGTTTATTGTAAATTGTTCTTTTCTCACACTCTTTCTCCTTCTAGATCATCTCCTCTGAAATTTTCCCGAGTAGAAGGCTTTTTGTGGGTCATCTAAAGTTAGCCCATATCTCTTCTGGGAGCAGAACAGCTGGAGAGGATTTCAGCTGTATTCATATGTGCATTCCAAAGGGTCAGGGAGATCTCTAAGGACTTTATTAGCTGAAAATGCCTGTCTATCAAAGTGGCAGATCTTTCCAGCATTTCCCTACTCTTCATCCATGGCCTCCAATGTCTCCTTGACACACTGTCTATTGGGAACTCATATTTTATAGTCTTGCAAATTTTTAATTAGCTATCTGAGGGGAGGGAGAGATGGGTTGTCAAGATATAAGTGGAAGATAAATTAGAGAAATGCTGAGAATAAAGGTATAAAGAATACATTGTAAATGACAACTAGATTGAGTCAACAAGTGGGAATAAGAATCAGAATGATGGCAGAAACTATGAAAATTACTTGAAACTGTTTATATTGGCTTTGTTGTGAAAATGTCTGCTTAGGCAGTTTAGATACTGTTAAAAAACAGAAAGACATGTTCACTGAGACATCAAAGTTATTCTTAAAGTGACTCCAGTATAAACAAAAGCATGAGTAAAAAAGCATGACTTTGAAAATTAGAGAGACGTAGACTAAAATACTCACCGTTTTTTTTAAAATATTCTGATTACTTGGACAAGTTAAAGTTTCTGAGTCTGATGTCCAAATCAAAAACAATTAGACTAAAATATCCACTTTAAGATTGTTGCCAGAAATGAGTAGGCATCACGATGTAAAGCTGATATAACAGTATAATATTGTTTCAATAGTTGGTGTTGTATGAGTACTTGCTCTGTGTTTAATACTTTATATTACAGTGTTTGGGACATAGATGATGGTCATTAGGTAGTTGCTCTTATTAGGTAAATACTACAACTTTAGCAGGGTAATTTTAGGAAACAAATGCTAACTTCAAGTTACATACCAGTTTGAACTCTTGCTTATACAACCCAGTTATTTTAATTCCCATTGCTACTGCCTTAATTCAGGCCCTTATCAATCATTATCCAAATGACTGTGTGGTTGGCTCAGGTTCTATATCACTTTAGGATTTTGTTCTTCCCATCCTCACCCCTGGTAGGGCGTAGTCTTTAACAATGAAGAAACATTGTGTTGGTCTAAAAAATATTATAATATTAAGAGTAAATCAACATTAGCATAAAAAACTATTTTGTTTTTCATGTGTTCCTCCTGGAGGAATATCAGGATCCAGGCACAACAGGTTTTTCTGGTCCTGAAAATAAACTGTTGTACAGGATAAACCAGGGATTCTGAAGAAATAAAGATAGATATGGAATAAGAGAGAGAGATCAGTGAGAAAGAACTTCTAGCTTTCCGTCTGAGACTGACTCCATGTGTCTTGAAAGGTATTATGATTGGCTATAGACAAGACTGCATTTTTTTTCTGGTAACGTACTAGATTTGCACATGGTTGCAGAACTTTTTATGACATAAAGGCAGGCTGGTATTTATCAGATCTCTCCTTTGGGATTGTTTAACTCTGAGGTGTACATTCAGCCTTAGAATGTATGATCCCTGACTCTTTAGGAAAGAAGAATACAAAAAAGCAGATATCTTAGCACTAGGACAGCTGTGATTATGTGTATTTAAAAAAGGGATTTTCTAACTAGATTTTCTAACTAGGAAGCCAGCCAAGACTGTACCTTTTAGTTTACGTTTATTAGAATGAGCCATACAGCAAACTTTCTACATGACATATTAGGAGAGGGAGCCCATGATAAGTAATGCTAGGACTACAGACATTCCAATGTCTCATTCCTGGGAAAAGAGACAAGTGACATGTAGGCAATGATAGAGCTAATGGAAGGATTCCAGTCAACTCTGTATTGTACCCCATTCACCAAGGGATCATTTGCTATCAGTGTTAAGATGGCAATAGGATAAGCTAGCCAGACATTTTTTTTATATCATCACATTGCAAATGTCCAGAATTTTTATAGGGCATATTAGTAGATACTTGGGTTTACAGACTGAAATGAAGTGTTCCAGATACTGCAAAACAAGAATGTTATGGAGGCTTTCAAGGCTTTCTTTTAGGTTGTTGTGGACAGGCTAAACATCATATTCGATGCTCAAATGTAAGTTTTTGATGAAGTAGAAAACACCAGGAATGTTTTCTAAATTCAATTTGTTTTTAATTTCACTGTCAAACTAAAGATAATTTTACTAAGAACAATAGCAACCAAGGAAGCTAAAGAAACCTAGTGAAACTTGTGGCATGGGGAACTTACAAAAGAAAGAGGGATCAAAGAAAGGTGGCACATCAGGCAGCTTCCTGTGTTACTGATAAAATTTTAAGTCCATTACTACTTCCATAACTGGGGATATAGGAGTACTGCTTAGTATGACGATATATAGATAAAAGAGAAAATAATGCGAGTAAAATAAATGTAGTCTTCTTTCAAAGTCATGAGAGTTCTGCTGTAAGCATGAGAGATTATTCTTAATTCATTTATTTGTTCAATGTCAAGAACTGAGAAGACTTTGATATTTTTACCCTACTTACAAACTACCAAGTTAGCATGCCACTTTCGTGGATGCTGCCAGGAGACGTGAGACTTCTGAGACAGAGACAAAGAACTTCATCACTTACAACAACAATGGGAGCCAGAACACAAGCATTTTCTTGTGCCATTTGCTCAAGCACAATGCCATGTGAAGAAAGGCAGATGACACCTATATATTTGGTAGTTGCATTAAAGGAGGGAAATCTAAGTTTGGGGATCACAGATCTTTTTTAAGGAATAGGATGAATGCTTGCTCTTTCTTTAGCTGGAGGCACCGTCAACTTTCCCTGGTTGTTTACCATGAAAACATCTTAGAAAAGACAGCCTGAAAAAAATGGCAGTCAGTGATTCTGCTCATAAATCATACAGAAACACAAAAGAATCATGGAGAATTTTTCCCTATTAATATCCACCTCTTATTTACGTTATCTTGTATTTTGGCAAATTTTCCAGTTGAGCACACCACTCTGTTGGCCATTTTAGGCAACAGAGGCAGGGAGGAAATTGAGGCTACTTGATTTGTCACATATTTATTGTTGATAGGTTACTGTCAACAGGACCTCAAGTAACAGGATGAGGTAAACTGGTGGTATCACTGTAAACTTAGTATATTAGGGCTCTAGACCCAACCAACTCAACAATTCCTTTAAAGCATCAGGGTCTACCAGAGATGAATAATGAATTTCTTCTTCTTTTTTTCCATATTGACCTTTCCACCTGGCCTGAGACACCATTCCAAGTGCAGTAGGATATATGTGAGATTGCACAGAAACTGTCTTGATTTGGAAACACAAAGTCTAGGGTAATTCTTTCTTTCATAACAACTTTGGCCAGTGAAGTGAGCCCTGAATATCTTCCAGGGACAAAATAGTGTTACTGATCACTTCAGACAAAATCAGGAGCAAATTTCATATTACCGTTTCAAATTGTATGACTCCCATTTTAGGGATAATTGTATACAAGTTTCACATAAATAAGTCACTTACTGCTGGAAAAATCACCAAAGAGTTGCCTCACTTCAGGGAACTCTCCATAGATATTTGAAAGCTACATGATATACTAATGTAATTTTGTTAAATACTTGAAAATATTTTATGGTCATTCATAAAGGGCAAGTTACCATGCTTTCAGAGGGTAGTTAATCTAATGCTTGGATTGTAAGCAGAAGTACAATCTCACAGATCTACTTAGTATCCATAGAGAAAAGTATAATTACAAATTTTGTGCCCCACATGGGACCTATATTATGAGGGTCACAGGTTGATAATGGCTACAACTCCTTCCAGCTAGCTGGCACATTTTAGAATTCTCAATTCAGTTCAAATAGAATGTTTCTTGAGGGATTGCCTGACATGTCACTACAACTTATAGTCTTTTTCTGTGCCAACAGCAAGGTGGCATTCATCTACTATATGGAATAACTGAATAGTGTCTGTGGAAAGTGGAGTGCAAGAAACATACCAAGGTGTGGACAGTTATTTTGCATTGGAAATGCAGGAGCTGAGGACGTCCTCTGCTGTTTTCCCATTGAGTTCACAGTGAATTTTAGGAAAGCAGTATTCAAATCATGGTCATATTTTCATGTGATATAGGATGAAAAGACTCTGCAGTCACTTAAATTGAAAGCACTTTCCACAGTTTGGGAGCGGCACAGCAAGAAGTTTTTTCTTAATCATGAGCAACTCTCCAAGGTGATTCTGAAAGATGGTTATCATTGATCTTCCTTTCTTCCACATAAATTCTGAACTCTGAGATATTTCCTGGGTACTTAGTTTGTTCTTTTTCCCTTGCCACAGAATTGCTGCATATCAATTCTGGAGCTAAAAATTCACCTTTCCCTAATCATACTCTACTTGCACGTATAACTTTTATTCATAAGGGCCAACGACATAAGTGACAAGGACTACATCCATATTTCTGCTATTTTGGTCACCTTGGACAACAATACAGGGATTAGTGAGTAATATATTGAACAAATGGTCATTATTGTTATGATATAGGAATCTGCCAATCTAAGAGGAGTATTCAGGTGGCTGAATTTGATAGAATTTAAATCCTTTGAGTCTGTATTGGCCAGTCTGTTCCTTGGAGAGCACATGAGCCAGTCTGCCATGGTGATGACATTAGGGGAAAGAAAAGGCATCATGATCAGGAATGAACAGGATAGAATGTCAACTATTCATAATAGGTCTATGTAACCCACTCTTTTTGTCCTGATCATTACCCAGGAAGTAGACAAATGAGATAGACACTTTCTGAGGATAACCACTGAACTCTCTTGCTAAAAGTTGGGGACTGAGAGATTTTGAGGGAAATAGAATCCTTTCGAATTAATTTTTTTAAGAAGGACATTCCTTCTCAGCCAAAACCTGATTTCTACAGATAGTATGGCATAAGGAAAGCCTGCTGAATGTCTTGATTATCAAGGTGTTATTGAGTGGGTTTTGTGATAGAAGATGTTCCAGTGTCAGACTGTAAATATTTCTGGTTCAAAAAACTAAAAATGTAAGACTTCAGTTCCAAAGACCACTATAGTGTAATTGCAGTGGGCTGATTGAATTTAAACCATAACGCTGCAACCTAAAAATGGATCAGTGGTGGTGGGACAGCACTGATAACCTCAAAAAATGTTATCTCACTAAAGCTTTCCAGGAGATGGGAGAAGTCAATGCAATGTAGCCTTCGTTGCCTCAAAAGCAATCAGAAAATGTACCGTATATTGATGGACCCAGTTAGCAATAGTGGCAATCTGAGTAGTGCAAGGCCAATCTCCAGCTTGATTACTATCCATCTTATGAGTGAAAGACCCTTAACATGGGCATCTACATGAAGGACCAAGATGTTTCTATAAGGGACAGCAATTTATTTCCACAGTTCAGTGCCCTAGGATCTGCCAATTTGTGGGAATGTATAAGCATCTAACATATAAATTCCTAATATACACTTTGTTGTAAAATTGGTTATAAACTCAGTTGTAAAATAAGTAAAAATGGTGCATTAAATTGGTCGAATGGACCAGCCCACAAGGTCCATTCAGCTTCTTTCCCTACTGTGAACAATGTCTAAACCCCACCAGTTGTATTTGGGCACTTTCACCTACCAGGGAAGTAGGCAGTATAATGACGTGGGCGTCAGTATCCAACAAAACCATTAAAATTTGACTCTATTTCCTGAAATATAGTACCTCAGTATGATTAAATCGGTCTGAATGATGTTATTTCTCCTTCTCTTAAATAGGTCATCACAATATTATTTCTCTTAAGAGCCTCGGCCCTATCTCTAATTATCTTTCTCATTGAAATGACTGAGGTTGTGGTGGGACACAGAGGAGTATCAGGGCATGTACACAAACAAAGCAGCCTTTTATCATAAAGTAAGTCTTCACATCAGTTTCTACTGGTGTAATGGCCGCTTGGGATTCAAGTAAATGAATTTGCAATGTTTTCATTCTGCTCAAAGCTGTATATCAGGTGACACGTGATGATTGACACCATCTATTTCAGCCTTAGGAGACATTTACCTTTCATCTAGATTTACGAACAATCAAGCATTACTTATTGAGAATTTTCCATATGTGCCATATACAGAAAGGTAACTCTGAAACATAAATCATATACCTCATTCTAAAGAAATTAATACTATATTTGGGTAAGAAAAACAAAACAAAAAACAAACAACAACAACAACAAAACAATAACTAGAAAGAGATAATTGTCAAACAAAGTTGAACCAAATAATCTAAAAGATACAATATTATACTTTGTAGTAAATTGAACATGGTAGTTTCGTAATACATCAAAAGCAAGTTTCCTTTATTTAATCACTATGTATTAAGACAGTAAAGATCATTTTGAACAAAAATAAGAAAATTTTATTTATATTTGATTACATCAAAACAATGATTAATGACTTCAGAAACTAATTTTACCTAATTAGTATAACAGGTTTTTATTTTAAAATTCATTTCCACACTCAAAATAGCTACTTATTAATTTCTTCACAATAAATATCAAAGTAAGCAATGACCTCCATTGCTATCAATATCAGTGAATAGAAATACTGACAATTTCCTGCCATTTAAGCAAAACAGCAATCTCATCCTCTCCTAATTCTGTGAGCGACCCGCATAACAAACTTGTACATTGGAGAGCAACTGAACTAAAAAACATAAGGTATGCAGAATTACAAATTTTTCAAAATTAGGCGAAACATTGGCACTTAATGGAAATAATTTCAGAATATTTGAAGAATTTAGAAGATATGCAAGTCAGCAATACACAGAACTACAACTGGCTAAGACAGCTAACATCATAAGATACAATTTTAAGTCAAGTTCCATCAAAGCCAATGAACTAATGACAAAATTAGGTACATGTGTGTAATAAATATATTAAATAAATTACTTCAGAAAAACAAAAGTAATCAGTATTAGCTAGACTATTAAAAGAAAAAAATTATTGGAGAAAACATGCCTCAAGAATGGTAGAATGTAGATAAAATCAAAGAAAAAAAAGATTATTTTGAGAACATGCTTTTTTATTGTTTTTAATTCATATATAATAAATGTGCACATTTTTGGTGTCCATGTAAATGTTTTGATACATTCATACAATGTGTAATGGTCTAATCAGGGTAATTGAGTCATCTAGCACATTAAATATTTACCTTTTCTTTATGCTGGGAACACTCAGATTACTATCTTTCAGGTATTTTGAAATATAAAAATAATTATTAATTTGGTTGAATATGAGAAGTTCTTTCTTAAAATCCTATGAAGCTGTTCAATTCATATGAAGTACTCTGGGCTTGATCCATTTATTTCTGGTAAAGAGACCAGCAGAACAATTTAACAATATCCTCCCTGAAAGTCAGCCATTAGACATAAAATGGCTTAGAATGAGCCTCGGGGCAACAGCTATAGGTTTCCATAAATTCCATTCATTTTGCTTTAGTTGACTTCTCTGAAAATATATTTTTAAATATATTCTAATAAGTCACTGAAAAAGATAGTAATTATTGTTTACTACAGTTATAATTATCTAAATTATACAAACTTATCAAACACTAGGTCTTACTTCTCTCAGGCTCTATATTTGAATCCATTAATAAACCTCTTTTCGTTCCTCCCTCCCCTATCTTCCCCTCTCTCTAATAACCACCAATCTACTCTCTATTTTCATGAGATTCACTTTTTTAGCTCTCAAAGAACATGTAACATTTATCCCTCTTTACCTGGCTTATTTCATTTAAAATAATGACTTCCTGTTCCATCCATGTTGCTGCAAATGACAGGATTTCATTCTTTTTAATGGTTGAATAATATTCCATTGTGTGTGTGTGTGTGTGTGTGTGTACACATGCATATATATGTATACACACACATTTTCTTTATTCATTCATCCACTGGTGGACACTTAAGTTGATTCCATATATCTTGGCTATTGTGAATAGTACTGTGATAAACATGAGAATGCAGATAATCTCTTCAAATATAGTAAACTCCTTTCTACTTTTTTTTATTTTTTGGGATGGAGTCTTTCTCTGTCGCCCAGGCTACAAGATAGGCTGAAAGAAATGATTACTCCATTTATTTATTTGAACATATGATGCTGTAGAAACAACACATATTGAAATAAATTTTACAAACAGCCAGGCACAGTGACTTATGCCTCTAATCCTAGCATTCTGAGAGGCCAAGGCAGGAGGATCACTTGAGCCCAGGAATTGGAGATAGGCCTGGTCAACAGGTAAGACCCTTTCTCTACAATAAATAAAAAAATTAATAAATAGCCTGGCATGGTGGCATGAGCCTGTTGTTCCAACTATAAGAGAGGTGGAGGCGGAGGAATTGCCTGAGCCCATGAAGTTCATGGTGCAAAGAACACTGTTTGCACCACTGCATTCAGCTTGGCTAACAGAGTGAGATCCTGCCTAAAGAAATTACAAACCCCACATAGCCAAGTCAATTCTAAGCAAAAAGAACAAAGCGGGGGGCATCACACTACCAGACTTCAAACTATACTACAAGGCTACAGTAATCAAAACAGCATGGTACTGGTACCAAAACAGAGATATAGACCAATGGAACAGAACAGAGGTCTCGGAGGCAACACAACCTTTCTACAACCATCTGATCTTTGACAAACCAGACAAAAACAAGCAATGGGGAAAGGATTCCCTGTTCAATAAATGGTGTTGGGAAAGCTGGCTAGCCATGTGCAGAAAGCAGAAGCTGGACCCCTTTCTGACACCTTACACTAAAATTAACTCCAGATGGATTAAAGACTTAAACATAAGACCTAACACCATAAAAACCCTAGAAGAAAATCTAGGCAAAACCATTCAGGATGTAGGTGTAGGCAAGGACTTCATGACCAAAACGCCAAAAGCATTGACAACAAAAGCCAAAATAGACAAATGGGACCTAATCAAACTCCACAGCTTCTGCACAGCAAAAGAAACAATCATTAGAGTGAATCGGCAACCAACAGATTGGGAAAAAATTTTTGCACTTTACCCATCTGACAAAGGGCTGATATCCAAAATTTACAAAGAACTAAAACAGATTTACAAGAAAAAAACTAACAAGCCCATTAAAAAGTGGGCAAAGGATATGAACAGACACTTCTCAAAAGAAGACATACGTGAGGCCAACAAACATGAAAAAATGCTCATCATCACTGGTCATCAGAGAAATGCAAATCAAAACTACACTGAGATACCATCTCACGCCGGTTAGAATGGCGATCTTTAAAAAATCTGGGGACAACAGATGCTGGAGAGGATGTGGAGAAATAGGAACACTTTTGCACTGTTGGTGGGAGTGTAAATTAGTTCAACCATTGTGGAAGACAGTGTGGCAATTCCTCAAGGACCTAGAAATAGAAATTCCATTTGACCCAGCAATCCCATTACTGGGTATATATCCAAAGGATTACAAATCGTTCTACCGTAAGGACACGTGTACACGAATGTTCATTGCAGCACTGTTTACAATAGCAAAGACCTGGAACCAACCCAAATGCCCATCGACCATAGACTGGATAGGGAAAATGTGGCACATATACACCATGGAATATTATGCAGCCATAAAGAACGATGAGTTTGGGTCCTTTGTAGGGACATGGATGAACCTGGAAACCATCATTCTCAGCAAACTGACAGAAGAGCAGAAGATCAAACACCGCATGTTCTCACTCATAGGCGGGTGTTGAACAATGAGAACACATGGACACAGGGAGGGGAGCACTACACACTGGGGTCAGTTGGGGGGAAATAGGGGAGGGACGGTGGGGGGTGGGAAGCTGGGGAGAGATAGCAAGGGGAGAAATGCCAGATGTAGGTGATGGGGAGGAAGGCAGCAAATCACACTGCCACGTGTGTTCCTATGCAACAATTTTGCATGTTCTTCACATGTACCCCAAAACCTAAAATGCAATAAAATAAATAAGTGGGAAAAAAAAAACAAAAACAAGAGAAAAATGAGTTTATATGTAAGTTAACATGATTATTTTATATATTTTATATACAGATGAGAGATACTCAGATAATGAGTAGTTCTCAAAGAGGTGACTCATCTCTGGTGAATTTCAGATTATATGGTATCTTCCAAGGAGAACAGTAAATTCTTGGAGAAGTAGTAAGATGGAAAAGACAAAAGGACTTTAAGTTGTTATAGATAGCAGCTTGGTGAAGGTGAATCAATGGTAGATAAAGGCTAGTTATCTTGTTACAATTTGTTAATGTAGATTCCTCTTGTACATTCTCCCAGCTAATAGGGCCCAAAGATGTCTTCACTGGTTAACATTTCTGAGTCAGTTTGGGATGGGCAAGGTAACATTTTTCTTTACAACTCTTTGCCCTGCTTTTAGGCAAATAGATGGAGGGCAGCACGCTTTCCTGCATCTGCTCCTTCTTAATTGTATTCAGCTCTCATCTGCCACGCAGGAAATTTTAGATAGATTAGAACCAATTTGGATTTTATAGTGAAAATCATGCTCCAGTTTAATTTAATGTATTTCTAAGAATGAATTTTGCTAGAGTATTATCTTCTGCAAGTTAAACATATATTCTTAGTTTTCCAGTTCTTACATTAGAAAGATCCGTCTAGATGGGGATTTATTAAGTGTTGCTACTCAGTGTGATTCAGAGACCAGCAGAATTTGCATCACTCTGGAATGTGTTAGAAAAGTTGAATCTCAGGTCTATCTCAAGTTACTGAATCAGAATCCGCTTTTTAAACATGATCACTAGTTGATTCCTATGTCCAGTAAAGCTGCAAAAGTACTAAATTTGCCTTACATTAACTGATCCACCCAATTCTGATCTGCAGATAATGTTTGGTCCTGAAAAGGGGTTGTTTTACCTCAATGGGTCCTTTACTGCCTCTTGCCATTGAGCCAATAGAAAGCGACAAGGTTCTGTTAAGCAGAGCAGAAACTTTATTTGCTGTTCAAGGAGTAGAGAAGGAGTGTGTCCCATTCACCTTCTTCCCAGAGATATGGAGAAGGGAGATTTTTAAGGTCTCTGAGAGCAGGTAGGTAGAGACTAAGGGTGGGAATTCCTGGAAAGAGCTGGAGCTTTGCAGAGAAAACTGGAATGTGTGCTGCCTTGTTCTTTCTTTTGCACTGGGCACTCACTATATGTGCCTAGCAAAGGGCATCTCTCCCCACTGAGCAGAGATTTTAATATGGTAAGGAAGTGAGGATTCAGGTCTGTCTGAATAGCACTGCCAGGCTGAGTTCTTATCTCCTGGCTTGCTTGTGGTTACTGGCTGTTGTTTCTGTAAACAAGTATTACTGACACCACAGGTTGATTTCATAGGTTCTGGGGCTCTTTAACAGAATCAAGGTCATGCTACCTTGACAGTAACTTATTGACACCCTAAAATGCATTGTGATTCAAATTTTAAGGATTTGTTAGAATGATACCAAGGGGTTTTATTTAATGCTAAAGAAAATGAAATCAATATTACTGGAAACCCACTTATGTGTCTGATGTGTTATCCATTTCCAAATCTATTAGTTAATAGATTTCATTCTTTCATTTCACACTTAAAATACTCTCTAAGGTAAGTGCCACTGCCTCCATGTAGGTAGATGTGAAAAGTAACGTGAAGCTAAGATTTCTTCAATAAGTATTGCGCATCCTATGTCTGCAAGTCCCTGAGAATAAAGTGCACATGGCTTCTACTGTTATGTAATATGCAATATTTTGTAATTAGACAAAGGCCAGGCAAGTACGGGGTAGTGTAAGAGCTTGTAAGAGGGAAACCTAAATTGTCAGAAGGGGTTTGGAAAACACTTCTATTTGGAAAGAATATTTAAAGTCATTTCTGAAGAACACATTTTTATAAAGTTGACTCTGTTAAAGGCTAGCGTGTCTTGGAGTTTTGTAAGCGGAACTAAGCAGCAGTTGAGGCTGGAACATTTCAGGAATCCTGCAGAACTTTATAGAACAAGGTGCGGACGTTGGACCTTATCCAGAAGTCTAAGGAAGCCACTGGAGGGTTTGAAGCCAGGAAGTGACAGGCCCTGATCCACGTTTGGAAAGGCTCCTTCACTCAGACCCAAGCAAAGCCCTGCAGGCGGGTGGGTTTATTTGGGCCACTCCCCTAGGCTGCATTTCTCCACCCCAATCACCGCCTCCTGCTTCTCTCAGCTTAGCCATCCGAGGTGGGTGGGAAACGAGTAAGAGGGGCGGGGGGAAGAAAAACGTTCTCAAAAAAAATATTAAAAAGAAAACATCCCACTTGGCAGCGAGTGCGCGGGAAGTTCAGTGCGCGAGTTCCGGGCTTCCCGCCCGCCGGCCCGCAGACGACTGCAGCCTGGGTGAGCCCCCAGGCCCCGCCTGGCCCGGGCGCGTCAGGCCGTCCGTCCGTCGGTCTGTCCGCCTCCCCTTCCCCCACGCCTCCTTCCTCCGGGCGCCGCGCGGGTCGGGAGGTCGGAGGGGCCCCCTAGGTCTTCAGGACGCCCGCGGCCCGCGTCCCTGCGGCAGCGCCTCGGCGGCGGCGCCTGCAGAACCTGGTACCGGGCAGGTTCGGGTCGCGGCCGGGCAGTATCTCGCCGCGCTTACTCCGCGGCTGGGGCCTCTGACGCCTCCACTTGTGGAGTTCTTCCCTGAGCGGCTGTAACTTTAAACCACTCTGCGCGAGGCCTATTTTTATTCGGAAATCAGCGACCAGGGCGTCTGTGGAGAATGCTCAGATGGAGGGCCAGCCCGCCACTTGAAGTTTTCTCACAAATCGGAGGGGAAATAACCTCTTGTCCTAATAATCTCTCTTTTCGATTTCACTTCTATTGCCACCTCCCAGGGAGAGCCAGATTGTTTGCTGTGGGGTCTTTTTGATGAGGGTGTTGCCTGAGCTGGAGGAGCTGTATCTGAACTCCACTGCTTGGCCTTTGTGTGGTGATCCCGAGGCCCCCACACTTGAGCCGGGCCAAAGCTGTGGCCTAGTGTCCCCTCACAGGGATTGCTCCAAGAGCTCCAGGGAACAGGCTCACAGTGGCAAGGACGAGGAGATGAATATAGAAGCCAAGTACCGCATGGCCTCCCTGTATGTGGGTGACTTACATGCAGATGTCACGGAGGACCTGCTGTTCAGGAAGTTCAGCACTGTGGGGCCGGTGCTGTCCATCCGCATCTGCAGGGACCAGGTTACCCGCCGCTCTCTGGGCTATGCCTACGTGAACTTTCTGCATCTGGCTGATGCCCAGAAGGCGCTGGACACAATGAACTTTGACATCATAAAAGGCAAATCTATCCGTCTTATGTGGTCTCAGCGTGATGCCTACTTGAGGAGATCTGGAATTGGGAACGTGTTCATCAAGAATCTGGACAAATCCATTGATAACAAAACCCTTTATGAACATTTTTCAGCTTTTGGAAAGATCCTTTCCTCCAAGGTGATGAGTGATGATCAAGGCTCCAAGGGCTATGCGTTTGTGCACTTTCAGAACCAGAGTGCTGCAGACAGGGCCATTGAGGAGATGAATGGAAAACTGCTCCAGGGCTGCAGGGTGTTCGTTGGCAGATTCAAAAGCCGTAAAGATCGTGAAGCTGAACTCAGAAGCAAAGCCAGTGAATTCACCAATGTTTACATCAAAAACTTTGGAGGTGACATGGATGATGAGAGATTGAAGGATGTTTTCAGCAAATATGGCAAAACTCTGAGTGTTAAAGTGATGACAGATTCCAGTGGGAAATCCAAAGGCTTTGGCTTTGTGAGTTTTGATAGCCATGAGGCTGCCAAGAAGGCTGTCGAAGAAATGAATGGAAGGGACATAAATGGGCAGCTCATTTTTGTAGCCCGGGCGCAGAAGAAAGTAGAGCGACAGGCTGAGTTAAAGCAAATGTTTGAGCAGCTGAAAAACGAACGAATTCGTGGGTGCCAGGTGGTAAAGCTCTATGTTAAGAATCTCGATGACACCATTGATGATGAAAAACTACGAAACGAATTCTCTTCATTTGGATCAATTAGCAGAGTTAAGGTAATGCAGGAAGAGGGACAGAGCAAAGGGTTCGGCTTGATCTGCTTCTCCTCTCCTGAGGATGCTCTTAAAGCAATGACTGAGATGAATGGCCGCATCTTGGGCTCCAAACCTCTTAGCATTGCCTTGGCCCAGAGACACTAGAAAAAAAAAGTACCTTCCCAGCTCGTATTTGCAGCAGGTGGGGGAATGATAGTGATCTCTGCCTGAACTGACCTCAGTAAATTTAATATTCCACATGATGGGTGCTTAGTTTAGTAAACTTTGTGATAAAAGGTTTTTTTTTTTTTTTTTTTTTTTTTTTTTTTTTTTAAATATACAAAGCCATTTATCTTCGTTTGTGGAAAAATAAATGAAGCTTAGTTCATTTTACAAAGGCACATTTTCTAATTTCAATATTGTATATTTTTCTTATTTTGATGTAGTGTTCATAGCAATAAGTATAAATAGATATGTTTTTATTACATTTGAACCAAACGAAGAGGTAATTATATGAATGCCTGTATTACTTTAGTAATATTGCTAGCTTTAATTTCTTCTATGAAAATATGCTCAAAATAGTTCTTACACCTTAAGATTCCAAAGTATTTTTACCAGCAGAAATTTTCTAATTTTTCATTCAAGTTTTGAGACATCAAACTTTTAGAAATTTATAGCACAAATTTAATTAAAGATCTAATTTCATTTTGAATTAATGGTTAAAGTACTCAGCTATAGTTGAATTTCTTTTAAATTTATATCCTGACATGTTTGTTTTACTGATGGTTTAAATTAAGATGATGGAGGTTTTAATGCTGCCTAAAAACCAGCTTTATGTGTTTTGTTATTCTTTCCACTAGCTGACTATAATTCAGCTACTAACTAATTAATCTAAATAGTAACTTGCACTGTAAAACCTTAACTTCTACATTCCTTAAGTTATAAATCTGTATCATCTCAGGTGATTCAAAGTTGTTGTATTAAATCTCTTCATACCTATATAGCATAATATTACACCTTAAATTTTTACCAGATACTAATATTATGAAAATCATATATGTAGATTATAGAAATTATGTTTATAAACGTTTAAAATCTCTTTTATATTATTTCGGTAGTGATATTCTCTTAGGTTTCAGAAAAGTAAGTTCCTCTATTTTTATGAACTCACATCTTTTATTAGACTGTGGCAGCTATGTAACCCATAAGGTTCACTTTTAGCCTTGATTGTTCAGAAACTCACTAATTTTCTGATAAAGTGAAGTTACATCACTTATTCTGTTTTCTAGCATAATTTTTAGTTTAGAACCATTCCCCTATTTTCCTTTCTCTCCTGCCTTTCATCTATATCACTCAGCTTTTTAAAATACTTTTTAAAGAATTTTTTTATATTGTTTTTTAAAATATGCTGCTTCAAGTCCATTTGGAAATCGAGGCAAGAGTTATGTATTTACATTTAAATAATTGCTTTACAAATTCTGATTCATACCAAAGGTATCTAGCAAATGATTTTGTTGTTACTATTTTCATGTTTTTGCTTGGCTTAGTCATTTCTTTTTTCTATGATTCAAATATTCTATTTCATATATTACTATTATTAAATAAATAGTAAAATGTTTTTGGCAATACTTCAGCTTATGAATGAGAAAAGCTTGTTACATTTTATTTTTATAGAAATTATATGTATATTCTTTGCACATTTTGTAAAATAAAATTCTTTTAGTCAGTAAAAAATATAGACAATAAAAAAATTAAAAGAAGTAGCATATATAATTGTATTATGCCAACCAATTCTCTATTACAATTTGTTGCATATTTTTCCAATTTTTTCATTTCTCCACATATATACACCTACATAATTTAAGAAAAATAGAATAATCTTATAAATATTGTTTGAAATTGCTGTCTTAGTTAGACAATATGCTATGGTCAACCTTAATACTCACAATAATTATTTCCTTATAATCTGAGTGACTTTTATGTTTTGTTCAATGACTTTACCAAAATATAACTAATTTCTTTTTGATGAACTTATATGTTACTAGATTATTTATTCCTTTATTCTTTCTCCCTCTATCATAAATAACTTGGAGATTAACATTCTTGCAAACTCATATATGCAAATATATCTATTTCCTTAAGAAAATGTTTAGAAATTGAATTAATGGTTAAAATAGAATCAATTTTAAAAAATAATTTTGATAAATATTGCTTAAATGCTGCCCAGAAAACCTCTGGCACGTACGTTGTCATTGTAGGAGAATGCCTATTTCCCTATGCTCCAGGAAACAAGAGGTTTTGTTTAAGCTGTTGGTCAATTCAACATGATATATGTAAAGCAAACTATTTCATCATTGCTTTATTTCACTTTTTTTAAATTACAAAAGTTAAACTGCATTTCTGTACTTACTGATTGTATTTTCATTCTTATGAGTTAATGTCTCATGATCATAATTATTTTCCTGTTGGAGTATTTATTTACATGGATTTTTAGAGTTCTTTGAATATTATGACAACATTTTAGACCTTTCCCCCGATATTTTACTTTCTTTATAGTTTTGAAGGTTATTCCAAAATTAAATGTTAAGCTGGAAAGTTTCAGTATTTTACTTAAATGGCTTTGATGTCATGCTTCAAAATATTTTGAACACTTTAAATATGTATATTCACACAAATATATATACGCCCACACAATTCATCTGTATTGTACTTATGACTTTCAGAATTTCATATTCTCAATGCTTTTAACCAAAATTTTTGTTCATAAAAGTATCATATAAAACTTATAGTAAATCTTTTAAAATAGTATGCTTTTCCATCTTTAATAGCATATATTTTGATAAATACTTGATTCAGATAGCCAATGAATTAGAGTTGGTATATGAGTTTCACATAAATTCTTATACTAGATAAGTATTTACCAAAACATATATCAGAAGCAGAGAGTTCTTAAAACATTTACCGGACAAGAAGACTGGAAAATATATTAACATCTTATTCTGGATAACCTAGTCCTCATCTTATTTTGAAAAAGCTAATCTGTAAAACTGCTCAAATATTTGAACACTATTTGATAATGCTTACATATATTTTCAAGATAATATCAGGAAACTGAGTTCTCTTACATATATAAGGAGTTAGTAGTACATAACATCAGATGTGTAGATGAATATAGGTATGGCTTAATTACACAATAATTGCCTTCTTAGTAGACAGTCCTCATTTCCAGCATTTACTGTAAGAAATGACTAAGTTTACAAAAATATACAATCTGTGGATTTCTTTATTTAAATTTTGTCCATTCTCATTTTTTTGGTGCTTTATAATAGCAAATTATCTTAGTTGAAAATAGAGATTCATTCTTTAAAGACTATGAAATCTTTTGTGCCCAAGTGCCTTAATAAATGAGTAGAATCTTAACTTTTCTGATAAGCATTCCAGTAAAAGCTAATGTAGGTAGATATGCCTGGAGCCACTGTTTCTGCTTTCGCCTTTCTCTCAACACATTCTGCCACATCTGCTGTGTAGTTGCCTGCTTACATGTACAGCCATTTCAAGAAAAGTATTCTAACATTTTTTCTTTTAAATTTCAAATAGGAATTTGTAGTTTTTAGAAATAAAAATTCTAAAGTGATTTAATGTTGTTATTTTCATGTTCTCAATATTCTTACATATCCACTGAGAAAATGTCAAATAAAATCTTGATATTTCAAAGGTGAAGGCATGTCTGAAAATGATTTTTATTTATTATAATGTATTTCTGATTTTCCAAAGATCAGTTCTCTTAAGAATGAACTGAAAATAGCTTGTGTTTTTTAGTGAAGATACTTGTATTACAGATTTTCAAGGCTGATTTCTGTATGAACTATTATTTCCTTTTTAAGTTACTCATAATCATGGGCTCACAATTAAAATGAAAACACTAACATAGATCAAGTTTTAATGAGGAATAATCAATTATTTCAAAGACACTTCTGAATT
Source organism: Sapajus apella (assembly GCF_009761245.1). Lineage (NCBI taxonomy): Eukaryota > Metazoa > Chordata > Mammalia > Primates > Cebidae > Sapajus > Sapajus apella. The sequence goes on from NW_022436967.1 coordinate 4,949,267, forward strand.
TGTTGTTAAATTCAACTAACCTGCTAAGTGCTTAGAATTGGCTTACTCTTAGTACATTTGGAAATACGGCCCATAATTTAATTTAAAACATAGATATAATAAAACAACAGAAGAAAAATATAATTTTTAAAAGTCTACACTTCAAAAAATAGAGCAAATTAAATGCCCTCAGGATACTTTTGACATATATAGATAAGCATATGTGTGTGTGTTTATACATGTGTGTGTGTGCACGTGTGCGCATGTGTGTGTGTACACACACACACACACACACACATATATATCTCTCAAGTATATGTGTAATCAAGTCTGATTTACACATACATTTGCCTTTGAATTAAAGTCAGGTTATTTTGCAGGTTTGCCCAGAGGAAATATGTATAATTCTGTGTCGGTTTTGTCTCATGGTCATGTTGTATTTTAGAGTTCACAGAATGCTCTTAACTAACTTGTAATTGCCCTGAATAAAACAATTGAATCCAAATGAGAAGGAAATTTATCTTCTTAGTGGCATTATTAGCTGTAGTAGAGAAAACACCTTAACTTCTGAGAGATATTCATAATTTGTAAAATGGAATTCCATCAGATTTTGTTAACCCATTTATGTCTACATCTCCTTAGATATTTTAAAAATCTTTATTTTGAAGTTCTGCCAAACACTAATAGCACATTTAAGTTGCAAGGGCAATGTCACTGAAGTGACAGATATTATTATTTTTTGCATTCAGTGAGTATTAGTCATATTGTTTATAAAATCGGTACTGTATCTCCAGTGGAATTTTCTTATTATAGAGAGCCGTATCTGATGGTCTGTAGGGCATCACAATTTTGATTTAAATTTTATTGTTTCTTTGTACATGTGCTAGTAGCATACTTAGGTGCCACTAGTTTTGATATGTTGCCGATACTAGTTCCTTGAGGTTAAAGTAAGCCTTTATAATAGTAATGCCAGCAAATCTTTGTTAATCAGAGAAATACCTCAATTTGAATGCAAGCCAAATCTTAGAATTATAACTAGATTATTTTGATACATTATTTTACTGAATTGCCATTGGAACCATTAGAAACCTAGCATTATTCACCATGCTGGTCACTAATATTTTACATATAGTTCATATACAAATGACATTTATATTGTATAGATTGCAACTGGTAAAAGATCATGAGTTCTGAAGTTATATGGTAATCCAACTTTTAATACTTGTTTTGATTTTACCCCAAAAGATATTGGTAAATGTACATTTGATCATATCATTCTTATACTTAAAAGCCTTCCCTGGCCTTTTATTACTCTTAAAATCAGGTATAAATCTTTACTGTGGTCTAGGAGACCTTGCATTCTCTGGTCCTTGTGTATTCTTTAAACTTTTCTTGTACTTATATTTCCCTTGGTCAATGTACTGGAAATTAATCGGTCTTGTTTCAACTCTTTTAAAAGTGTCAGGATAATTCCTGCCTCACCAAAAGTTTTAACCTTTTAACAGATAGAATGCTGTGTAGTGTAATGGTGGAACAAATCTTCCAACTGCTTTATGAAAAAAACAAATATGGTGAAAGGATTTAATTGCCTTCAAAATATATATATATATATATGTATGTGCGTATATATATATATAGAGAGAGAGAGCGATAGAGTAGGTATCCAGGTAGCCAGGTATAGGTAGCCAGGAATAGAGTTTTGTTCCAGAATTCTCAGTGCAAGTTTTATTGGTTCTGTTTATGTGACATTCTTTTTCTAAACCAATCACTGTAGCCAAGGTAATGAGATTTATTGATTAGCTAGCGTGAAGTGACATATTCAAACGTTGACCAAAAATCTCCTTTAACAAGAAAGGTAGATTGTTTTTCAAGGAAAAATCAAGATACAAGTGCCAGAAAAAGTGTGAACTGCTGTGGAATGAACGCTCTCATCCCAGTGTCTACAATATATGATCTGTTTAAACTGTTCCCAGTGCCTGGAATACTCTCTTAATCTTAATCTGATTCTTGCTTATCTTTTTCTGCTCATCTTTCAGGTTCCAGCTTAAATACTATTTTCAAGCAAAGTCTTTCGAATTCTCAGTACTCCCATTTTCCTCTCTACTTTGCCAGCATAACACTTATTAGAGGAGCAAAATAAAACTTCTCCACCCCCAAGACAGGCATCGTAAGTCATTTTTTTGATCAGTAGCTGGCTCATTAATCAATCCTTATTTACCAGTTGACAAACTTATTACAAATAATTACCTGCTCTTTTCTTTTTCTCAATACATGTGACTGGACTGTTAACCCAATATATGGCCTGAAAAGTTCTGTCTCTTTCAGGCTTCTTTCACTATACAGGTGACTATAAAAGCATGAAATTCTGAGTTATGTTCAGGAAGTGATAGAAGAACATTCTTAGGTTTCGAGATCTAAGCCACAGTTTTTATCCATGGTTTTTAATAGTCTAAAATTTATTTTATTCAACATTATATGGATATAACTAGGTACTTTTTCTTCGATCAGTCTAATGTTTAATGTTTCTTTTATACTTCTCTCTAGGGACCCTTGTGGAGATACAAGGTGTCTGGGCAAGATCTAGTTATTCTTACTTAGGCTTCTGGAGTTGCTAATATTAGAAGCCATCCAAAGCCAGACTAGATTAAATATCGATGCCCAACATAGACTTGGGCTTATATAGGCAGTCTAGAATTTGGGAGCCAAATCGAAATATATAAATAATCTTCTTTTCAAAATGAAAGTATTTTTCTTTTTCTTTTTTTTTTCTCTCAAGGGACAGGAAAGTCTCCCTATAGAATGTTAACCTACAAAAACTATGATACTTTTTTTCAAAATTACATCACATATAAAAGTGTTACAGTGAGAAAGAGAGTGAGTTTCTTGGAAAAGCTGAGATGGATCACCTTCAAATATTTATGTTTTTAAAAAATATTATTTTAAGTAACAGCTCATTCCCCTCCATATTTCTACTTTTTCATATTTTAGAATATAGGATGGGTATATTTATTTGTTGGATATCTGATCTTATTCTAGAAGGACCATTTGAAAAAAGCTCTGTTGCATAATAAAAATAATAAAGTAAGTTTCAAGTCTTAAAAGCTTGAGGTATGGGATAGGGAAGAATGTTCAGTAGCAAATAACTGCTTCTCACTGAATCTTTTATTAGGTATTGGCTTATGAAGTGCACACACAACAGCAGTACAGAACTAAAAAAGTATAGGCAATAAAAGGGAGCAAATCAACATATTGGTGAGGAATGTTTATTTAGCTAAACTCTAAAGATTAATCTTGATTACCTTAAACTTTATTCAATTGGATTCATAAAACATGAATGCTTGTGTCACATACTTTTACTCAGCATATTTTAATGAGATTGATGTCATTACCACTGAGTTTAGTAGTACTGTGCTTATTGTTATTGTCATATTATTGTTGGATGACTGTATGACAAATTATTTATTCTTTTATATAAACATTTGGGTTGCTTTGTGTTATAACAAGTAATGCCACTATGAAAATTATCATAGATGTCTTTCTGATCAAGATATAATTTGCATAGTATAAATTTAACTATTTTCAAGTATAAATTTACCAGTTTTTAATGTATTCACAAGGTTGTGCAAAATCACCACTATCTATTTTTGGGGTATTTCCATCACCTCACAACAAAAATTTATGCCAAGGAGCAGGCACTTCCCAGCCTCCACTCCTCACAGTCCCTGGCAACCATAATATAGTTTGTGTCTCTATGGATTTATATATTCTGAAACTTTTACATGTGCATATATATAGTATAAATAGTATTATATAATATATGAACTTTTGTTTCTGCCTTCTTTCACTTAATGTTTTAAACTTTCATCCATGTTCGAGCTTGTATCACTACTTCATTCCTCTTTATGACTGTATAATAGTCATTTGTGTGAATAAACCACATTTTCTTTTTTTTTTTTTTTTTTTTTTTTTGGGACGGGGTAGTTTCATTCATTTTACCCAGGCTGGAGTGCAATGGCGCGATCTCGGCTCACCGCAACCTCCGCCTCCTGGGTTCAGGCAATTCTCCCGCCTCAGCCTCCTGAGTAGCTGGGATTACAGGCACGCGCCACCATGCCCAGCTGATTTTTTGTAGTTTTAGTAGAGACGGGGTTTCACCATGTTGACCAGGATGGTCTCGATCTCTTGACCTCGTGATCCACCCGCCTCGGCCTCCCAAACTGCTGGGATTACAGGCTTGAGCCACCGCGCCCGGCCTAAACCACATTTTGTTTATTCATGTATCATTTAATGGACTTTTGGAATGCTTCCACTCTGAGTACAATGAATAATACTGCTATGAACATTCAAATAGAGGATTTTATATGAATACATGTTTTCAGTTGTCTTGGTTATATTAATAAGCAAAGACAGTTTCTCATTGTCATTATCAGTTTTGTTCATCTTTTAGAAGAATCAACCTTTGGCTTCATTCATTTTGACTTCTTAATTTTGTTTATTTCTGATGTAATCTTTACTGTTTCCTTTCTTTTGCTTGCCTTGGGCTAGTGTACTTTTTTATTTGTATTTTCTTAAGGTGAGAAGTTAGGATATTGATTTGAAATTTTTCCTCTTTTTTAATATAGATATTCACAGCTATACATTCCCTTTGGCGCTGCTCTAGGGGCAACTAATATGTTTCTGTGTTGTGTTTTTGTTTTCATTGATCTTAAACTGCTTTGGTATGTGTTTTGCTTTCTTTGAAGTCAAAGTATTTTCTAATTTCACTTTTGGCTTCTTTGACTCATTGCTGATTTAGCAGTTTGTTTTTAACTTCTATATATTTTTTATATTTCCCAAATTATTTTCTGATATTGATTTCTAATAATGTTCCATTGTGGTTAATGAGCATTGTATTATTTCAATACTTTTTTAAAACAAAATATTGAGATTTAATAGCTAACATGTGGCTTGTTCTGAAAAATCGTGCACTTGAGAAGAATGTGCATTCTCCTGTTATGGTCTGGAGTACTGTATAGATATGTGTTAGGCGTAGTTGGCATATACTGTTGTTCCAGTCATGTATTTCCTTTTTAGTTTTCTGTCTGGTTGAAACATAGAATATGCAAGCAAAATATCCATAAAGATATAGAGTAGGATAAATGGACCAAATTGGCCTATATAGAATCAAGAGAAAACAACCGCTGAGCACGTTTGTTTTATGTATAAGTAGAATATTTTCAACCATGTATCCAATAATGAGCCATAAACATAGCCACAATACATTTCCAGAAATGAATATCATACTGAATATTTCTACTGACAATTATGCAATTCAACTAGGCATCAAGAAGAATATATAACTAGAAAATCCTTATAGACTCAGAAATTAAGATATATACTATGAAATCACAATGGACATTTAGAGTATTTTGAATTGAGGCTGGGTGCAGAGCCTCACAACTGTAATCCCAGCATGTTGGGAAACCGAGGTGGGCGTATCACCTGAGGTCGGGAGTTTGAGACCAGCCTGGCCAATGTGGAGAAATTCTGTCTCTACTAAAAATACAAAAATTATCCAGACATGATGAGGCGCACCATAATCACAGCTACTTGGGAGGCTGAGGCAAGATAATGGCTTGACCCCGGAAGGCGGAAGTTGCAGTGAGCTGAGATTGTGCCACTACTCTTCAGCCTGGGTGACAGAGAGAGACTGTCTCCAGATATATGTGTGTGTGTGTGTGTGTGTGTGTGTGTATTTTGTGATTATATAAACTATGCAAACTTATGAGAAGTATTATAGTCATACTTTGTGGTTTATTTGTAGTGTTAAAAATGTATATATTAGAAAAGAAAATGTTAAGAAATGAGCTAAATGTTTATCTCTAGAAATTGGGAAAAGGACAGGAATTAGAAGAAAGCAGAGGAAAATTAAGAATAGAAATTAAAGAAATAGAAAAAAGCAAGCCCCAAACTACACAAGAACTGAAGGGTATGTATACAAATCAGTTAAAAATATGAGAGATTCTACATCAATCTGTAAGCTGCTTCAAAGTTACCATTTCATTCTAACAAAAACTGAAAAACTTAACAGACTGAAAAATCAGCAACTCTTAGACATGTCAGAGAAATAGGTGTCAGTGCAAACCACTGTCTCCAAAATTAGAGAGGCAGATAGACAAAGGAAATCACAGTTTAGCAGAACAGAGGCTCACATGCAGAAACCTGTATGGGAACCCACAGTAAAGTAGGAAAATGTAAACTGTAATTGTATTGCTGATGGCTTAATGTAGATCCTGAGAGATCAAAAATGCAGGCAGACACAATCCTTGGTGGGGTTCCCCACACTGTGAGGTTACTTTCAGGAGCTGTCCCAGGAGCTGTCCCAGTTTCTCACAGTGAAGAATAGAGTAAAATGATTTGTATAGTTCTTACCGGGTAAGGAGAAGACAGTATTCTGTTATACTTAATAAGGCCTACCTTCAAGAGAAAGTATATACATACGGTAAAAGAAACTATATATAAACACATACATGCATGGGAAAAGGAACTCTGTGTGTGTGTGTGTGTGTGTGTGTGTGTGTACACATCTGCCTATCAAAGATATGTAGATATAGGTATAGATATATATCTGCCTATCAACAAAATTGTAAGGTATAACAAATGGCAAAATACAGTTTGAAGAGATAGAGCAAGCATCAGAACCAGACTCAAATATGAGGGCAATGTTGGTATAATCAAATCATGAATTTAAACAACTTTGGTTAATATGTTAAGGGCTCTAATGGAAAAAGTAGACAATATGCAAGAATAGATGGACAATGTATGCAGAGAGATGAGAGTTCCAAGAAATAATAAAAAAGAAATTCAAGAGATCAAAAGCACTGTAACAGAAATAAAGAATACTTTTGATGGACTCATTATTAGTAGGCTGGATAAGGCTGAGGAGAAAATCCCTGAGCTTGAGAATATCTTGATAGAAACTTCCCAAATAAAAAACACAGTGAAGAAAAGACCAAAAAAATTATTCAAGACCTATGGGACAAGTAAAGAAGATGTAACATATGAATAATGAAAACATTAAGTGAAGAAGAAAGAGACAATGAAACAGAAGAAATATCTGAAACAATAATGACTAAAAATCTTCCAAGATTAATATGAGACATCAGAAAATAGATTCTGAAAGCTCAGAGAGTGCCAGGCAGGATACACACACACACACACACACACACACACACACACACACACACACAGGCCTGGAAGTATGATATTCAAACTGCAGAAAAATAAGGATTAAAAAAAAAAGTTTTGAAAGAAGTCAGAGGAAAATTACATCTTATCTACAGATGAGTAAAGATACAAATTACATCTCAGTTCTCAGTAACCATGCAAGCAAGAAGTAGAGTGAAAACTTTACTCAAGAAGTGTTGAGAGAAAACAAAACAATCAAACAAAAACTTCGCCTTCCTAGAACTTGTATTCTTCAAGATTATTCTTCAAAAGTGAAGAAGGAAGGAAAGACTTCCTTAAAACAACAAAAATTGAGAGAATTTGTTGCCAGTACACCTGGCTTGCAAGAGACACTAGAAGTTCTGTGTAGAGAAGGGAAATGTTACATGTCAATAATTAACATCTACGCAAAGAGAGGGAGAGCATTGATTAAGGAATAACTGAAGATAAAATAAAAATTTAATTTATCTTTGATGTACCAAATAAAAATTTGCGCAAAGTAATTATAGCAACAGTGCATCTGATTATGTATGCTTATGAACTGGGCATTGTGAGTATTACCCACTGTCCTTGTATTACACCTGAAGTGGTATAGTATGTGTATGTTTTCTTTAATTAGCGGACATGGTTTAGTTGTAATCTCTGGGGCAACCACACACACACATATACACATGCACACAGAAAAAAATTAAAGAAATATAACAGATATGCTAAGAAGGAGAGAAAATGGAACTACCTAAAATGCTCAGTTAAAATTATAAAAGTTAGAAAAAATGTGGAAGACATCAAAGGGGTGGAAAACATGAGCATCAAATAAGCGGAAACAAATGTAATCTGAATTAGTCCAACTAAATAAAAATTACTTTAAACATCAGTGGTCTACAGATACCAATTAAATGACAGAAATTATCAGAGTTTTTAAAAAAACAGTCTATCTTGTGTGCAAGAAACTCACTTTGAATATAACATCACAAGTAAATTAAAAGTAAAGGAATGAAGAAAGTAAAGAGATGAAATCTACTAACATAAAAAGAAAGTTGGAGTATCTATATTAATATCAGACAAAGCAGACTTCAAAATAATTTATCACGGTAAAAAGAAGGGCATTACATAATGATAAATGGGTCAATTATTCAAAAATGCATATTGATTCTTAATGTGTATATACCTGAAAACAGAGTGTCAAAATATTTTAGATGAAAACTAATAGAACTGCAAGAAAAAACAGATGAAAATCTGTGCATCTACTATTATAGATTTCAACTCCTCTCTATCCAAAATGAACAGATTAGTAAAGACATAATTCAGTTCAACAACACCATCAATCACCTGGATATAACTGAAATCTATTCATTGCTTCATCTAGTATCACCCATTCAAGGTAAAACATATCAGCAAACCAGGAAACGAGAGGAACGTGCTCAACTTGATTTAAAAAATCTATAAAAAAACACCCTGTAGCTGTTACATACTTAATGGTAAGAAACTTGAAACTTCTCTTCCAAGATCAGAAACAAGGTAAGGATGTCCCCTGTCAACACTATTGCTTTTTAACATTATATTGGAAGTTCTACCTGATAAAACGTAACTCAAAAAAGAAATAAAAAGTATACAAGTTTGGAAGGAATAAATGAAAATGATGCTTATTCACATGTGGCATGATCATTATACAGAAAATCCAAAAGAATCAACAAAAAAAATATTGTACTGATAAGCAATCATAGCAAGGTTGCAGGATACAAGTTTAATACACAAAAGTAAATTCCTTTTCTGTATATCAGCAATGAACAAATTGAAATTTAACTTTATTACCGTTTATATTAGTAGCTTAAAATTATGTCTTTCGTTATAAATATAACAATATGTGTAGAACAACTATATGAGGAAAACTACAAAACTGATAAAATAAGGAAAAACTGATTAAATATTCTATGTTCATGGTTAGAAAAATTCAGTATTATCACAGTATCATGCTTCCTAAATTAATGTATAGATCCAGTGCAATCTCAATAAAAATTTCACTACTTTCTTTTGGTTGGTATTTACAAACTGGTTCTACAGTTTATATGGGGAAGTGAGAGACCCAGAATAGCCCATACAATATTGTAGGAGATAAACAAATTTAGAGGACACTACCCCAATTCAAGCCTTACTATAAAGTGATTATAATCAAGACAATGTGGTGTTGAGAAAATAATCGACAATTATATCAATGAAACAGAATAGAGAGCTCACAAATAGAACCACGTATAGTTGACTGATCTTTGACAAATGTACAAAGAGAACACAAGTGAGAAAAGATTGTCTTTTCAACAAATTTGATTAAAAAAATTGGACATGCGTATGTAAGTAAATGAATACAGACACAGACCTCATACTTTCCACAAAAATTAACTCAAAATGGATCATAGACTTAAATGCAAAACTCTAAAACTTCCAGGACACAACACAGGAGAAAATCTAGATGACTTTGAGAGTGACAATGATTTTCAGATACAATGCCAAAGACACAATTCATACAAAATAATAGATAAGCTGGACTGCATTGAAAAATTTTGCTTGGTAAAATACATTGTCAAGAGAATGAGAAGACAAGTTACACAATGAGAGAGACATCTAATAAAGGATTATTATCCAGAATACAGAAAGAACTATTAAAACTCAGCAATAGGTAAATAAATAACCTGATTGAAAAAATAGGCAGAAGACATCTCACTAAAGGAGATATACAGATGGTGAATAAGCATATGAACAGATGTCAATAGAGACTCTCAAATAAAAATAACAATACAGTATTATTATAAACTTATTAGAATAGCCATAATCCAAAACACTGAGAACATCAAATTCTGACAAGGATGTACGGCAACAGGAACTCTCATTCCTTACTTGTGAGAATGCAAATTGATACAGCCATTTTGTAAGAGAGTTTTGTATTTTATTCCAAAACTAATCATGTATACCATATTATTCAGAAATCATACTCCTTGGTATCTACACAAAGGAGTGAAAAGTTTTGTCCACACCAAGGTGTCCTTTAGTAGTTCAATGGAGAAATACACTGTGATATATGCACCCAGTGAGATATTCAGCACTAAAATGAAATGATCTGTCAAGCCATGAAAAGATATGGAGGAATCGTAAATGAATATTACTTAGTAAAAGAAGCCAACCTGAAATGGCTGTGTACTATATAATTCCAACTATATGACATTCTGGAAAAGGCAAAATTTTAGAGATAACAAAATCAGTGCTTGCCAGTGGTGGTGGGGAGGGAGCCCAGTCTGTGGCTTGTCTTTCTTGTGATCTCTAAAATCATATTTTACGTTTAGATACACAATACACTTGGAATTTATGTTTTGTTACAATGGGATGTCAGAGTGATGTGTCTTACTTTTTCCATTTATACATTCAGCAGATTCAGTACTGTTTATTGAAAAGTTTACCCTTTTCCTGCAGTATCCTGAATCATATATTGCCATAAATTAGATGTCCCTATTTATTCAATGTTTTGGTCAGTCTCTGGAATCTGTTCCATTAGTCTAGTTGTCTATCCCTTGCCAGTGTCATACAATCTTTATTACTTTATAAGATATCTTCATTTCAGGTAATGGAAATCTTTCATCTTTTTCTTCTTACTTAAGTTTGTCTTGATTATGCCTCACTTTATGAATATCCATAGATATAATGAAATCCACCTGTTAAGTTCTACAACCACACACAATAAACTTGTAAAGTTCTACACACACACACATACACAGAATCTTGTTTGTATTTTATTGATATCATGGCTTTTTTGATAAATTTAAGTAGAATTGAAGTTCTTAAAATATACCCTTCTAATCAATGAAAATAGATATTAATGTATTGGTCTTCTTTTTCAATAATATTTTATAGATTTTATGTAGAATTCTTGCATATATTTATTAGTTTTATTTCTAGATGTATATTCCTAAGTTTTAATAAAATAATACAAATTCCTGTTTTTAACAAATATATGGAAATACATTTACATCCAACTTTTACTTTAGGTTCAGCTATATATTTGGAGGTAAATTCCAGGTATGAATGTGTAGTTACCTATATAGGTAAATTTCATGTCTCAGGGGTTTGGTGTTCAGATTATTTTGTCAGCCAGGTAATAAGCATAGTACCTTATTGGTAGTTTTTTGACCTTCTCCCACTCTCCACTTTCAAATAGGCCCCAGTGTCTGTTGTTCTCATCTTTGTGTCCATATGTACTCAAAGTTTATTTCCTACTTATAGGTGAGAACGTGTGGTATTTGGTTTTCTGTTTGTGCTTTACTTCACTTGGGATAATGGCCTCCAGCTCTATCTATATTGCAACAGAGGATATGATCTCATTCTTTTTTATTTTTAATATGTATATTTTATTGCACTTTAGGTTCTGGGGTACATGTGCAGAACATGCAGGATTGTTGCAGAAATATATACAAGGCAATGTGGTTTGCTGCCTCCATCCCCCTGTCACCTGGCATTTCTCCCTATGTTATCCCTTCCCAACCTTCCTAGCCCCTGCTGTCATTCCCCTATTTACCCCCAACAGACCCCAATGTGTGATGTTCCCCTCCCTATGTCCATGTGTTCTCATTGTTCAACACCTGCCTATGAGTGAGACCATGCAGTGTTTGATTTTCTGTTCTTGTGTCAGTTTGCTGAGAATGATGGTATTCCATGGTGTATATGTGCCACATTTTCCTTGTCCAGTCTATCAATGATGGGAATTTGGGTTGGTTCCAGGTCTTTGCTATTGTAAGGAGTGCCACAAAGGTCATACATGTGCATGTGTCTTTAAAATGGAATGATTTATAATCCTTAGAATATATACACAGTAATGAGATTGCTGGGTCAAATGGAATTTCTATTTCTAGGTCCTTGAGGAATCGCCACACTGTCTTCCACAATTGTTGAACTAATTTACATTCCCACCAACAGTGTAAAAGTGTGGTTTTTGTTATACAAAAAACTATTTCTCCACATCCTCTCCAGCATCTGTTTTCTCCAGATTTTTTAATGATCGCCATTCTAACTGACGTGAAATGGTATCTCAGTGTGGTTTTGATTTGCATTTCTCTAATGACCAGTGATGATGCGCATTTTTCTCATATGTTTGTTGGCCTCATATATGCCTTCTTTTGTCAAATGTCTGTTCATATCCGTTGCCCACTTTTGAATGGGCTTTTTTCTTGTAAATCTGTTTTAGTTCTTTGTAGATTATGTATATTCGCCCTTTGTCGATTCTGGATATTAGCCTTTAGTCAGATGGGTAGATTGCAAAAATGTTTGCCCATTCTGTTGGTTGCCGGTTCACTCTAATGATTGTTTCTTTTGCTGTACAGAAGCTCTGGAGTGTAATTAGATCCTATTTGTCTATTTTGACTTTTGTTGCCAATGCTTTTGGTGTTTTAGTCATGAAGTCCTTGCCTATGCCTACTTCCTAAGTTTTCTTCATGGGTCTTTATGGTGTTAGGTTTTATGTTTAAGTTTTTGATCCATCTGGAGTTAATTTTAGTGTAAGGTGTCAGGAAGGGGTCCAGTTTCTGCTTTCTGCACACTGGTTAGCCAGTTTTCCCAACACCATTTATTAAACAGGGAATCCTTTCCCCATTGCTTGGTTTTGTCAGGTTTGTCAAAGATCAGATGGTTGTAGATATGTGGCATTGCCTCCAAGGCCTCTGTTCTGTTCCATTGATCTATATATCTGTTTTGGTACAAGTACCATACTGTTTTGATTACTGTAGCTTTGTAGTATAGTTTGTAATCAGATAGCATGATGCCTCCAGCTTTTTTCTTTTTGCTTAGGATTGTCTTGGCTATGCAGGCTCTTTTGGTTCCATATGAAGTTTAAGTTGTTTTTTTCCAGTTCTGTGAAGAGGGTAATAGGTAGCTTGATGGGAATAGCATTGTGTCTATAAATTACTTTTGGCTGTATGGCCATTTTCACAAAATTGATTCTTCCTAACCATGAGCATGGAATGTTTTTCCATCTGTTTGTGTCCTCTCTTATTTCCTTGGGCAGTGGTTTATAGTTCTCTTTGAAGAGGTCCTTTACATCCTTTGTTAGTTGTATTCCTAGGTATTTTACTCTCTTTATAGCAATTGTGAATGGCAGTTTGTACTTGATTTGGCTCTCCATTAGTCTATTATTGGTGTATAGGAATGCTTATGATTTCTGCACAGGATTTTGTATCCTGAGACTTTGCTGAAGTTGCTTATCAGTTTAAGGAGATTTTGGCCTGAGACAATGCGGTCTTCTAAATATGCAATTGTATCATTTGCAAATAGAGACAATTTGGCTTCCTCTTTTCCTAATTGAATACCCTTTATTTCTTTTTCTTGCCTGATTGCTCTGGCTAGAATTTCCAATACTATATTGAATAGGAATGGTAAGAGAAGGCATCCTTGTCGTGTGCCAGATTTTGAAGGGAATGCTTCCAGTTTTTGTCCATTCTGTATGATATTGGCTGTGGGTTTGTCATAAATAGCTTTTATTATTTATAGATATGTTTCATCAATATCTAGTTTATGAGAGTTTTTAGCATAAAGGGCTGTTGAATTTTTGTCAAAGGCTTTCTTTGCATCTATTGAGGTAATCACATGGTTTTTGTCTTTGGTTCTGTTTATACGGCGGATTACATTTATAGACTTGCGTATGTTGAACCAGCCTTGCATCCCTGGGATGCAGCCTACTTGATCGTGTTGGATAAGCTTTTTATTGTGTTGTTGCAATCAGTTTGCCAGTGTTTTATTGAAGATTTTTGTGTCTATGTTCATCATGGATATTGGCCTGAAGTTTTCTTTTTTTGTTGAGTCTCTGACAGGTTTTGGTATCAGGATGATGTTGGTCTCATAAAATGATTTGGGAAAGAGTCCCTCTTTTTGCATTGTTTGGAATAGTTTCCGAAGGAATGGTACCAGCTCCTCTTTGTATGTCTGGTAGAATTAGGCTGTGAACCCATCTGGACCTGGGCTTTTTTTGGTTGGTAGGCAGCTTCTCATTCTTTTTTATGGCTGCATAATATTTAATTGTGTATATGTACCACATTTTTTTTTATCCACTCTACCATTGATGAACCTTTAGGTGGACTCCATGTCTTTGCAGTCATGATTGGTTGTGATGAACATTTGCATGCATATGTCTTTGTGGTAGGATGATTTCTATTCATTTGGGTATATATGCAATAATGGAATTGCTTGGCTGAATGGTGATTCTAAGTTCTTTGAGAAAATACCACACTGATTTTCACATAGCTGAACTAATTTACATTCCCACAATTGGTGATAAGTGTTCCCTTTTCTTCACAGCCTCATAAGCATCTATTATTTTTTTTCTTTTTAATAATACTCATTCTCACTAGTATGCAATGCTTTCTCATTGCAGTTTTGATTTTCATTTCCCTAAGGATTAGTAATGCTGAACATTTTTCCAGTTGCTTGTCAGCTGTGTGTACGTTTTATTGTTGTAGTTGTTGTTTGTTTGTTTGTTTTGAACAGTGTCTCTTTATGTCCTTTACTCACTTTTTAATGGGGTTGTTTGGTTTTGCTTGTGAATTTGTTTACATTTCTTATAGATTCTGGATATTAGACTTTTGCTGGATTTGTAGTTTGCAAATATTTTCTCCTATTTTCTAGGTTGTATTGTGCAAAAGCTATGCAAAAGCTGTTTATTTTAGTTATGTCCCATTTGTCAATTTTTAGTTTTGTTGCCATTGCTTTTGTTGTCTTTGTAATGAAATTTTTTCAAGGTCCTATGTCCAGAATAGTACTTCTTAGGTTGTCTGCCAGAGTTTTTATAGTTTTGGGCTTTATATGTAAGTACTTAATTTTTTTATATGATGCAAGGAAGGGGTCCAGTTTCAATCTTCTGCATATGGCTAGCCAGTTGTCCCAGCATCATTTATATAATAGGGAGTCCTTTCCCCCTTGCTTATTTTGGTTGATTTTGTTGAAGATCAGATGGTTGTAGGTGTGAGGTGTTATTTCTGGGCTCTCTATTATGTTCCGCTGGTCTATGTGTCTGTTTTCGTACCAGTACCATTATGTTTTGGTTACTGTAGCCTTGTAGTATTGTTTGAAGTTGGTCAAAATGATGCCTTCAGCTTTTTTCTTTTTACTTAGGATTGCCTTGTTTATTAAGGCTCTTTTATAGTTCAACATGAATTTTTAGATAGTTTTTATTTTTTTGTTTTTCTTACTTCTATGAAGAATATTGTTGGTAGTTTGATATGGATAGCATTGAATATGTAAACTGCTTCTGTTTTATTTGAGTAGTGTTTTGTAATTCTTGTTGTAGAAATATAACCTTGTTGGTTAGCTGTATTTCTAGGTATTTTATTTTTTTATGGCAATTGTGAATGGGATTGTGTTTCTGATTTGACTCTCAGCTTGGATGTGTCTGTTGTATATGAATATTACTGATTTTTATAAATTGATTTTGTAATCTGAAACTTTGCTGAAGTAGTTTGTCATATCTAGGAGCTTTTAGGCAGAGACTATGATGTTTTCTAGGCATAGAATCATATTGTATGTATTACAGGGATAGTTTGTCTTTTTCTCTTCCTATTTAGATGCCTTTTATTTCTTAGTCTTGCCTGATTGCTGTGGCTAAGATGCTCAACACCATGTAGAACAGGAGTGATGAGAAAAGACAACTTTATTTTGTTCCGGTTTTCAAGAGGAATGCGTCCAGCTTTTGCCACTCAGTATGACGTTGGTAATGGGTTTATCATAGATGGCTCTTACTATTTTGAGGTGTGTCCCTTTAGTACCTAGTCTGTTGAGGGTTGTTAACATAAAGGGGTATTAAATTTTATTGACAGCCTTTTCTGCATCTATTGAGATGATTATATGGTTTTTGCTTTTAGTTCTGTTTATGTGATAAATCACATTTATTGACTTTCATATGTGCAACCAACTTTGCCTCGCAGGGATAAAGGCTAACTGATCCTGGTGGATTAACTTTTTTATGTGCTGCTAAATTTACTTTGCTTTTATTTTATTGAGGCTTTTTGTACCTATGTTCATCAAGAATATTGAATTTCTGTTATTTTGTTATGTCTTTGTCAAGTTTTGGTATCAGGATGATGCTGACCTTATAGAATGAGTTAAGGAGAAGTCTCACCTCCTCAATATTTTAGAATAATTTCAGTAGGAATGTTATTACCTCTTCTTTATTTATTTGGTAGTATTCAGCTATGAATTATTCTGGTCTTGGACTTTTTCTGGTTGGTAGGCATTTTATTACTGATTTTATTCTGGAGTTTATTATTGATCTGTTCAGGAAATCTATATCTTGCTGGTTCAAACTTGGGAGGTTGTATGTTTCCAGAAATTTATACATTTTTTTCTAAGTTTTCTAGGTTGAATGCATAGAGGTTTCTATAATCTTGGAGGGTTTTTGTATTTCTGTGGGATCAGCAGTAACATCCTGTTTGTCATCTCTGTTTGTGTTTATTTGGATCATCTCTCCTTTATTTTTTTCCCCCTTTATTAGTCTAGCTAGTGGTCTATCTATGATTAATTATTTCAAAGAATCAGCTTCTAGATTCACTGATCTCTTGTATGATTTTTTGCATCTCAGTTTCCTCAAGTCAGCTCTGAGTTTGGTTCTTTCTTTCTTTCTGCTAGCCTTAGGGATGGTTTGCTATTATTTCTCTAATTGTGATATTAGGTTGTCAATATGAAATCTTTCTAACTTTTTAATGTTGGTGTTTAGTGCTATAAGCTTCCCTCTTAAAACTGCCTTGGCTTGGGTACTAGAGATTCTGGTGAGTTGTATCTTTTTTTTCTCATTAGTTTGAAATAATTCTTTGAATTCTGCCTTAATTTCATTATTTACTCAAAAGTCATTCAAAAGCCAGGTTTTTAAGTTTCCATATTATTGCATTGAGTGATTTTGTTTAGCATTGATTTCTATTTTTATTGCCCTGTGCTATGAGATCCTGGTTGATATGATTTTGGTCTTCATGATTTTACATTCATTTACATTCAGCTTATTTACATTTGAGGTTACCATTGATATGTGTGAATTTGGTTGTTATATGCCCAATTCTGTGGACAATTTTAGAGCATGTGCCATTGGCAATGAGAAGAGTATATATTCAGTTGTTTTTGGATGAAGAGTTCTGTATTAGAACCATTTTGTCTAGTGTGGAGTTCAGGTCACAAATACCTTTGTTAGTTTTCTGCCTTGATGATCTGTCTAATACTGTCAATGATGTATTAAAGTATTCCACAATTTTGGTACAGTTATCTAAGTCTCTTAATATGTCTTCCTAACGTGTGTTATGAATCTGGATACTCCTGTGTTAGGTGTGTATATATGCAGGATAGTTATATACACACCAAGGCCATTATGTAATGCATTTTTTTGCCTTTTTTATTTTTATTGATTTAGAGTATCTTTTAACCAATTAGAATAGCATCCCCTGCCTCTTTATGTTTTGCATTCACTTGCTAGATTTTTTTCTGTCCCTTTACTTTGAGCCTATAGGTGTTTTTGCATGTGAGATGGTCTACTGAAGACAACATGCTGTTCGGTTTTCCATTTTTATCCAACTTGCCACTCTTTGCCTTTTAATTATGGCATTTAGCTCATTTACATTCAAGGTTACCATTAATATGTGTGAATTTGATTTTGTCATCATGTTGTTAGCTGGTTATTATGCAGACTCCTTTGTGTGTCTGTTTTATAGTGTCACTGGTCTATGTACTTAAATGTGTTTTTGTAGTGGGCAGTAATGGTCTTTCTTTTGCAAATTTAGCACTCCCTTCAGGACCTCTTGTAAGGCAGATCTGCTGGCAATGAATTCCCTTAGAATTTACTTATCTGAAAAGGATCTTATTTCTCCGTGACTTGGCTGGATATGAAATTCTTGGTTGAAATATTTTAAGAATGCTGAATATTGGCCCCCAGTTTCATCTGGTTCACGGGGTTTCTCTTGACAGGTCTGCTGTTTGCCTGATAGGATTTCCTTTGCAGGTGACCTGCCCCTTCTTTCTAGTGGTCTTTTAACCTTTTTTCTTTCATTTTGACCTTGAAAATCTTTTGACTATGTGACTTGGGGGTGGTCTTCTTGTTTAGTATTTTGCAGGGGTTCTCTATGTTTCCTCAACATTTGAATGTTGGCCCCCTTGGTGAGGTTGGGAAATTTTTCATGGACAGTACCTGAAGTATGTGTTCTAACTTGCTTAGCTTACCTTCTTTGCTGTCAGGGATGACAATGAGTCATAAATTTGATGTCTTTACATAATCCCATTTTTTTCAAATGTTTGTTCAGTCTTTATTGGTGTTTTGTTTTGTTTTGTTTTTCTTCTTCATTTTTATCTTCCTGAGTTATTTCAGAGGACCAGTTCTCAAGCTCTGAGATCATTTTCTCAACTCGGTCAATACTGCTGTTAATACTTGTGATTGCTTTATTAAATTCTTCTAGTTTATTTTTCAGCTCTTTCAGAACTGTTTCGTGATTTCTTATAATAGCCGTTTGAGTTTTCATCTCCTGTGTTTTTTGTTTTTGTTTTTGTTTTTTTGAGACAGAATCTCACTCTGTCACCTAGGTTGGAGTGCAGTGGCACAATCTCTGCTCACTGCAACCCCCGCCTCCTGGGTTCAAGTGATTCTCCTGCCTCAGCCTCCTGAGTAGCTGGGAGTATAGGCACACACCACCACACCTGGCTAGTTTCTGTATTTTTGTAGAGATGGGATTTCACCATGTTGGTCAGTCTGGTCTCAAACTCCTGACCTCAGGTGATCTACTTGCCTCAACCTCCCAAAGTGCTGGGATTTCAGGTGTGAGCCACTGGGCCCAGCCTCCTTTATTGTTTTATTGTAATTCTTAGGTTTCTCAGGTTGGGTTTCAACTATCTCTTACATGTTTGTAATCTTCATTGCCACTCATTCTGACTTCTATTTCTGACATTTTTACCATTTCAACTTTGTTTAAAAACCATTTCTGGGGGACAAGTGCAATCATTTGGAGGTAAGAAAACACTCTGGCTTTTTGAGTTGCCAGAGTTGTTGTGCTAGATCTTACTTATTTGTGTGGGCTGATATTTGTTTAATCTTGAAGTTACTGTTTTATGGGTAGACTTTTTGTTTGTTTATTTTTATCTCCTTTAATGCCAGTGGGGGTCGATTATATTATATGGTAGGTTAGGTTTACTCGCTTCAATTCTAGTTCACTCCTGGTCCTGAAGAAGCCTCCTCCAATAACTCTCCATGCCCATATTTCTTATGTGGGGTGTTCTGGTTCATGAGTTCTCACAGGCAGGGGCCTGAGTTAACAAACAAGCCATATCCTTGTCAGGTCAGCACTAATCTGCTGTGTGTTTGCCTCCTGGGGAAATACAAGGTTGTGCCTTCCCTCAGACTTCAGGCAGACGTAGAAGCACTGGGCTGGAAGCTCTAGCAGGCCTGGCTTTCCTGGCTACCAGAAATAGGGATAGGTAGGGATACCTGCCCTGCTCTCTAGGCATTTCCTAAGACAACAGGAAACTGTGCCTTATAGCTGAGTTTACACAGAAGCAGGGCTAGTAGGCTGGAAGCTTTAGCAAGCATTGCCTGGTTGGCTGTTAATACTGGGGGAGAGTTGGGTCATGAGCCCTTCAGTCTGGGTATTTCCTGGGACAGGAGGCTACATCATCAGCTGAGTTCCTACAGAACAAGGACCATCATGCTGGAGGCTGTAGCAGGCCTTGCCTGCTTGGTTTCCAGTTTTAGGGGAAGGTGGTGTCATGTGCTCTGACATCTGGGTGTTTCCTGGGACAATATGAAGCTGTGCTTACCAGATGAGTTCACAGGGAAGTGGGATTGCTGGACCAGAAGCTCTAGCAAACATTGCCTGCCTGATTATCAGCATTGAGGGTGGATGAGTACCAAATCTGCTGTCTGGGTGTTTCCTGCGACAAGAGGAAGATGTGCCCTCCAGCTGATTTCACAAAGAAATGGGCAAGAAGCTCTAGCATGGGTTGCCCATGTGGTTACCAGTGGTGAAGATGTGGCGGGAGTGGCCAGGCAAGTTTGGGCCTAAGTAGGACCACTGGGCTGGAAACTGGCACAGAGCCCTATCCGTAAAGTGTGGTAGGGGTGCAACAATCTCTGCTTCAGGGCACAACTGGTGCCTCTGTTGGGGCTAAGGCGCCAATATAGGTCTGCTGCAGGGCTCAAGGCTTGTAAAGTTCTCCTTGGACTTGTGAGTTGCCCCTGCAAACCATCCAAGTGCCTCTCTGCCTCAGTTTAGATGTGCAGTAGGGAATGGGGGTGCCAGGGGGATTCTCTTATTCCCAGTCTCGTACAGGTCCCTGCAAGGAGTGTGAATCACCCTTGGGGCCCTCATTCCCTTACTCTTTCCTATGTTGGAGAGATTCTCCTGGCTCCGTGCTGAGTCCAGACCTGCTAGTACCCAGCTTTGCTCCTCTTTGTTCTGTGTCCCCCTGCTGCATTGATGGATCCTAACATGTTTTTTCAGATGATCAGCTTGTAGAGCTAGTGTTCAATAGCCTTTTTGTTTCTTCTCCGTGAAAGAGGCACACATGAGCTGCTTCTAGTCTGCCACCTTAGCCTCACCCTAAATCTGATTATTTTTAAGTGTTCCTACATCTGCTTATTATTATTGTAATTATTACTGTTGTTATTTTGTAGAGACAGGATCACTGTGTGGCCGAGGCAGGTCTCCAACTTCTGTGCTCTAGCAATCCTCCCAAAGTGCTGGATTATGGGCATGAGCCGCCACACTTGGTTCTACGTTCACTTATAACACAACAACCAATTATCCAACATCTTTATCTTTTGAGCAGTTAGATATAATTTATTTCTGTAAATGACATAAATCATATATATTATAATCATTTATTAACATATCTTGAGTTTTCTATTAATTATATCATGAATAAAAACAAGTTAATACATTCACAGCTTCAGATATGCTGACATTTAATGTGTAACATTTTTAAGAGTATACTTTCTAACTTTATAGTTAAAAAATAATTTTTGAAAGATGTTATTTTCTTTCTGATTTACCTCTTCAAGCTGTGACCATGAGATTAGCTGAAGATTCTAGGTCACCATTCATCAAGTATGGTTTCCTTCCAAAATAGAAGTAGAAATTTATTCTTAGCTTAAACATCTTTGTAAAAGCGTTGTATTCTTTCAGGACTCTGGATTTACTTGGAAAGAGACTGCAGTTAAGACAAGACTACTTTACATTTGCAGTTTTCTCTTTTTCTTCTATTCGTTATATGTTCTTGCAGATATTTTCAATTGCCTGTTATTCTGCAGCCTAGGATTTGCCTCATCTTTTTCAAAATTGTTTAAGGAAATCTATTTTATTAATTGCTTCTTTTAAAACTCAGATCAGGCCAGGTGCAGTAGCTCACACCTGTAATCCCAGCACTTTGGGAAGCCGAGGTGGCAGATCACATGAGGCCGGGAGAACATGGCAAAACCATGTCACTACTAAAAATACAAAAATTAGCCACATGTGGTGGCGCATGCCTGTAATCTTAGCTACTCAGGAGGCTGAGGCAAGAGAATCGCTTGAACCTTGGAGTTAGGAGTTGCAATGAGCCAAGGTTGCTCCACTGCAATCCAGCCTGGGCAACAGAGTGAGACATCGTCTCAAAATAAATAAATAAATAAATAAATAAATAAATAAAATAATAAAATAAAAATTAAACTGTCAGATCATTTGGGTGGCGTCATCATAAAACAAATCAGAATAATAACAGCTTAAGTCTACAGAGGCTGACATAGCACACATGCACTTCACATTTTAATTATTATTATTTCTGTAAAAATATCACAAGTCTTCAAACAAATTTTATATTTACATTTCTTGCTTTTTAGATCTGTTTAGATACTCAAAGTCACTTTTTACAAGTATGAATATTTCATCTTTAAAAGGGCATGAATATCCATGGAATTATATAACTGTCACTATCACATTTACTATGTTTGAAGATCTGATCAGAGGACCTTAACATTATTTAACTTTACCTTTTGCTCCCTCAATTCTGTTTTGTATGAAAGTATAGGCCATTCCCCATGTATGTGATGTGGCCAAGCATTAATAAATAAAAATTAAAATTGGACAAGATGATGTAAAGAAAATTCTGATCATCTTAGAAATAAATGAACTCTAAAAGACAAAAAAAATTTAGAAGTGAAGTTTAAACAAAAAGGAAAACAATAATGAATAGCTATGCAGATAATGCCAAAAGGAAAAAACCACAGACACATATAAACATATACACACATGCATGCAAACAAATACAAACATAAATGCATATACAGTCATGTGCTACATAATGATGTTTTGATCAATGTTGTATATACAATGGTGGTCCTGTAAGATTCTAATAAAGCCGAAAAATTACTATCACCTAGTTTCATTGTAGCAGCCATAACGTGGTCATAGTGGTCACAGTACAAGGCTTACTCATCTGTTTTTGGTGATGCTTGTGTAAACACACCTACTGTACTGGCTGTGGTATAAAAGTATAGCACATACAATTATGTACAGTATCTAATACTTGATAGTAAATAACTATGTTACTGGCTTATGTATTCACTATACTATTTCTTATTCATTTAGAATATACTCCTACTTATTAAAACAAATTAACTGTAAAAGCAGCCTAGCACAAATCCTTCAGGAGCTATTCCAGAAGTAGATGTAGTGATAGGAGATGATAACTCCATGCTTTTTATGAGATATGGGATGAGGTATGGAAGTTGAAGCTGGTGGTGTTAATAATACCATGTATAGGTCTAGGATAATGTGTGCTTATTCCTTCCATTTTAACAACAAAAAAATAGTAAAATAAAAATAAATATTTTTAAATGGAAGCTTGTAGAATAAGGATATAAAGAAACTATTTTTGTAGAGCTATACTAAACATTCTGTACAATGTGTTTATGTTTTAAGATGTATTATTACAAAAAAGCACAAAAGTTAACAAATTTAAAACTTTAAAAGTAAAAAAGTTACAGTAATATCAGGTTAAATTTTATAAAAACATTTTATTTTCAGTTATGGATATACAATAATTATAAATATTTATGGGGTACATGTGGCATTTTAATACAAGCGTGGAATATGTAATGCTTAAATTAGGTTAACTGGGTTATACATCAGTCACCTCAAGCACTCCTTTGTGTGAGGGACATTCAATTTTACTCTTTTAGTTATTTTGAAATCTACAATAAATTATAGTTATCTTATTTTGCTACAAAACTCTACATCTTATTTCTTCTATCTAACTGTATTTTTGTACCCATTTACCAACCACTCTTCATCCTCCCTGCCAGCTACCATTCCCAGCCTCTGGTAACCAACATTCTACTCTCTATCTCCATGAGTTCAATATTTTTTATGTACCACAGATGAGTAAGAACACGTGATATTTGTCTGTTTGTGCCTGTCTTATTTAACTTAATGTCCTCCTTTTCTTTTCATGTTGTTGAAAATTATAGGATTTCATTTTTATTATATTGTGTATATGTGCCACTTTTTAACCTATTTATTAACTGATGGATACCTAGGTTGATTCTGTATTTTGGCTATTGTGAATAGTACTGTTACAAACACGGGGATGCAGATATCTCTTTGATATATGGATTTCCTTTCTCTTGGATGTATGCCCACCAGTGGGATTGTTGGATCATATGGTAGTTCTATTTTCACTTTCTTCTTTTTTTTTTTTTTTTTTGAAGAACCTCCACAGCATTGTCTAAAGTAGCTCTTCTAATTTAAATTTTCACCACCAATGTACAAGAGTTTCTCTTTTTCCACATCTTCATCAGCATTTGTTGTTGCCTGTCGTTTTGATAAAAGCTGTCTTAACTGGGATGAGATGACATCTCCTTGTGGTTTTTATATACATCTATCTAATGATTAACGATATTGAACATTTTTTCAAAAACCTGTTCGCCATTTGTTTGTCTTCCTTTAAGAAGTGTCTATTCAGACCTTTTATCCATTTTTAATCTCATTATTATTATATTTTTCCTATTGTGTAGTTTTTTGAGCACCTTATAACTTCTGGTTATAAATCCCTTGTAAGGTGGATAGTTTACAATTTTTTTTTTCCAATTCTGGGCTTGTTTCATCACTGTGTTGATTGTTTTTTGTGCTGTGTGCCATTTTTACTTTGATATGATGCCATTTGTTCATATTTGCTTCTGTGGCCTGTGCTTATGATTTCTTACTTAAGAAAAATTTTTCCCAGATAAATATCTTGGAGTGTTCTCCCATTTTTTTAATTGTTTCACAGTTTTAGGTCTTAGATTTAAGTTTTTAATTCAGTTTGATTTTATTTTGGTATATGGTGAGAGATAGGCATCTAGTTTCATTCTTGTGCATATGGATATCCAGTTTTCCCAGGACCACTTATTGGAGAAGCTGTTCTATCCTCAATGTATGTTCTTGCCACCTTTGCCAAAAGTGAATAGACTGTAAATGCATGGATTCATTTCTGGATTCCTTATTCTGTTTCATTTTTTCTATGTGTCTGTTTTTATGCCAGTACCACGCTGTTTTGGTTACTGGAATTTTGTATTATAATTTGAAGTTAGATAATATGATGTCTGAAACTTTGTTCTTTTCACTCAGAATGGCTTTAACTATTCTGAGTCTTCTGTAATTCCATATATATTTTAATTTTTTTATATTTCTATGAGGAATATTATTGATATTTTGAGTGAGATTGCATTGAGTTTGCAGATTTCATTGGGTAGTACTGACTTTTGAGTAATATAGATAGTTTTTTACTGTGCAGAAGCTTTTTAGTTTAATTAGGTTTTATTGGCCAATTTTTGTTATCGCAATTGTTTTTGGCATCTTCATCATGAAATCATTGCCAGGACCTATGTCTGGAATGGTATTGTCTATATTATCCTGCAGAGTTTATGTAGTTTTAGGTTTTACATTTAAGCCTTTTATCCATTTTGAGTTCATTTTTGCATATGGTATAAGGAAGCAGTCAAGGTTCAATCTTCTGCATATGGCTAGACAGTTATCTCAGGATAATTTATTAAATAGTCCTTTCTCCATTGCTTGTTTTGGTCAACTTCATCAAAAGATCACATGGTTGTAGGTGTTTGGCTTTATTTCTGGGCTTTCTATGCTGTTTCAGCAGTCTATATGTCTGTTTTTGTAACCATACCATGCTGTTTTGGTTACTGTAGGCTTGTAGTATAGTTTGAAATTGGGTGACATGCTGCCTCCAACTTTGTACTTTTTTATTAGAATTGCTTTGGCTATGTGAGCTCTTTTTTGATTCCATGGGAATTTTACAATACTTTTTTTTCTAATTCTGTGAATAATGTCATTGGTAGTTTATAGGAATCGTTTTGATATGTAAATTGCTTTGGGCAGCATGGCCATTACAACAATATTGATTCTTCCTATCCATGAGCATGGAATTTTTTTTTTCCCATCTGCTCATGTCATCTTTGATTTTTGATCACTGTTTTGTAATTCTCATTGTAGAGATATTTAGCATTCCTGATAACTGTTTTCCTAGGTATTTAATTCTTTTTGTGGCTATTGTGTCTGGGATTGTCTTTCTGATTTGTCTGTCAGCTGGATGTTGTTGGTATATAGAAATGCTACTGATTTTTGTACATTGACATTATATCTTAAAACTTTGCTGAAGTTGTTTATTATATCTAGGAGCTTTTCAACAGAGACTGGGTTTTTCTAGGTATATATAGCATCACACAATCTGCAAACAGAGGCATTTTTACTTCCTCTCCTCCTATTTAGATGCCTTTCATTTCCTTCCTTGATTGCTCTGGCTATGACTTACAGTACTACATTGAATAGAAATCATGAAAGTGGGCAACTTTGTCTTGTTTTGCTTCTAAGGGGAATGCTTCCAACTTTTGCCCATTTAGTATGATGTTGGCTGTTGGTTTGGAAACTATGCATCTGTCAAACAGCTAGCATCCAGAATCTATAAGGAACTTAAACACAATATCAAGCAGTAAACAATCCCACTTAAAATGGGCAAATCACATGAACAGCCAAACAGTCACTTTTCAAAAGAATGCATATGACCGGGTGTGGTGGCTCATGCCTGTAATCCTGGTACTTTGGGAGGCTGAGGCAGGTGGATCACGAGGTGAGGAGTTTGAGAACAGCTTAGTCAATATGGTGAAACCCCATCTCTACCAAAAATACAAAAATTAGTCAGGTGTGGTGGCATGAACCTGTAATTCCAGATACTTCAGAGGGTGACATAGGAGAATTGCTTGAACCTGGGAGATGGAGGTTTCAGTGAGCCAAGATGATGCCAATGCACTCCAGCCTGTGTGACAGAACAAAATTCTATCTCAAAAAAAAAAAAAAAAAAAAAAAAAAAAGAATGCATACAAGTGGCCCACAATGAGATAACATCTCGCATCAGTCAGAATAAGTATTATTAAAAAGTCAAAAAATAACAAATGCTGGCAAGGTAGCTGATACACACTGCTGGAGGAAATGCAAATTAGTTTAGCCATTGGGGAAAGCAGTGTGGTAATATCTCAAAGCACTTAAAAAAGAAGTACCATTTGATCCCGAAATTCCCTTACTGGGTATATATCCAAAGGAATATAAATCATTCTATGATAGTGTCTGAACCTGTATGCCCACTAAATCTCATGTTGAATCTTAGTCCCCAGTGTTGCAGGTGGGACCTGGTGGGAGGTTCTTGGATCATGGTAATGGATTTCTGATGAATGGTCTATTGCCATCCCCTTGGTGCTGTTCTCATGATAGTGAGTTCTCACAGTATCTATTTGTTTAAATGTGTGCAGCACCTCCTCCCTCATTGTCTCTGGCTAATGTTTCCACCATGTGAGGCACCTTGCTCTCCCTTCATCTTCTGCCATGATTTTAAGTGTCCTGAAATAACCCCAGAACCTGAGCAGATGCTAGCACCATGATTCCTGTACAGCCAATGGAACCGTAAGGCAATTAAACCTATTTTTTTAATAAATTTCCCAACTTAAAGGTCCATGAATGGTAGATTGGATAATGAAAATGTGGTATATATACCTTATAGAATACTACACAGCCATAAAAAATAATGAGATCATGTCCTTTGCAGCAACATAGAGGGAGCTGGAGGCCATTATACTAAGCCAAGTAATACAGGAACAGAAAACCAAATATCACACATATATGCTCCCACATATATATGTTCCACAACATATATACATACCCACTTATAAGTGAAAACTAAACGTTAAGTACATATGGACACAAAGAAGGGAAAAACAGACACAGGTCTACTTTAGTGCGGAGTGTAGAAAGAGAGAGAAAATAGAAAAACTACCTATCAGTTACTATGCTTACCTTAGTAACAGGATTATTTGTATACCAAACACCTGTGAAATGCAATTTTCTTATGTAACACACTTGCATATGTACTCCTGAAACTAAATTAAAGTTAAAAAATAAAAAAGTAAAATGCATATAATTATAATAACATTTTTTCCTATCCATGAACATGGAATATCTTTACTTTTCTATCCTCTTCAATTTCTTTCATCAATGACTCATAGTTTTAAAAATAGAAAACTTTCTTAGAGCAGCTCGAACCTCCAAATTTAATTAAAGCCTTAAGCACAATTAATTAAAAGTGATACGTAATTGTACAAGCAGTTAATCACCCACCATAGGGCGTGATTAACAAAGCAACCTTTCCTTTCCCCTGAGTGATTTTGCGAAACCCCCTTTTCCCTTCAGCTTGCTTAGATGTTCCAAATTTAGAAAGTTTAAGACGGCCTACAGAAAAAGAAAAAGGAAAAAAAAGGCCACAAAAGTTCCCTCTCACTTTCAGTAAAAATAAATAAAATATCAGCAGCAAACAGAAATAAAATGAAATAAAAGAAAGAAATGAAATAAATATTGTGTTGTGTAGCATTAAAAAATCAAAATAAAAATTAAATGTGAGCAAAGAAAAAAAAAATAGAGAACTTTCACTTCTTTGGTCAAGTGTATTCCCAGATATTTTATTTTATCTGTTGCTATTACAAATTGATTTTCTTTTCCTTTTTCAGATTGTTTGCTGTTGACATATAGCAATGCTACTGGTTTTCATTGGTTGATTTTGTTTCCTGCAATTTTACTGAATTTGTTTATCAGTTCTAAGTGTTTTTGATGGATTCTTGAGGTTTCTTTAAATATAAGATCATATCAGCAGCAAACAAAGATAATTTGACTTCTTTCTAATTTGGATGCCTTTTATTTCTTTCTTTCTCTTGTATGAGTGCTCTAGGTAGGAATTATGGTACTTTTTTGAATAACAGTGATGAATGTGGTTATTGTTGTTGGGTTCCAGAGCTTAGAGGAAAGGCTTTCAGTTTTTCCTCATTTAGTATGATAATATTTGTGGGTTTGTCTTATATGGCTTTTTATAATTTTGAGATTTATTCCTTCTATACCCAGTTTGTTGAGAGTTTTTATCATAAAAAGATGTGGAATTTTATCAAAAGTTTTCTCAGCATCAGAAGAAATGATCATATATATTTTACCCTGTATTGTGCTGATGTTACCTCTCACAGTTATCGATTTGCATATGTTGACCCATCCTTGCGTCTGTGGGAAGAATCCCACTTGATCATGGTTAATGGTCTCTTGAATAGTTGTTGAATTCAGTTTGCTAGTATTTTGTTGAAGAGTTCTGCATTTATGTTTGATTTGGTAATATTGGTCTGTAGTTTGTTGTTGCTCTGTGGTATCTTTGTTGGATTTTGACGTTAGGGTAATCCTGGTCTCATGAAATGAGTTTGAGAGTATTCCCTCATTCTCAACTTTTTGGAATAGTTTGTGTATGATTGATTTTATTTCATCTTCAAATGTTTGATAAAATTCAGCTAACAAACCATTAGACCCTGGGATTTTCTTTGATAGAATAATTTTTTATTACTGGTTCTATCTTGTTATTTGTTGTTAGTCTAGTCAGGTTGAAGATTTTTTATGGTTCAATCTTGGTATGTTTTATGTGTCTGGGAGTTTACATATTTCTTCTAAGTTTTTCAATTTATTGGCATATAGTTGCTTATAATAGTCTTTAATGATCCTTTTAAATTTCTGTGGTATCATTTGTAATGTCTTCTTTTTATCTTTGATTTTATTTATTTGGGTATTCTCTCTTTTTTTCTTAGTTACTCTGACTAAAATGTTTGTTAATTTTATGGTTTCAAGAAAGCAACTTTTTCTTTCATTTGCAACTCTTTTTTATTTTTTGTCTGAATTTCATTTATTTCTGCTTTTATCTTTACTATTTCTCTTCTATTAATTTGGGGTTTGGTTTGTTCTTGCTGTCCTCATTCTTTAAGAGTCATCATTAGTTATTTAAAATTTTCCTACTCTTTTGATGTAGGCATTTATTGCTATAAATATCTCTCTTATTACTGCTTTTCCTGTATCTCATAGATTTTGGCATGCTGTGTTTTTATTTTTATTTGTTTCAATATTTTAAAAGCTTTTCCTCTTAATATATGCATTGCCCCAATGTTTGATCATTAAAATGTTGTTTAATTTACATGTGTCTACATAGTTTTTAATTTTATCTTGTTATGGACTTCATAACAAGAAATCAATAACGCTCTTGTCAGAAAAGTGGAATAAATAGGACTTGGAATTTATGGGACTTGTTTTGTGGTCTAACACATATACTATCTTTGAGAATGTATTATATGCTGAAGAGAAGAATGTGAAGTAGGCTGCTGTTGGATGAAATGGTCTGTAAGTGTCTGTTAAATCAATGTTTTGTTGTTTATTTTCTGTCTAGATGATATATCCAATGCTGAAAGTAGAGTGTTAAAGTTCTCAACTATTACTATACTGGGGCCTATCACTCTTTTTAATAATATTTGTTTTCTATATCTGGGTGCTTCAGCATTGAGTGCATATATATTTACAACTGTTACATCCTCTTGGTGAGTTGACCCCTTTATTATTACATAATTATTTTTCTTTGTCTCTTTTTACACATTTTGTCTTAAAGTCTATTTCTTCTGGTATAAGTGTAGCTATTCCTGCTCTTTGTTTTTATATTTTCCTTTGCATGGAATATAGTTTTCCATTTGTTTATTGTAACTCTATGTGTGTTCTTATAAGTGGATTGAGTTTCTTATACAAAGCATATACTTGAGTCCTGTTTTTCTTTTAACCACTCTATATATTGTCCAGCCACTCTATATATTGTTATTGGATAATTTTGATCACTTACAGTTAATATTATTTTATTTATTTTTATTTTTATTGTTGTTTTCATTTTTTATTTTATGGTAATAGGCTTTATTTTTCAGAACAGTATAGGATCACAGTAAAATTGAGATGAAGGTACAGAGATTTCCCAAATACTCCCTGCAGCCACATGCACAGCCATCCCCACTATCAATATCCCCCATAGAGTGTCACATTTGTTGCAATGAATGAACTATAGTAATACATCATTAACGTACACAGCCCATAGTTAGCATTAGGGTTCACTCTGGGTGTTGTACATTCTGTGGCTTGAGACAAATGTATAATGCTGTGTATATAACACTACAGTGTCACACAGAGTAGTTTCATTTTCCTAAACATCCTCTGTGTTTTGCCATTCAATTAGATTACTTTTTAGAGTAGAAATGGTCAAAAGGGACATCTATCTCTGAGGAAGAAACACTTAAGCCAAGAACAGAAAGCTGAATAGAATTTAGCCAAGTGAAAGAAGTTAGACAGGACACAGGATTGAACGGTGCTCCAAGCAAGGAGAAGACCAGTATTGGTTAGGTAAGAATCTCATATGTTTAAGGAAAAGAAAAAAGGCCAGCATGGCAGGTTAGTGAATAAGGGACAGAGAGTAGGCATGAGGCATAGAGAACACTAAAGGGTTTTAACTTTAGCACCTCTGGATCTAAGTGGCTTTTTCTCAGAGCCCTCTGGAATGAATGGGAAGGGACAAAATCAGAGCAGATAGACTGGCCTAATTTCAGGTCTGTTCCTTCACTTTTCTTCCTACATTTCTCTAGTTGCTCCCCAAGAAAATCAGCTCTGTTATATCTGCCACCTCCTATGATCACAAGGCATAGAACATAGATCCTGGAACCCTAACCGAAAGGAAAGTGATGCTGGTGTGACCTGCTCAAGTGGGTGGTGCCCAAGGCAGGGCATTCTAGACCCTTGTAGGCAACAGAGCCACGTCAGTAAAACCAAGTTTCTTCTGGGACCTCTGAAGGCTTAGAGGAATTTTCTCTTTTGAGGACTGGTAGAGATGGGGATCCCTAAGCTTTCAGGAAGAAGATTAACTGCTTTCTTTTATGTTTATTTCGTTATTGATTTATTTTCTATATTTATATTTATCTATCATCTATCTACATATATATATATATGTGTGTATATATATATGTGTGTGTGTATATATATATATGTATATGTGTGTGTACATATATATATATATTTCAACAGCTTTTGGGATACAAGTGGGTTTTCATTACATAGATGAACTCTAACTCTATGTTTGTGAAGCCTGAAGTTTTAGTGCACCCATCACCTGAGTAGTATACATTGTACCCAATATGTAATTTCTTTCCCTCACCACCCTCTAATCCTCCTGGCTTCTGCTTCCCTGGTGTCCATTAATACCACTCTGTATGTCTTTGCATATCCATAGCTTAGCTCCTACTTATAAGTGAGAACATAAGGTATTTGGTTTTCCATTTCTGAGTTATTTCTCTTACAATAATAATCTTCACCTGCATCCAAGTTGCTACAAATACTTTATTTCACACTTTTTAAAGGCTGTGTGGTATTCCATGGTGTATACCACACTTTTTTTATTCACTTACCAGTTGATGGGCACTTAGGTTTGTCCCTAGTACAATTGTAAATTGCACTATGATAAGCATACATATGCAGGTATTTTTTGATACAATGACTTCTTTTCTTTTGAGTAGATACTCAGTAGAGGGATTGCTGGATTGAATATCAGATCTACATTGAATTGTTTGGGATATCTCCAAACTACTTTCCATAGGAATTGTACTAATTTGCATTCCGACTAGCAGTGTGTAAGAGGTCTCTTTTCACCACGTTCATGCCAACATCTACTGTTTTTTGATTTTTCAGTAGTTATTCTGGCTGGGGCAAGAAGGTATCTCTATATGGTTTTAATTTGCATTTCCATGATAATTAATAATGTTGAGCATTTTTTCATTCTGTTGATCATTTGTATATCTTCTTTTGAAAAATGTCTACTTATGTCATCTGCCCACCTTTTGATGGGTTTATTATTATTATTATCATCCTTATTATTATTTCTTGCTGATTTACGCTCCTTATAAACTCTGGATACTAGACCTTTGTTGGATGCATAGGTTGCAAATATTTTCTCCTGTTCCGTGTGTTTTCTCTTTACTATATGATTACTTTTCTGCTACGTAGAAGCTTTTTAATTTACTTAGATCCCAATTATTCATTTATTGTCATATTTGCTTTTGGGATATTAGTCATAATTTCCTTGCCTAGGCCAATTTCCAAAGGAGTTTTTCCTAGGTTTTCTTTTAGAATTTTTATGGTTTTTGGTTTTAGATAAATCTTTAATCCATCAATGGATAAAGCTTTAATCCATCGTGAGTTGATTTTTGTATATGGTAAGAGATGGGACTCCAACTTCATTCTTCTACATATGGCTGCTGTCCAGTTTTCTTGGCACCATTTATTGAACAGGGAGTCATTTACCCAGTTTATGCTTTTGTGTGCATTGTCAAAAATCAGTTGGTTTTAAGAATTTAGCTTTATTTCTGAGTTCTTTATTCTGTTCCATTGGTCTATGTATCTACTTTTATTTAAACCAATACCTTGCTATTTTGGCTACTGTAGCCTTGTAGTATAGTTTGAAATCAGATAGTGTGATGCCTCCAGGTTTGTTACTTTTGCTTAAGATTGCTTTGGCTGTTGAGGCTATTTTTTTAATTCATGTGAATTTTGGCATTTTTTTTTCCTAATTCTGTGAAAAATGGCCTTGACATTTTGATAGGAATTGCATTAAATCTGTAGATTCCTTTGGGCAGTATGGTCATTTTTACAATACTTATCCTTCCAATACATGATCATAGGATGTATTTATATTTGTTTATATAGAATATGATTTATTTCACCACCCTTTGTATTTCTCCTTGTAAAACACTTTTGCCTTAAGTATATTTCAAGGTATTTCTTTTTTCTTTTCTTTCCTTTTTTTTTTTTTTCCAGCTATTGTAAAAGGAATTGCATTCTTGATTTGATTCTCAGCTTGGCTGCTGTTGGTGGAAAGCAGTGCTACTGATTTGTGTACATGGATTTTATATCTTGAGACTTTACTGAATTCATTTATAAAATCTAGGAGTCTTTTGGAGTTGTCTTTAGGATTTTCTACATAGCCAATTACATCATTGGAAAGCAAAGATGGTTTGATTCCCTCTTTTCTAATCTTTATGTTTTTTAATATATTTCTCTTGCCTGATTGCTCTAGTCAGCACTTCTATGTTTAATAGAAGTGGTAAAAGTGGGCATCTCCGTCTTGTTCCAGTTCTTAGGGGGGATACTATCAACTTTTCCACATTAATTATGATGTTGGCTATGGGCGTGTCATACATGACATATCATGTTTATGTATGCTTGTTCTATGGCTAAGTTGTTGAAGGCTTTTATAATAAAGAGATACTGGAACTTATTAAATGTATTTTCTGTATCTGTTGAGATGATCATATGGTTTTGGTTTTAAATTCTATTTATGTGATAAATCACATTTATTGACTTGCATATATTGAACCATCCCTGCATCTCTGGGCTGAAACCCACTGATTATGGTGAAATTATCTTTTTGATGTGCTGTTGGGTTCAGTTTTCTAGTATATTGTTGAGGATTTTTGCATCTATGTTCATTAGGAATATTAGTCTACAGTTTTCTTTTTTATATTCTTTCCTGGCTTTAATATCAGAGTGATGCTGGCTTCATAGAATGAATAAAATATATTTTCCTTCTTTTCAGTCTTTTGGAATATTTTTAATAGGATTGGTACCAATTCTTTGAATGTCTGGTAGAATTTGTCTGCAAATTCATCTGGCCTTGGGTTCTTTTGTTGTTGTTATTTATTACTGATTCAATCTCACTGCTTATTATTGGTGTATTCAGGATTTCTATCTCTTCCTGATTCAAGGAAGGAGGGTTATATTTTTCCGGAAATGTATTCATTTATTATAGATGATCTAGTTTGTGTGTCTAGAGGGGTATTCATAGTAGTCTCAAATGATCTTTTGTATTTCTTCGGTGTCATTTGGAATGTCTCTATTTGCATTTCTAGTTGAGCTTATTTGAATCTCTTCTCTTCATGGTTCATCTAGCTAATGGTCTATCAACTTTATTATTTATAAGAATCAACTATTTGTTTCATGGATCTTTTGTAATTTTTTGTTTCAATTTAATGTAATTCTGCTCTGATCTTTGTTTCTTTTCTTCTGCTGGTGTGCATATGGTTTGTTATTGTTTCTCTAGTTCATTTAAATGATATATTGGGTTGCCAATTTGTAAACTTTCAGACATTTTGGTGTAGGCATTGATCACTGTAAACTTTCCTCTTAGCACTGCTTTTTCTGTATCCCAGATGTCTTTATACTTGTCTTATTGTTAATATTCACTTTGAATAATTTTTAAATTTTTATCTTGATTTCATTCTTAATCTCAAAATCATTCAAGAGCAGATTTGATTAATTATCATGTATTTATATAGTTTTGAGGTTTCCTTTTAGAGTTGATTTCTAGTTGATTCCACTGTGGTCTGAGAAGATACTTGATAGGATTTCGATTTTTTAAAATATATTCCTATTTGTTTTGTGGCCTGTCATGTTGTCTATCTTGGAGAATGTCCCATATACTGATGAGAAGTGCGTATATTCTGCAATACTAGAGTAGAATGTTCTGTGAATAGGTATTAGTTCTGTTTGTTCTAGAGTGAAGTTTAAGTCTAGTGTTTCTTTGTTTACTTTCCACCGTGATGATCTGTCTACTGCTGTCAGTTGAGTGTTGAAGTCCACTACTACTATTGTCTTGCTGTCTATCTCTTTTCCTAGGTCTAGTATTAATTGTTTTATGGACCTGGAAGCTTTGCATTTGCTACATATATATTTAGGATTGTACTATCTTTTTGTTGGACTGATCCTCTTATAATTAAATAATAACCTTCTTTGTCTGCTTTTACTATAGTGGCTTCAGTGTTGTTATTGCTAAAGAAGGACTTACTACTGCAATTCTGTTATTTCTTTTCTAGATGCTTTGTTGTTCTTCTCTTTCTTTTTGTCTTCCTTCTTGTCTCTCTTTCTTTAGAAGTTATTTTCTCTGCTAGTGTTTTCTAATTCCTTGTCTTCTATTCTTATGTCTCTGTTTTAAGGTTTTTGATTTGGGATTACATTGAAACTTATAACCAATTATTTTAAACTGCTGAAAACTAAACTTTGATCACTGAAAACAATTGAAAAAAGAAAGAAAAGAAAACACAAACAAGAGAAAACTAAAAAAGCTCTATAACTCCATCCCCCCACATTTTAATTATTTGTTGGCTCTATTTATATATTTGTACATCTCAACAAATTTTGGTGTTATTTTTGATGGGTTTGTCTTTTAGTTTTTCTATGAAATATGTAAGTTTTTACTTACTTTGGCTACAATTTGACTCCAAAATCAGTGCAATACCAGGGCTTGCCCAGGAACTGCAGTATTGTCTGTGTACTTACTGTTACCAATAAGTTTTATATGTTCAGTTGATTTATTTTTGCTCATTAATTTCCTATTCTTTGAAGCGGAAGAATTCTCTCTCTTGTAAGATAAGTCTGCTGTTGATGAAATCCCTCAGCTTGTGTTTGTCTGGTAGATCATTATTTCTTCTTCATGTTTGAAGGATAATTTTGCTGGAAATAACATTTTAAGTTGGGAATTCATTTTTCTTTCAGCATTTCAAATATGTGATCCCACTCTGTCCTGATGTCAAAGGTTTTTGCTGAGAAGTCTGCTTCCAGATGTGTTTTAACTTCTTTATATTGTATTTGTTTTCTCCTCCTTCTGCTGTTAGGATACTTTGTTTATCCGTGTGCTTGTAAAGTTCTGTGTTATTATTTCTTTGAATAGCCTGCCTTCAAGTTTACTAATTCTTTCTTCTACTTGATTAATTCTGCTGTTGAGAGACTCTAGTGCATTTTTCAGGTCGTTAATTGAATTTTTTTTTCAGCTTTATAATTTCTGCTTAATACTTTTAAATATTTTAATCTCTTTGTTAAGTTTCTCTAAAAGAATTCAGAATTCCTTCTCAGTGTTAACTTGAAGCTTGTTGAGCTTCCTCAACACAGCTATTTTGAATTATTTGTCTAATAGGTCACATATCTGTCACTCCGGGATTGGTCATTGGTTCCTAAGTTAGTCCATTTGGTGATGTTATATTTTCCTGGAATTTGTTTCTTTTTCTTTTAAATTTTCATTTATTTTTACAGATGGGATCTCACTCTGTCCAGCCTCAAACTCCTAGGCTTGAGCAATCCTCACAACTCAGACTCCTGAGTAGCTGGGAATACAGGAATACCCATACCATCACACCTGGCTAATATTTTGAGAGATCAGGTCTCACTATGTTGACTATGCTGGTCTCTAACTTCTGACCTCAAACAGTCCACCCACATCAACCTCACAACTAGCTGGGATTATAGACATGAACCACCACATGTAGATTTGGATGTTCTTGATGTTTGTGGACATTTATCAATGTCTAGGCTTTGAAGAATCAGAGATTCGTTACAATATTTACAGCCTGAGCTTGTTTGTACCTGTCCTTCTTTCCATGAATTCAAAGGCGCCTGAGTGTTCTGACCTAATCCTGTGGTCACTACAGCTCTTTAAGCATAGAGCATAGGAACACTGTGACTCTATAGACTCCTAATTATATAACCTTGGGTAACATGGAGAAGATAACAGTGAATTGTCTGGGATACCAGGCAAAGTCTCTTGATCTCTTCCCTCTCTTTTCCCCAATCAGAAGTGATCTGTCTGTGCACTGGACTGCCTAAAGTTTGGTGATGGGTAATATGAGCATTTTCATGGCCACCACAGCCAGCACCAAACTGGTCACTCACATATTTTTTCCAGATCAGCACAGTACTAAACCTTGTCCAAGGCTGTGGCCACTATTACCTGGCTGCCACTCGTTTTTATTCAAAGTCCAGGACCACTTTAATAAGCAGGTGGTGAACCCTTCTGTGACTAAGTCTATTCCATTAGGGCAGCAAATTCCCAGGGTGGGTCTAGAAACACCATGCAGGAGTAAAAACCTAGAATTGGTGCTTTAGAAATCTGCTTAGTGATTTAGTTTATTGTATGTGTGAGTTTATACCCAAATTTCAAGACAAATCATCTATGTCTGTACTGTTCCCTCTATTTCCCCTATGAAGGAATCTGCCAGTGAGCTACTTATCCTGGAACTGGGAGAGGGTTGATGCAGGCACTCCCATGGCTGTGGGCTGCTGCAGCTGGTGCCACTATGGGTCACTCCCCATGTCCACTGCCTCCAAAATCAGTGCAATACCAGGGCTTGCCCAGGAACTGCAGTCTTTGTGGCCTTACTGACACTCAAATTTATTTGGGTCCCCTTGGCACATTAGTCAGCCCATGGTGAAGCTGGCTGCGACTCAGTTTCCTCCTGTTAGGGTGGAGGATTCCTCTCTGGTCCAGTGTTGGTCTAAATGCTCCCTCTAAGTGCACCAGCAGAATTCTGCCCTGTGTCCTGTGATAGGGTAGCACTGAGTTTTAATGCAAAGTCCCATGCCCACTCTCCTTCCTCTAAGCACACAGATTCTCTTTGTGCTGCACTGTAATGGGCTTGAGGAAGGGGTCATGTAGGCAATGTAAGGCTGTCCTGCCTATCCCCTTCAATGCCTCTTTTCTTGTTATTATGTTAAAACCGGGTACTATGATTACTCATCTGATTTTCTGGTTCCTATGAAGGTAATTCCTTGCATGAATAATTATTTAACTGGGTGTTCCTGTAGGAGGTTAGTCCCTGGTTTTGCACTGATTTAGATATTATATTACAATATTGAAAGCTTAACCCATATTATACGATACTTCTCTGAAGTACAGCCAAGATATTCATAAAAACTCATCATTTAATACCACAAATGAAATCTTAACACTTAAAAAAATAAAAATAATACTAAGAGCATTCTCTGAATTTTCAAAAAAACAATAATTTGTAACAAATTTGAAAAACAAAAAATTCTTCCACATGGTATTAAAATGGACAGTGTTAAACAACTCTGGGATCAAACTGGAAACAAATCTGGGCTATTTCTCAAAATTAAAATGGAGCTTATCAGAATTTTGGTATACAGCTAAAGTAATCAGCAGAAAAATTTCAACAGTATTAAATATATGCATCAATAAAATGAGAAAAAATTGAATTAATATCATTTTCAAGGTTATTTTAAAACCAACAAGATATTAAACCTAAAGAAAACAGAGAGAGCTTGAGGGAATTGTCATCTAAATTAGAGTGTTGCTCAGCACTGTTTTACATTCGTGGACTAGAGCTGTTTAAATGAACAGTATTGTTGACTTCATGGAGCTTTCAGATGATTTCGATTTTAAAATGGACTGATTTGGAAAAAAAATATTTATTTTCTCCCCAGAGTTGTTATGGGATAACAATTCGTAACACAATATGGCCAAAGTTAGATTATAGAAATGCAAACTTTATTACTGAAATATTTAAGATTTATATATGGATCTAGTATGTATTAATAGCTACACAATAAATAACCCATTCTGATATTATATTGATAGTTTACAGTATATTTCAATAATTTATGATATGTTTCATGAAAGTAATTGTTTCTCTTTCTAGAATCTATTGAAATATTATTTTTTCTGGGCATCCACATTTGTAAGAACACTGATGGATATGATGATTTCTGTTTGATCAATATTAATTTAAAGCTGCTGAATATCCTTGGAGAGCTAATCAAGAAGGTAGAAATTTTTCCAAATTAATGTTGTCAAGTGACAGTAGATTTAAGAGGTAATGAGCACTATTTACTTAAAAAGAAAATGTTTTCCCTTTTGCAATTACTGTTAGAAGAATCATTAGCCACAACAAAAGCTCTATGAGTCAGTTAAACATATGTCTCATTCTATAATTTATACTTCTTCTTAACAGTCTGTGATCCCTTGGGTCAAGATTACTTTAGAAATACAAAGAGGACCTTAAAACTAAATAATTTCTATTATAAAATGAACATGTAAATTATCTGCTAAATTACTTGTACTTAATTAGTAATTTTGCATAATGACATACATTCTCTTTGGGTCTTTTCAGGCTCTGACAGATAACACTTTACAAATGTTAAGTTCCAATTACAGCACAAACCTTGTAGAAATGTACTATTAATCTAAATATGCAAATATGAGCAATACTAGTATTCTTTAGGCAAACTGTAATTCAACATTTCTGCCAAAGGGTGCCTTGGCTCATTCTGAATGCAATGCTTTTTACGTTATTGTTTCTTACTTGAGAAACTAAGAGCTATTCATTTTTTGAAGTTTGTAAGTGAATAAAACAGTGTACAATTATTAGAGTCAGCTCATTTGACTTTTAGTGTAGTAATTCAGATTACAAAAAGATTTATCTTCTATTTAAATGCTGGGTTTTTTTTGGTAGTTAACAATAAAATAACCATGGAAGACAGCTACTAATACTAATACTGCAATGTTCTTGCTGAATTTTTCTAATTTTGCCGTAATAACTTTGTGTTTTAAGTGATGACATGTAATTCACTTAGAGGGACACTACATTTATTTCAAATAAAATGATGAAAATAAAAGATATT
Organism: Sapajus apella; assembly: GCF_009761245.1. Taxonomy (NCBI): domain Eukaryota; kingdom Metazoa; phylum Chordata; class Mammalia; order Primates; family Cebidae; genus Sapajus; species Sapajus apella. The sequence goes on from NW_022436967.1 coordinate 4,989,355, forward strand.
TATTTGATTAACAAATATTTATTGTATAATTACCATGTATAGAGGATAGATCAATGAGGAAGATAGACATAGTTTCTCTTTCAGTAGTTTACATTCAGACTGTGTGTATATGAAAGCATGCTTTGTGTGTGACTGTGTGTGTGTGTGTGTGTGTGTGTGTGTGTGTAAATGGAGAGAAATAGTGATTAGAAGTAGATAGTGATTAGAAATATATAGATACCTGTGTGTGGCGGGAGAAAAAGAATGAATAGAAAAATAGACAACCTATTATCAGAGTTTGTAAGAAAAATAGTTATGTAACAATGACTTGAATAAGACGTCTACTTTAAATATACCCTTCCACTTTACACAGAAATATAAAATAAATTTTACATGGCTTTCATGTCCATCAAATTTAAGTACTGGATAAATTATATGGAGATGGTACTTTGCTTTCTTTGAAACTTAACCTAGAGTGGTTCAACATTTTGAAAATCATGTCACCTCTGGCAATACCATTTGTGGTATATGAATTGTCATTGTAGCTTTTACACTGACATCACTAGTATCACTTTGTGATCTTATTTGTATAATAATGGTGATTTTGACCCTAATAAAGAATGTTAAACATTTAGAAAAAACATCTACAGTATTCGGTTGAAGTTTTGCTATAGTGTTTTATCACTTCACCTGAAAATTAATATCATGAATATAATCTATTGACTTATTTTTCAAATTAAGCAACAAAAATGTTAAGATTAAATGCGAAGTTTAAAAAGAAGTACAGTAACTCACACAATCCTGAAACTTAAGAAATATATAAAAAAATCTTACTCTTATTGGAATGTTTAAAAACACTTAAATTCAGAATGAGCAAGGTTTATTTTCTTTTATATATAAAGTACAAATAATGCAAAATATTAATATGATGAACCACACAACATTGTAGAAAAAAATAATCTGACCAGACAAATGTGAAGTTTTTAAAGTGAGTAATTGATTCTTCTGATTGTGCAAAGGCAATGTTTATAGATGAATCAATGAGAAAGCAAACTATTAGGTATATAATAAACTGCAAATCATATGTAAAATTCAAAAGGAGCAAAAAAAAAGGAGATGTTATTTATATTTATTCATTTTTAAATAGAATCTGGCTCTGTTGCCCAGGCCATAGGTCAGTGGTAGTATCTCAGCTCACTGCAACCTCCACCTCCAGGATTCAAGCAATTCTCATGCCTCAGCCTCCGGAGTAGCTGAGGCTACAGGCATGTGCCACCATTACTGGCAATTTTTTGTATTTTTTAGTAGAGATGAGCTTTCATCATATTGCCCAAGCTGATCTGAAGCTCCTGAATTAAGGCAGTCTGCCTACCTGGGTCTCCCAAAGTACTATGATTATAGGCATAAGCCACCCAGCTGAAGAGATATCATTTAGAATAACAGTCTGTAATACAGATATTTTGTTAATATTTGAAACCCTTAAAATTAATTCACAGAAAAATTTCCCTGTTGCAATAACATTGTATAACACATAGAACAGTAACTCAGGTTGGTGGGTGACACAAGTTTACAACCAGTTTAAAAATAAATACCAAGAGTGTTAGCAATTTATTGCATTTTTCATCAATAACCCATATTTACCAAGAATCTTTTAGAAAGACTTCACAAATCAATGAAGTTACAAGGCTATTAATGTACAATGTCTATAATAATGTAAAAGATATAGTAATTTCTAGAATAATAGATTTTTTAGTAAACTTTCATCTTATACCTTGAACTACAATAATTTGCTAAACACATTTGTTTTTAACTTTTTTTACTATATTTTAGTACAATTTTATTGAATAAAAAATTAAAAACAAAGTATAAAAAATGTCATGATAAATTTTTCAGATACATTTGCTAATTGAAATAGACTCACTAAGCTACATGAAAATGAGTATATCTCATTAAAGTTCAAGAAATTGCTAAAAGCTATGTGACAAAAAGTAGCCTTACTCTTGGGAATTTTTAAAGCTTTCCATATTTTTTGAAATTTGATGAGGATGAGTTTAAACATATTGATTTGGTAATAAATATATTGTTATCATGTGGTTGCTATTGAAAAAGTATAACTTTTAACTCAGTATGAATTTGCAATATTGAATTGAATGACTGATTTATCTGAAGTTAATGTATAATATGAAACCAACATTTGGAGAAAAAAATTAATTAACCTATGAGATGAATATGAGGCATATGTATAATGAATTGTGTTTTAAAGTACTTTGGGTCTTGTTACCAGTTTCACACTCACTTCTTTGGAAATACGTTAAAGTAGAGATACATTTGAAATACATATTTAGTGGAAAATTATTTTATAGTGTAGTTACTGTAATAAAACCAACTGCATATACATAAGAGATTTGAAATAATTTTAGCAAAGTTAGTTTTTAATAAAATGTGATTATTAAATGGGCAGAGACATGAAAAATAGGAATAATATTGAAATGTATTTATGCAATTTATTTTGAAATGTTTCATATCATTGTAATTCTACATTTCTGTGATTTTTCTCCAAAACTGTAATATAAATTACACATCAACATGTTTTCCTAAATATAATTTTATATTGGCACCAGAAGTGTGCCTCACAATTATTCTTTTATTTTATGTTGCGATTTTTATTTATTTTCTTGGGGAAACTAGCAGAGTTTCTAGACAGAGGAGACCCCAAATAAATATTGGTTTAAACCAATGATGAATAAGCACATGAATGTATGAATGTACACATATTCACTATTGAAAAAGATTTAGATTAGAGTTTACCATGAGTGTAGACATTTGAAAACACATATTTTATTAATTTATAAAAGAACAATCTAATATTGACTACTTATATATATTTTCTTTTTTCTTCCAACTTTTAGTTTCATGGGGGTACATGTTTGCCCCTCCACTCTCTACCTCTCTGATTCTAGACTGGTTTAGAGGATACAGTGGCCTTAGGTACTTATATTCTAGTTAGGGAGAAAGGCAATAAGGAATTAAAGAAGTATATAAAACCAAGTATATGTTAGATAATGATGAGTTCTATAATGAAAACAAAATGGAAATAGGATAGTGACATGGGAGGCTTACTTGATATTGTGTGTTCTTCTGAATGAATTATTTCTTTTAGATATATACCCAGTGATCGCATTTTTAGGTCAAATGGTAGTTCTGTTTCAAGTTATTTGAGAAATCTCCAAACTGCTTTCCACAGTGGCTGAACTATTTTACATTCCCACCAGCAGTATATAAGCATTTCTCTGCAACCTGACTAGTCATTGCTTGACTTATTAATAAATATACCTATTCTGACTGGTATGAGATATTATCTCATTATGGTTTTGATTTGCATTACATTAGCCATTAGTGATTAATCATCATCACAAATGATTAGAGATGTTGAGCATTTTTTCATATGCTTGATGGCCATGTGTATATCTACTTTTGAGAAGTGTCTGTTCATGCTTTTTGCCCATTTTAAGGAGGGTCATTTATTTTTTGCTTGTTGAATTATTTAAGTTCCTTGTAGATTCTATATATTAGAACTTTATTCAATGTATATTTTGTAAATATTTTCTTCCATACTGTAAATTGTCTGTTTATTCTCTTGATTGTTGCTTTTGCTGTTCAGGAACTCTTTAGTCTCACTTCTCAATTTTGTTTTGTTGCAATTGCTTTTGGCATCTTTGTCATGAAATCTTTGTCACGGCCTATGTCCAGAATGATATTTCCTTGATTTCCTTCTAGGGTGTTTGTAGTTTTGTGTTTTATGTTTAAGTTTTTAATCCATCTTGAGTTGATTTTTGTATATGGTGAAAGGAAGGGATCCAGTCTCACTCTTCTACATATGACTAACCAGTTATCTCAGCAATGTTTATTGAATAGGGAGTCTTTTCCCCACTGCTTGTTTTTGTCAGCCTTCTCAAAGATCAGATGCTCGTAGATGTGTTGCTTTACTTCTGAGTTTTCTGTTTTGTTCCGTTGGCCCATATGTCTGTTTTGTACTGGTATTAAGCTGTTTTGGTTCCTGTGGCTTTATAGTATATACTTCCAAATCAGGTAGTGTGATGCCTTTGGCTTTCTGTTTTTTGCTTAGGATTGCTCTGACTGTTTGGGCTCTTGTTTGGTTCCTAATGAATTATATAATAATTCTCTCTAATTCCATGAAGAATGACATTAAGAATTTGATAGGAATAGCAAACATTGAATCTGTAAATTCCTTTGGGCAGCATGGCATTTTTTATGATATTGATTCTATCTCCAATCCATGAACATAGAATGTTTTTTCTTTTATTTGTGCCATCTCTGATTTCTGTCAGCAGTATTTTGTAGTTCTCCTTTTGGAGATCTTTCACTTCTTTGGTTAGCCATATTAGTAGAAATTTTATTTTATTTTATTTGTCACTATTGTAAGTGAGAATGTGTTCTCAATTTTACTCTCAGTCAGTGTAAAGAAATGCTACTGATTTTTTTTACTTTGATTTTGTAACCTGAAACTTTGCTGAAGTTGTTTATCAGATTGAGAAGCTTTTGGGTAGAGACTATGAGGTTTTGTAGCTATATAATTATATTTTATTTAAAGGGAGATATGTTGACTTCCACTCTTCCTATTTGGATGCCCTTTATTTCTTTCCTTTGCCTGATTACTCTGGCTAGAACATCTAGTATTATACTAAATAGGCGTAGTGAGAGTGGGCATCCTTATCTGTTTTCTGGCTCTCAAAAAGAATGCTTCCCGCTTTTGCCTGTTCAGTTTATTGGCTTTTATTATTTTGAAATATGTATCTTTGATGCCTGATTTGTCGAGGGTTTTTAAAATGAAGGGATGTTGAATTTTATTAAAAGCTTTTTCTGGGTCCCTTGAGGTAATCATGTGGTTTTTCAGTTCTATTTATGTAATGAATCAAATTCATTGATTTCTTTGTTGAGCCAACCTTGTATACCAGGAATAGAGCCCACTTTATTATGCTGTATTAGATTTTTGATCTGCGGCTGGTTTCAGTTTGCTAGTATTTTGTTGAGGATTTTCCCATCTATATTTTCAGGTTGTCTCACACTTTTCTATAGCTTCTTGTTTTACATTTTGTATTCTTTTTAGTAATGAAATGATCGTCAATGAATTTTTTCTAAATGTATTAGAGTCAGAAGATGTCAGAGGACTTTAAGCTAGGGGACATGTTTTTGGTCACCCCATTCTATGACATATGATACCTTAAAACCTCTGCCTGCTTGCCTGCCCTTCCTTCCTTCCTCCCTTCCTTCCTTCTTTCCTTCCTTCCTTTTTTTCTCTCTCTCTTTTCTTTCTTCCTTCCCTCGCTCCCTCTCACACTCATTTCCTTCCTTCCTCCCTCCCTCCCTTCCTTCATCTCTTCCTTCCTTCCTTCCTCCCTTCCTTCCTTTCTCTCTTTCTTTCCTGCTTGTATAGAAATCTTGCACCATTCTTACATTATTATAAATATATATAAGCAGTGAACCACTACATGTTTAAATGTAATACAGATTTCCTCAAATTTTGTATTTTAAAATATGATTTTAATATAAATTATTTTTCTTATATTTATCTTACATTAAAATTAGGTTCATAATATTTTTTTAAATGTATGTAATGCTCAGCTATACTATTTATGAATTTTGTTTCTAAAATATTAGTTATAAAAGTGTTTATGCCTGGGAAAATTAGGAATTATTTACTTATGTAATGTCTTCATGTATTAGTTAAGATACAAGTCTTTTTGTTGTAAGACCAAATAGAACATGGATTAAAAATAAAATTATATAGTTCCCTTTTATGTAAAGAGCTTTAGACCAACATAGCAGCTTTACTGGGTGGGGATCTGAATGCCTTCTACATTGTTGATCTGCCTTTTTCACATGGCTTCCAATGCGCTGTTATTTCAAGTTTTATTATCCTATCTCCTTAGTGGCTAGGTAATAGGGTGAAGGGGAGAACAAGAAGATGAGAGAATGGTATGTCTATACTTTTGTAAGGCACCAGGGAATCTCTTTATATAGGCAGACATGTTATACATTAAAACACAGTGCTACTACTAAAGGAAAGAGAGGAATATAGATATCAGTAGCTGTTGGGGGACTTAGCAGACAATGCAACACACCAAATTAGTTGATGAGTTCACTTGCAGGTAGGTCTGTGTTTTGTTCTTTTAAAAATATCGCCTAACACGGTAGCTGTTGGGGGACTTAGCAGACAATGCAACACACCAAATTAGTTGATGAGTTCACTTGCAGGTAGGTCCGTGTTTTGTTCTTTTAAAAATATCACCTAACACAACACTTATGCATGAATAAAAAGTAAATAAATATTATGCTTATGGAACAAATCAATGGTGTAAAGAACAAAAAGATAGAGCTTAATGAGGGGTTAACTAGGTAGAGTTTGATGACAGAAACTTTATTAACATGGGGTAATTTTATTGTTTTTATTTATCAACATTAGTTGGTTTTAAATATTACAAATATGCTCAATTTGAGGGCCATCTGTGGGGTTATAACTTTCTTGTTTTTAACATTGTGGACCAAGTTGCACTCAAACAAAAATGTTTGTATTGCCATCATTGTCTGTTTCCTTTGACTTTTTAGTTATTATCTGCTCTTTAACCACTAAATAAACTGGTTACAAATAAGTCATATAATGCTTTTCATAATTATTTTTATTTATCATGACCTTTTATAAAAAATCTCTAGTTGCAGTGATTAAAAGGAAGAAAAAGAAGCCTAATATTTAACAAGTGTAGTGTATTTGCCAAAGTAATGTGAATTAAATGTTGATTGTGAAGCTTGTGTTTTATTCAGGATACCCAAGCTTAACAGTTAAAAACATGGTCACAATAAATGTGACAAAAAGAGTGTACTGAACCCTCTTTTAACCCACATAACTGCAGAAATTCTTGCCTCCAAAAAATTTATCATGATGATACTGGAATATCTCAGTATATGTTCATAAACATCCTTATAAGACTGTCACATGGAACTTGAAGATTCAGTCATTCAAACTTTTATGCCATAATTAAGGGTCAACTGTTGCCTTATCTTTTACTCTGGGTACAGAAATATTGCTACTACTCTGCTTGACAAATGGCAAGCCTGGAAACTTTTCTCTGTTCTTGAAATGAGATGACACAGCTTGACTATTCAGTGTGTGTGTGTGTGTATGTGTGTGTGTGTGTGTGTGTGTGTGTGTGTGTGTGTGTGTGTATTTTAATATTGGATTCCAAAAAAGGGGTTCTCCTATAGTCTTCACATTAAGGAGATACTTCCTAAGTATAAGTATCAGTACAATAATGGGTCTTATATATATTTGATTATTCAAATGTAGAGAATGTCATTAAGGAAAAAATCAGTGATAGGAATCTTGGCAGGAACTAAGAAAATACAGTATTCAGGAATTCAAACTTGGCCTAAGTATAAAATTTAGAGTTTTGTTGATAAGTGGTTGAAAAGGACATTATTTAAGTAAAGCTCAATAAAGGGTATATTTTTCATCCTAAGATAGGTACCATATATTACAGAGTTGAAGAGCATAGGGATGTTAAGAGTATGTTTCACAACATCTTTTACCATAAACATACACTAGATTTTACCTTAAATTCACAGATATAATTATTTTCTATAGCCAAAGTAGGAGATCTCATGAGAACAAAATACAATAAATTAATAGACAGATTTCACATTCTATTAATTATTTGTATATTTAATATGATAGCACATTTATTTATGTTAAGTGTTGTTATTCACATGGCATTAACTTGATCTAGAATTTTTTTCTAAATATTTTTAGTCTGTTATTAGATGAGTTTCAAGGAAAATGTGGCCCATAATCACTCAAATATGTGTTATATTAAGCCAATCTTTGTCATTGTTGTTGCTGTTGTTGAGACGGAGTCTCACTCTGTCACACAGACTGGACGATCTTGGCTCGCTGCAACCACCACCTCCTAGATTCAAGCGATTCTCCTGCCTCAGCCTCCTGAAAGCTGGAACTACAGGCATCTGCCACCAGCTAATTTTTGTATTTTTAATAGAGATCGGGTTTCACCATGTTGGCTACAATGGTCTCAATCTCCTGACCCAGTGATCCACCTGCCTCGGCCTCCCAAAATGCTAGGATTACAGGCCTGAGCCACCATGCCGGGCCCATAAAGCCAATCTTATGCTGACAACTTTTTGGTATTCAGTCATTTACTGCTTCATTTATTCTAATAAATGTATGTCCTCTTCTGTGTTTGGCACTAAAATAAAATTTTAGGTGTTGAGTAGGGAGGTTTCCTTGAGAGAAAGACTGCACAAAAGTTTTGAAATGTTGGGGGCTAATACAAAAGATTGTAAATATTTAAGTGTTCTTTGTGTAGATTGGTCTTCTATGTCCATAATCTTGCCAATTCTGTTGTTGCTACTGATGATCTCGTACATATTATAATAAGAAATATGTGAGAAAACTTTGTAAATTTTGATATGACTCAATATATTCATTCCAAAGATTCTGTTAGGCAAAATGCAGCTGATTACATATTTGTCATATATTGACTTAAAGGTTTACTTAATTTTTGTTTTATTCCATAAAATTATTTTTAACAGTATATATTGTTATTCATAAATTAATCTGTTTTTTTCCCATTGAGTTAACATCTTTACAAGTAATCTAGGAAGAATCATCTCAGTTCAGAAAACCTTCAGGTAAGGATATTGTAAGATCTTGGAAAAATTCAACATTCATATCAGCAGTGATCATTTATTCAGCTACTGAATATGAGGAAAACATGCTTTTAAACAATAAGAAGTTGATGCCAAATGTCTAAACATGAAGCATATTTTTGACAAAGCAAATAAAATCTTCTAAAACTTTCTGGGAGGTTAAGCTGTTAAGATTATGTGGTATCTAAAAAGAACATTATGTTATTCTCTTTGGTTGGTGTTAAAGTTCACATGTAAGTTGGAAAAATATGGTTGATGGTGTAATCCATAGCTTTGAATGAGTGCAGTTTCCTGAATAGAGTAAGCAATCATTAGTCTAATCCCTTTATATTACCATACTTTTTCTAACATCTACTTCTTATTTTATAAAATAATATATAGGTAAGATTGAAATAGAGTTTCCTATAAGGCATATTTCATAATATTTTATAAAGATATGAATTTTCTAGGGAGTCAGTTTCCTATATGAATATATTTAAACTTTTACATAGAAAACAAAATAGATTATATTTACTATGCAATATTCCTGGTTCCTTGATGCCAATTTAGCTCCTTTAGGGTCCTGTTTTGCTTTTTAAGACAAGGCAGGATTCACTACCTTCTTATTTCCTCTTTGGAACTGGTTGAAATGTAAAAATCCTCTTTTAATTTATCTGGTAATAATTTTACATATATAGCCTTTAAAACATGCACAAAGTAGCAAAAGCCCATTAAGAATAAAGATATTTGTAAAGTGAGACTTTATTTCTAAAAAAAAAAAAAAATTAGGCATAGGTGCACATACTTGTAGTCCCAACTGTGGAGGCTGAGGCAGGAGGATTACTTGAACCAGGAGTTCAAGCCTACTTTGAGGTAACATCACACCACTGCACTCCAGCATGGACTACAGAGCAGGACCCTGTTTTAAGAAAATAAAATAAAATAGAGAATAAATATGTTTGTACTTAAACAAAACAGAATATTGAATGTGGGGAGGAAAAATATCCAAAAACGTATGGCCTTTAGCTAAGGTGATCCTTATTCAAATTAAATAGATAATATCACTTGAACAATTAAATAAATTTTGAAGATAAAAATCTTTCATTATCAAATTCAAAATCTTAATTTGTGTTTTACTCATTAAATATCATTATTTTCTAACCTTTATGGGCATTTACATGGATAATATTCTTGGCCTATATATTTCAAAAAATATATATACTTGAAAAACCAACATCTGAACTTTAACTCCAAGCATTAAAAGTGATGACTCAGGAAAACGGAAGCACTATAAAGACAGAAAGAAGGAAGAGTGATGAATTTTATATTGCTAATAATACCTTATTTATACTTAATATTGAAGACACAGTACTAAAAAAATAGAGACAAGCTATAATGAAAATGAGTTGAAAGGAAATCCATCATGTTTCAACGTTTATCCCCTTAAACATAACCCTCAAATGTAATCCCCATTGTTAGAGGTGTGGCCTCATGGGAAGTGTTTGTGTTATGGGAGCCAATCCCACATGAATAGATTAATCACCTTCCTAGTGTAAGAGGTGAGTGAGTTCTTGGTCTATTAGTTCCTTCCAGCCCTTGCTGTTAACAGTCTCTCAGATCACAGTGCAATCATATTAGTACTCAGAATTAAGAAACTCACTGAAAACCGCACAACTAAATGAAAACTGAACAGCCTGCTCCTGAATGACTACTGGATAAATAATGAAATGAAGGCAGAAATAGAGATGTTCTTCAAAACCAATGAGAACAGACACAATATACCAGAATATCTGGGACACATTTAAAGCAGTGTCTAGAGGGAAATTTATAGCAATAAATGTCTGCAAGAGATGTGAGGAAAGATCTAAAATTAATATCCTCATGTCACGACTAAAAGAACTAGAGGAGCAAGATCAAACAAACCCAAAAGCTAGCAGAAGACAGGAAATAACTAAGATCAGAGTAGAACTGAAGGAGATAGAGACACAAAAAACCCTTCAACAAAATCAATAAATCCAGGAGCTGAAAAGATCAACAAAATAGATAGACCTCTAGCCAGACTAATAAAAAAGCAAAGAGAAAAATCAAATAGATACAATAAAAAATGATAAAGGTGATATCCACAGAAATATAAACTACCATCAGAGATTACTACAAATACCTCTATGGACATTAACCAGTAAATCTGGAAGAAACAGATAAATTCCTGGACCCTTATACCCTCCCAAGACAAACTAGGAAGAAATTGAATCCCTAAATAGACCAATAACAAAATCTAAAGTTGAGGAAGCAGTTAATAGTCTACCAACCAAAAAGTCCAGGACCAAACGGGTTCACAGCCAAATTCTACCAGAAGTACAAAAAGGAGCTGGTACCATTCCTTCTGAAACTATTTCAAACAATACAAAAAGAGGGAATCATCCCTAACACATTTTATGAGACCAACATCATCATGATACCAAAACCTGGGAGAGACAACTAAAACAGAAAAATTCAGGCTAATATCTATGATGAACATCAATGCAAAAATTTTCAATAAAATACTGGCAAATCAAATCCAACAGCACATCAAAAAGCGTATCCATCACAATCAAGTTGGCTTCATTGCTGGGATACAAAGCTGGTTCAACATATGCAAATCTATAAACATAATCCATCACATAAACAGAACCAAAGACAGAAAGCACATGATTATCTCAATAGATGCAGAGAAGGCCTTTGACAAAATTTAACAGCCCTTTATGCTAAAAACTCTCAATAAACTAGGTATCCATAGAACATATCTGAAAATAATAAAAATTATTTATGACAAACCCACAGCCATGTCATATTGAATGGGCAAAAACTGTAAGCATTCCCTTTAAAAACTGGCATAAGACAAGGATGCCCTCTCTCATCACTCGTATTCAACATAGTATTGGAAGTTCTGGCCAGGGCAATCAGCAAGAAGAAAGAAATAAAGGATATTCAATTAGAAAAAGAGGAAGTCAAATTATCTCTATTTGCAGATGACATGATTGTATATTTAGAAGACCCCATCGTATCAGCCCCAAAATCTCCTTAGGCTGATAAGCAACTTTAGCAAAGTCTCAGGATACAAAATCTATGTGCAAAAATCACGGGCATTCCTTTACACAATAGCAGAAAAACAGAGAGCCAAATCATGAGCAAACTCCCATTCAAAATTGCCACAAAGAGAATGAAATACCTAGTAATACAATTAACAAGGGACATGCAGGACCTCTTCAAGAAGAACTACAAACCACTGCTCAAGGAAATAAGAGAGGACACAAACAGATGGAAAAACATTCCATGCTCATGGTTAGAAAGAATCAATATCATGAAAATGGCCATACTGCCCAAAGTAATTTATAGATTCAATGCTATCCTCATCAAGCTACCATTGACTTTCTTCACAGTATTGGAAAAAACACCTTAAACTTCATATGGAACCAAAAGAGAGCCCAGATAACCAAGACATTCCTAAGCAATAAACAAAGCAAAACTGGAGGCATCATGCTACCTGATTTCAAACTATACTACAAAGCTACAGTAATCAAAACAGCATGGTACTTGTACCAAAACAGAGATACAGACCAATGCAATAGAACAATGGCCTCAGAAGTAACACCACACATCTACAACCATCTGTCCTATGACAAACCTATCAAAAACAAGCAATGAAGAAAGGATTCCCTATTTAATAAATGGTGTTGGGAAAACTGGCTAGCCATATGCAGAAAGCTGAAACTGGATCTCTTCCTTTCACCTCATACTAAAATTAACTCCAAATGGATTAAAGATTTAAACATAAGACCTAACCATATAAAAACCCTAGAAGAAAACCTATGCAGTAGCATTCAGGACATAGGCATAGGCAAGGACTTCATAACTCAAACACCAAAAGCAATGTCAGCAAAAGCCAAAATAGACAAATGGGTTCTAATTAAACTTAAGAGCTTCTACACAGCAAAAGAAACTATCATTAGAGTGAACTGGCAACCAACAGAATGGGAAAAAAATGTTTGCAATCTACCCATCTGACAAAGGGATAATATCCAGCATCTACAAAGAACTTAAATAAATTTACAAGAAAAAAACAACCCCATCAAAAGGTGGGCAAAGGAGATGAACAGACACTTTTCAAAAGAATACATTTATGCAGCCAACAAACTTATGAAAACAAGCTCACCATCACTGGTCATTAGAGAAATGCAAATCAAAACCACATTGAGATATCATCTTATGTCAGTTAGAATGGCAATCACTGAAAAATCTGGAGACAATAACAGATTCTGGAGAGGATGTGGAGAAATAGGAATGCTTTTACACTATTAGTGGGAGTGTAAATTAATTCAACAATTGTGGAAGACAGTGTGATAATTCCTCAATGATCTAGAAATAGAAATACCATTTGACCTAGCAATGCCATTACTGGGTATATACCCAAAGGATTATAAAACATTCAACTATAAAGACATAGGCACACGCATGTTTGCTGTGGAACTGTTCACAATAGCACAGACTTAGAACCAACCCAAATGCCCATCAAAGACAGAGTGGATAAAGAAAATGGGGCACATCTACACCATGGAATACTATGCAGCCATAAAAAAACGAGGAGTTCATGTCCTTTGCAGGGACATGGCTGAGGCTGGAAACCATCATTTTTAGCAAGCCAACACAAGAACAGAAAACCAAACACTGAATGTTCTCACTCATAAGTGGGTGTTGAACAATGAGAACACATGGACATGGGGGTGGAACATCACACACAGGTCCTGTAGGGAGGTGGGGGGACAGAGGAGGAATAGTAGGGTGTGAGAGGATTGGAGAGGGTTAATACTAGGAGAAATAACTAATATAGATGATGGGGGGATGGATGCAGCAAACCCCCATGGCATGTGTATACCTATGTAACACACCTGCACGTTCTGCACATGTACCCAGAACTTAAAGTATAATAAATAATAAAATAAGCTAGCACCACCCTTCTACTCTCTTGCTTCCTCTATTACTATGTGATTTTTGCACCTGGCTCTCCTTTTCTTTCTACCATGACTGGAAGCAATCTGAGACCCTCACCAGAAGCACATGTTGACCCCTTGCTTCTTGTGCATACTGGAGGAGGGTCAGCCAAACAAAACCTCTTTGCTTTATGAATTACCCAGCAGCAAATATTTCTTTTTAGTAGCATAAAACAGACTAATGCAGTCAATTTGTACCAAAGGAGGGATGTTGTAAAGATACCTGAAAATGTGGAAGCAGTTTTGAAACTGGGCAATGGGGAGATTTTGGAAGAGTTTGGAGGGCATCGGCTGTAAGTCTGTCTTCCCCATGGTATTTAGTCTGCAGGTACCCAGAAAGCAAGAGTGGTGGAGACCTGATAACATTCACGTAGATTTTAGAGGATTTTAGAGGATATATCAGATATATCAGAAAGCTTGAGCCAGGCAGAAGTCTGTCACAGAGGCAGAACCACTTTAGAGAGTACTCACGAGGGCTTTGGTTAGTGTAGCTGTGGAAATGGGGCCACTGCCTTCCACATTCCAGAATGGTAAAGCCATTAGTAGATTGCAACATCAGCCTAGAATACTTGCAGGCATTCACTTCCAACCTGTGAGAAGATACATGTGGGTGATACCCAGTAAAGCCATGGGAGCAGAGCTGCCCACCCATGTCAGAACTGTTCCAAGGATGTCAGACGTGGATTCAAAGAGGTTAGTTTGAAGCTTTAAGATTTAATGTCTGCCCTGCTTGCCTTTTGGAATGGCATTGTTTACCCAATGCCTGTACCATCATTGTGTCTTAGAAGTAAATTTTTTTGATTTTACTGGCTCACAGCTGTAAGGAACTTGCCTTGAGTTTCAGATGAGACTTTGCACTCTTGAGTTTATGTAGGAACAAGTTAAGGCTGCAGATTATTGTGAAGAGGTCATTGTTTTTCAATCTGAGAAGGACATGAGTTTGACATGGCGGGGGAGCCGGTCGGAATGCTATAGTTTGCATGTTCATCTTCTCATATCTCTTGTTGAAATGTTATCCCCAATGTCGGAGGTGAGGCCTAATAGAAAGTGTCTGTGTCATGGGGGCAGATTCCTCAAAAATAGATCAATCATTTCCTAGGGGGTGGCAAGTGAGTACTTGTTTTATTGGTTCCCTAGAAAGCTGGGGAACCTAACACCCCCTGCCTGTCTTTTTCTTCCTTTGTCACCATATGAACTCTCATACATTGGCTCTCTTACAGCTTCTTTCATGAATGGAAGCAGGTGAGGCCTTCACCAGAAGAAAATGCTGATGCCGTCCTTCCTGTACAGCCTGATAAAGAACTGTAAGCCAAAGAAACCTCTTTTTTTAATTAATATAAATGTTCTAGCCTCAGATATTTCCTTATAGTAATATACAATGGACTAGGACAATGTCCTATAGTTGGTATGTGAACCCTATAACTCAAATAATTCGAAATAACTTAAATGTAAAACAACATAATGTTTTGCTTCATTTTTTTGTTTCTTGAGAACTCTATGAACCAATTATATAAATATACTAAAAATGTGAAAGCAAATATGGCAAACCTTATCGTGTTATCAGACACACTTTTTCCTGCCTAGGTGGTATAGCAACACACTTTATTTTGATAATCAATATCAATACAATCATTTGCCAGTACAATAGATAACTTTTTTCTCCTTGTTCATATGCTGATGTGAGTGACCTTGGATGGCCAGGAAAAAGTATAACTTTTTATTTTAATAGCAGTTTTGCTAAGTTTCTTTGTAAAATCACTGGCCACTTTGACACTAAAATGTCTAAAACATCAAAGCCAAAAAATCAGACCATGAATAAACTATTTTGTGAATAAGTTTAGGCATAACATAAAGATACGAAAATCCTTTTATAACAAAGATAATGTTTTACTTCCGATTTTATTAGTTCTCCCATTAACAACAATTCAATGAAAATTCAAGGTGATTGAAGAGCATTTTATAAAATATCTTTGTATTAGATTTTTATAGCTGTCATGACAAAATGCCACAAACTTATTGGCTAAAAACAGTAAGAACTTATTCTATCACAGTTTTGGAAGCTAGAAATCTGAAATCGAGGTGTTAGCAGACCCATGCTTTTTCTAAAGTCCTTTTAGAAAATCCTCTCTTACCTTTTCCTAGCTTCAGGTAGACCTAGTAATGTTTAGCATTCCTTTGCTACTTGTCACATCCCTCAAATATCTAAATCCACCATCTCATAACCTTCTTTCCTCTCCATGTCTATGTGACTCCTCTACTCTGTTTACAAGAACATCAGTCACTGTATTTAGAGCCCATCCTAATTCAACATAATACTATTTTAATTAATTTTACTGCAAAGACCTTAGTTCCTAAGGAAGTTAAATAATGATGTTCTGGGTAGACATGAATTTTGAGGACCACTCCTCAATCCACCAAAATTGCCAGTTACAATTTTTGTATATATTACTATCTTTATAAATCAGAGGAATACAAATACTTTGTAAGTTATGATGAAGTTACATCTCAATAAACCCATTATAAATTGAGAATATTAAATCAAAAATGCATTTAATGTACCTAACCTATAGAACATCATATCGTTTCCTTGCCTACATAAAACAACTAGAACAGTTACATTAACCTTAAAATTGGAGAAAATCATCTAACAAAAAGACTGTTTTATGATAAAGTGTTAGGAAATTTATGTAATTTATTGAATAATGTACTCAAAGTGAAAAACAGTTTTATGAGAACTCACAGTACAGTTTCTACTGACTGCATATTGCGTTTATGCCAAATAACTGCAAGTCAAGCCATCATAAGTTGAGGGCCATCTGGAATGTTAGCACATAAATCAATTTAACATTGTATAATGATATATTTTTGTAGGTTATGGGTAACTATTGTAACACTCTTTTATTACTTGGTAAATAACAATACACACAGGATTCAGGAACAAATGGAGTATAGTCTTATTCTTTGGATATTTTCTATAATAAATGTATGTTAAATATTTCCCTGAGATGTTGTACATTTCATGAATATATTGACAATAGGAAACAATACAATTATGAATATACTAAATGATAAAATTAATAGTGGAAATTAGCTGTAAAATTTTTCAACAGATTATGCAGATGAAACAATTCTAAAAATATAGCATTTAATTTTTTTTTTAAGTTGAATTTTATGTGTAGGTTCAAAAATGTATAGTAAAAAAAGATAATTTAGTAAACTCTAACGATATTAGTTTTCGATAACTATAACCAAATATGAGTCAAACATGTGCTATGCATTAGTCTTTGGGGAAATTCAAGTCAAATTCTTAATGAGAAGATTAAATCTACAAAATGGCTATCATAAGAAGAAAGACAATGACAAGTATTGTCAAGGCTGTGGAAAAATTAAAACCTTCACATATTGCACATAGAATAATTAATTTGGAAAGCAGCTTGGCACTTTCCTAGCGTATTCTAGAGCATATCTATCTATCTAGCTATCTATAATGATAGGCATTGATAAATCAGAAGTATACATGAATGTATTCATTTGTCTAATATTCATGTTAAATTTTACTATTAACTACTAGAAGATGAGAAATAATGTACTCTAATAAGATAATACAGAAAAATAATAAACTGATAAAAGTAATGTATGTCTTATGCTATATACTATATAGCATATAGAATAACTTTAGCATATTCTATAGCTGTTTCTATTCTAAGCATCTGCCCCCCCAAAAAGGAAAACACAAGACTTGTAAACAAGATCAGAACATAAAACAAATCAATAACAACAACAAAGAAAACTCATCATAGTAAAACTGTCCAAAATGAAAGGCAAAAATATTTCAAAATCACCCCCCAAAAAATTAAAAAAAAAAAACTTCATAGAAACTATATGACCTACAGCTAAATGTACATATTCAGTAAAAATATTTTTTAAAAAGGTGAAATGCAGGTCATTTCAGCAAAAAAGATAATTTACTGTAAGCAACCATATTGTAAGAAATATGAAAGAAATATATTCACAGAGAAAGAAAATTATTCCTAAAGGCAATGTGTAAATGTCAGAATGAATGAAGAAAAGAGGGAGAAATAAAAGTGAATACTAACGGTATAAAAATAATGTTACCTGAGGTTTAATATATACAGAATTAAATATCTTGAAGATGATATGGAGAGGATGGAGAGGGGTAAATCAATTTAAATAATTCTATGCTTCTTGAACCATCTGAGCATTGATAAATGAGAGGTACGCACAAATGCACTAATTTGTGTAACATCCATGTTAAATAATATTATTAACTAGTAAAACATGAGAAAGAATTTATTTCTAACAAGGTAATAAATAAAATAATGAAATGATAAAAGTAACATGTTTTATTAACCCAAAAGAGGAGAAAAAAAGTGAATAAAATGTGGGTAGATAAAAGAGTAAAAAAAAAAAAATGGTAGTTATAAATTAAAGTAAAACAGTAATTAAATTCCATGTAAGAAAATAATATTTTAATTAAAACTTACAATGTCAGGCTTTGTAAAATAAAAATTGCAGCCATTGCCATTTATGAAAGACATATCCTCATTTAAAAATACAGAGGGATCGTGAAAAAAAAAGAATGGAAAAAAGATAAAGAAAACTTGTTTATTTGTACAAATATTGGACACAGAAAATATCAAGACAAGAATTATTATTAGAGATAAAGAGGTATTTTACAATAATAATAAAAAGTTAATCCATTGGAAAGCTTTTTTTAATTGAAACATCTTATGCACAAACAATATAACATAATGACATTTTGAAAATATTGACAGAAGAAATGGTGAAATAGAAATATCTACCTCTATCAGTAGCTGACAGAACAAGCCAACAATAGGTGAGGTTATAAAAAAATCTAAAAAGTAATACCAAAGCTCAACCTAATTGATATACTTGATCTTTTTAAATCACTATATCTAACAATAACAGATTTTACTATTTTCATGTGTACACAGAATATTAACCAAAATTTATATGCCTTAAACAAATTTTAAAAGATTATAATTTTTCAGGTAAGATTCTCTTATGGCAAAGGAATAAAGTTGGAAATCAATAATAAAAGATAAGAAAACACCCATCCAATAGAAAATTAAGCAATTCACTTCTAAATAAAACATTATAAGACAAAATCACACAGAAAATTTGGAATAACTTCAACTAATAATAAAAATAAAAAATGCTAAAGCTTGTGAGATTCACATACAGTATTTAGAGAAAATTATTATTTTAAATACATGTTGATATGACTTCGATCTTTGTCTTCTCCAACTCTCATGTTGAAATGTCAATCCCAATGTCAGAGGTGGGGCCTAATGGGATGTATTAGATCCCAGGGGAGATCCCTTATGAATAGCTTAGTACCATCCCCTTGTTGATGAGAGAATTCTTACTTAGTTCACAGGAGACCTGGTTGTTTAAAAGACTCTGAAACCACCCCTTTCTTTCTCTCACTCCCTTTCTCACCATGTGTCACACTGGCTTCCCTTCACCTCTATTATAATTGGAAACTTCTACGGCTTTCACCAGGAACAGATGTTGACACTGTGCTTCCTGTACAGTCTGAAGATCCAAGAGCCATATAATTTTCTTTATAAATTATGTAGTTTCAGTTATTATTTTATAGCAATGCAAACAGACTAACACATACATATAAAGAAAATAAAACATATAAAAGTTGAAATAAAGTTCAAGTTAGAATCAATAGACAGCAAATGAAATAGAGTTAGCAAAACCAAGTTGGTTCTTTGAAATAACTTATATGATTAATTAACCTTCACAAAACTGACCAAGAGACAAACATCTATCAGTGATGAGTAAAAAGAGATATTACTCAGATCCTATAGTCAGTAATAAGTGAATAACTAAAGATTATAAACACATGTGTTTCAATACATTGAAAAATTTTGATAATTTTATAAAGTCTTTGAAAATCATGACTTAAAAAACTGACACACACACAAAATAGAAAAACTAAAGTGTCTTAACCTATTAAAGAAACTGGGTCTATTACTAAAATATTTTCACAAAGAACACTCTAGGACCAGACACTTTAGTCAATTTTTCCAAATATTTAGGAAGGAAACCTCAAGGATTTTACATGAAGTTATTCAAAAAACCTAAACTTACAATCTGCTTTCCTAACATACTTTATAATGTAACACATTCTTAACACTAAAATCTGAAAATATTAAAATGTATTAATATTATCTCTCATAGCTATAGAAACTAAAAGCTTAAACAAAAATATTATTACAACAGGTAATTTATTTTTAGCAAACAAAACATTTACGAAAAAAGTGTAAACCACAAAAGGAGAAAAATAGCCACAATAAATATCTCTGACAAAATACCTGATTTCAGATTATATAAGACACTCTTATAAATCGATAAATAAAAGAATGACAACCCATTAGAAAATTGGGCAAAAGAATTGAAAAGGTGTTTAAAAACAAGAATATCTAAATTGATATGGGTATAAAATGAACAAATCAATGAAAATACAAAAGTTTGTTACATTTGTTTGTTGCAAAAAAATTTAATTGATAATATAGTTTTTAATTTTGTGATGGGAATTTACCAGGAATGTTATTATATAATAATAAGCTTTAATTAACTTACCATTTTACATATTTTTCTGTTGTCCAGTTTTCCATTTGTCATTTCAAAGTTTTTAAAATTTGCTATGAAAATGGTAACTTAAATAATTTATTCAAGAAATACATGATAAAACTTTAGAACTTTGAGGTGTCCTCACTAGTGGTTAATTCTATTCTGTTTATTTTGAGTTAATAAAATAAATAATTGGCAAAATGTTAGAAAAGATCAGATGAAACATACTATTTAAATGTAGGTATTCTGACAATTTTGTATGTGTTATGGAGTAAATAGATATTGTTAAGATATAAATGACTCTATAAGTTACCATTCTGAAATAAAATTAGCACAAATGATATTTAATGGACAAAGTTTATATCAGGTAAAGTTTTCCACACCTCTCAATTTTATTCTCAAGACATTATAATATGATCTTTTTGATGAACAACACCAACAAAAATTTAGTAAAGCAATATTTATGAAGTGCTGGGAAAATTGTAACCATATTTTGGAATATAATGGTTAGCTTGTGCAACTATGAGACCTTAATTTTGTGTTCTTTTATTTTTTATTTTCAATTGTAATGCATATAGACTAAAGTAGATAGAGCACAGGGAGCTCCATATTTTTAACATAAATGCCTGTGTAATCACAAACAGGTCAAGAACAGGGGATTGCCTGCCTTTCAAAAATTTATTTCACACCCCTTCCAACCCTAGCCGCCCTTTCCCCAAAATAAGCACTATCTTGAATTCTAACATAATACTATAGTTTCTCTACTTTGTACTTTATATAAACTGAATTATATAGTATGTATTTATTTGGCTCCAACTTCAGCCACTTTACATGTTTGTGTAATCCATTCTATTTTTGCATGAAGTTTTACTTTGGTTCATGCATTTTTATGTCTGTTTCATGTTTCATTTATTAATATATCAAAATTAATATGTCTTTTAACTACTAATAGACATTTGAAGTATTTTGAGTTCATACTAGCATTAAAAAAAAGTCACTAAAAGCATTCTGTAAAGTGAACTTGTTATATATATGCATATGTTTCAATTGGGTCAGGATTTAATGTAATTAATTAAACTCCATTGGTAACTTTAACACAAATCTCATGAGTTCAAGAATGCCAATAGTAGGAGAGGTTTCATATTTTGGGTTGGAATGTGGGAAATCTATGCACCAGGAGTCCAGGCGAACCTAAATAGCGTGACCATTAAAGTATGATGTTTCTTGAAAGTGGCTTAATCAAATTAATTGAATTGACCATTTCATATACCAAAAAAGTAGGAATCTAATCTTTTTAAAGTGAAATTTGGCAGTCTCTATCAAAATTACCTGCAAAGTTATCAGCATATGTGTATTTGACTCAAGAACTGAAGTAGAAATTAATATTACAGATATATCTGCATGAGTCAACAAAGACATACCCCGTATTTATTAATTATAGCATTGCTAAAAATGTCATACGGTAAAACCAACAACCAAAAAGGATAAAAGGACAGAAAACAACAAAAATGATCTGTCCTTAGTTACTGTAAAGCCAAGTCTTTTTCCTAATGAAAGGAATTGCCTTAACAGAACTGGTAAATATTCCTGGGCCCAATACGTTCTCCCTCTTCCTGTAATGGATCTTGCCGTGCCTGAATGCTAACCAATTAGCAGTAGAGAATAAACTTTAGCCCTAGGTATGCTAGCATCCCTTGAAAAGTTCACCTAGCCACTGTGTGATATATTGACTACACAGGATCCTTTTCACCCTTGAGTGGTTAATAATTTACCTATACCTGATTCATATATTCACATACTCTTTAATAGCTTGACTAAATTTTTGACAGATTTCTTTCCATGAACACCTGACTTGCCTAGTCTTATAGCATTTGCTATGAAAAACCTTCCATTGTATATTCTTTTCCTGCCACTTTGAAAAGTATGTGAATCTGCTGACCCTTGCCAGTTTTACAACGCAGGAAATGTCCTTTTCAAGGACTTGGGAACAATTTCTTTGAAATGTAAACATCAAAGGAGTTGGAACCCCTGTCTGCTAATCTCTCTGGAAGGGTAGGAGCCTATTTTCAATGGGCAACAATTAGTAAACTGATAGGATAATCATGGAGAAAAATATTTAGAAACTCAGGAATAAATCAATGTGCTGGACTCATGCCATTGATCAACCTCAGCCTCAAAGTCCTCCAATATTTTCCCACTAGTTCATTCTAGTGTTTAAAAGCCCTCCCATCTTTTGTTACAGTGGAGTTCAGGTTTCTTTCTTACTGCAATATTCTTCAATTAAAACGTCTTCTTTGCCTGTTTAACTTTATCTGGCTCCATTTTTGCTTAGACTTGGTAGTGGGTATGTGTTTTCCTTCTCTTTCTGCAGTGCAATTCTATTCAAAGGCTAATACATTGACCCTAATTATCTTGAACAGTGCTTTGAAATAAGCAATCTTTAATATGGCAAAGGTAGAGAAACAATAAATACAAAGTCCCTGGAATCCTTTGGACTGAATATATTTCTGATACATAGAATGCCTATGTCTCAGTGTTTTCCCACCATTTTCCCCAGTGATGCAATTGAGTAATTTTTACTTTTGTGAGCAACTTTTGGCCTTCTGGAATTGATATAGGTCTTTGTTATGGGAAGAAGGATTCTTTTACCCAAGAACATATTAAAGATACTATCAAAAAATTATTTACTCAACTTAGTTCTTTTGAGTTATTTATGTCATTAAAACAGCACACAAAAAAGGAGTTACTATACAGGCAGGGATAACAGGTTATAAATTTTATGAGAAGGTAGGGTTGTTGCTCTGTAATGAGGATAGGAGGAAATATGTCTGGAGCTAAAACAGTCTGGAGCTAAAACAATTCCTTGGGTTACTGTTGCGGAGGTGGGGGGCGGGGGTGAGTAGTCGGGGGTGGGGTGGGTAGGAGGGAGCGGAGGCTCCAGAAGAGGCTTTCAGTTCCCCCTGATCGGATGTGCCCAGGTCCTTGACCTCTCTTACCCCAAGAATGGGGGCAGGGGCTCTGGAGGCACGGTGAACTTATCATTTGAATAAATATCCTGGACTCAAAGAGTTTAGCAAAGAAGCAATTTATTAGGCAGAGAGAAAGAGAAAGAGACAGAGAGCTCCTATACTGCCATGGGAGGGGAATCCTGAGGAGATATATGTATAGGTAAGGAGCAGCGGGGTTTTAACGCTGAAGTTATTTCTGTCCCATTCATGTTCTCCTCCAATGAGAGGAGTTCTTTCAAACTTCCTCTGGAGTGATTGATCTTCGACTCTGATACTGGATTGGCTGCTTGCCCCACAATCAGAGCCCCCGCCTCCCAGAGCTTTTGGCTGGCTTTCTGAACAAAGAAGCTCATCTAGAATCTCTACCTAGCCCGTGTGAGGGAAGTCAAAGAACTTTAGTTTTGGAATGGGGGCGTGGATAGAGGCAGGGCGCTGGGAAATTCCTGCCTTTGAAACAACATTCCTTGTGGACTCGGGAAGAGAAGCTTTTTGTTCCTTAACACAGTCCCTCATTACCTCAGTGCTTTCATTAAATCAAACCTTAAATGACAATTGCATAAGACACAATCTGACAAACTAATTGGTAACCAAAGGTTTGGAAACTTCAAGCATGAAAGTATAATTTGTCACACTGGGAAAGTACTCCGGACTAGCTGAACTGCTGACACAAGTTGAGGGAAATCTAATATGAGCAGTAAAAGATGGATATAAAGAACATCAGCTGTGGCCAGACTCAGGACCCGCTGAAACAGCAGAGCTAATGCTTATCCTACTCTCCATCATCCTGTGATTTGTTGTGTTCGTTTGTGTTTTAAAAATTGTTGATCATCCCTTAAAAAAGGGTATCCCATAAATAACATTAAATTAACTATGAATTTAATTGAGAGCCTGAGGGGATCCTCTGCAATATAAGGTTAAGATAGTAGTATTTATAGCAAAGCCTTCCCCAAATACTTGGAATGATTCAGTAAATTATGGCTAGTTTCCAAGTACCAATCTCTGTATCTCGGTGCCTGAGGACTTGTTCTGAAAGCACAGAAGGCTGCTCTCTGTGCATTGTGAGTGCTAGGAAAGAATGGGTTATGGAATTCACACCACTCTAGGAGCAGTCTTCAGATAATCATCTTAGTAAATAATACATAAATATACCAGCTCCCGTGTCTTCTAAGTGAGATTGTGAAGTGTGACTTTCCGCCATTTTCCAGAGTTTCTCCCTGGGATTAAGTTCCTGGTATCCACCTTGATAGATGACTGTAATGTATCCTTTATGGCTTGCCTTTTCTTTCCTATTGTTTTTCCACATCTCCAACAAGGACATTTGAAATTCAAATCAATTATTGGCATTCAAATACTTATTTTAATATCTTCTTATAGAAAAAAAAAGAATACACCTACACACCCACATGTGTGCGTGCACACACACATACACACACACCATAATCTGTAACCACTGACTACCAAAGGAGGGGGTAATTTCTGAATCCTTATGTTATCGAGAATGGTAGTCATCTATATAATTAATTTTAGGATCCTGATAGAATAGTATTTCAAGTTGTTTTGCTTTTAGTTCATGAACATATGTAATGAATGTGTGGTTTTTATGTAAATCTACTCAAATATTGTCTCCTATATAATAAGCCCCTTGATTACATATTTGATTTCAGTTTCCCAGATAAATTTCTCAAATGTCTCCTCAAAAATAAATATTAGCAAAATAGTTAATTTTTATAGCATTTGTAGGCTCATCTTTAAGTTAAATTAAAGGAAATTTAAACATCATGCATCATTTGTTGATAAACATTGCCTTTATTTTAAATTCAAACTGAAACTAAGACTCAAGGGAGAATATTATTTCTATAACATTTAAAAAATTAAAACTGACAAACTACTTAGTTCAAATTTATTTATTTATTTTATTTATTTTTTTATTTTTTATTTTTATTTTTTTGAGACAGAGTTTCGCTCTTGTTACCCAGGCTGGAGTGCAATGGTGCGATCTCGGCTCACCGCAACCTCCGCCTCCTGGGTTCAGGCAATTCTCCTGCCTCAGCCTCCTGAATAGCTGGGACTACAGGCACGCGCCACCATGCCCAGCTAATTTTTTGTAGTTTTAGTAGAGACGGGGTTTCACCATGTTGACCAGGATGGTCTTGATCTCTTGACCTCGTGATCCACCCGCCTCGGCCTCCCAAAGTGCTGGGATTACAGGCTTGAGCCACTGCACCCGGCCTCAAATTTTTAAATTTGGCCAGCATGTGATTAAAAATAGGAAATTATGACTTGTTGCTA
This sequence comes from Sapajus apella, assembly GCF_009761245.1. Taxonomy (NCBI): domain Eukaryota; kingdom Metazoa; phylum Chordata; class Mammalia; order Primates; family Cebidae; genus Sapajus; species Sapajus apella. The sequence continues at coordinate 5,015,006 of NW_022436967.1, forward strand.
ACACAAGCTGAAATCTACATGTAGTTCATATATGAATGAAATAAACAGCTCAGTTTCCTGAGAAATGCTGATGTATGGTTTGAAAGTGTATTATTTTGTTACAGTAATGCTTTCTTTATATTTCTATCAAGATAAAAATAAAGCACACTTCACTGATTGAATTAACATGTCTCTAGCTTTTTATAGTGATAGTGTTGTACTGGACCGAGCTTAGAAAGTTAGCACCAAGACAAAAGTATACCAGATTGCAGGGTCATCTATTATGCTGGCGACCACAGAGGACTCACGTCTCTCCAACCTGTGGCGTCGAAAGAGGGTGCCAAGACTTTTTATACCCCAAAAACCACCTTGGGAGTGGGGGTGAGGAGCGGGGATGGGGATGAAAAGGTTTCAGACATTCCAAGGGCCAGGGGATTCTGTAATTCACCTCCTGGGTGGAGACGAGGGTGGGGGTCTCCGGACATTCCAAGGGCCGGGGGATTCTGTAAGTCACCTCCTGGGCGGAGACGAGGGTGGGGGTCTCTGGACATTCCAAGGGCCAGGGGACTTTTGTCATTCTGTTTGTTACTTCAGTGGTTTATAGAAGTCAAGATAAGCATTTGTTTACACACAAATCTTAGTTATGCTGGGCTGCTTATTTTAGTTATTACTGGTAAGCAATGGCTAGCAATTCTGGCATAATATCACAATAGGAGAAAGACAAATTCCTGGGTAGACAAGGATGAGTCCCCAATGAAACTTGCCCTTCAATCTAAGGGTAGTTTAAAGCCTGAAAACTGAGGTGCCAGTTCCAGACAGAGTCCATGACTGGAGTGAGAACGTCCATTCCCATTTTACTCACTCTCTTGATTGATTCCTTCTGAATGATGCCCTGTAACCAGTCCAGTGGTGCTTTTTCCAAGACCACCCATGGACCAATCAGTACACACTCTCTTATTCTAAGCCCATAAAAACCCTGGACTCAGCCTCACAAACAGCTGCCTCCTCTTGGGTACTCTCTTGATTCTGAGAGCTTTCTGTCACCCAATAAAATTCTACTCTGCCTTACACACTCCTTAGTGTCCATGTACCATATTCCTCTCAGTCACTGGAAAGAACCAGGAACTCACTAAACTGCAGGAGCAAAAGAGCTGTAACACTCCTGCTTGCTGAGCTGCCTATGGTGGGAGTAAAAGAGCTGAAATAGTCCCTCTCACTGGCTAAACAACCGGAGAGAAGAAGCTGCTGGGTGCCATTTTTTCTCCTTCTGCAAACTCAGAGAGAGAAAAAGCCACAACATTTCTATATGATAAATTATTATTTCATAATAATTTCTTATATAGAAAAAAATGATTAAAAATCACTGTATTGCATTTTTAATTGCATCTTTCATGTGCTTTAAATTTTTATTATTCTATCATAAGTAATAAGTTCATTAGACATGAGAATGTATAAACTTGAAATGTAGATATTTTCAATATATTATTTTGCTAATAAATTAACACAATAATGTTAATAAATGATACACAAAGCCAAAATAAACCCAAAACAGAAAGTATCAGAATTTTGTTCAACATGAGTAAATAAAATATGCATGTATATTTTACTAATTTTATTTTCCAAATATAAAAGCATTTGTTTAATACAAAGCAAATCCACAACTATATGTTAATATCTTATAAAATGATAGATACTGACTAGTCCATAATCGGATGTATAAATATCAAATTACCACTGCCATATTCAACACATGGTGAGGTGTGTGTTTAGAACCATTTTTAAAATATTTTTTTCAATATTTAGTTTAAACGTTCAAGATTAAATGTTTCAAATGTCTAATGACAGGGATATACTTGTTTAATATAGTGGGTATAATGAATATTAATTATAGGCCTGAAGAATTATATTGTCTGTGAAATTGTAGAAAAACCTGTTATTTATTTTATATAAACAGACATTTTGGAGAGTACTAGGAATCTGCTTTTCATCCATGTTAGTGTAATTTTCTAGCAAGTCTCAGAGACCAAATGAAAAACTTTATCATAGCCCTTATGTACTTTTCTCCCGTGACCTTCAGAGACTTCTCTGATTATTAGCATAACATTTTCTCACCTCTTAGGTCTCCATTTACACTTCAATAGCCTCATTTACATTTGATTTACTCACTCAGCAATACTGCAGAGCTTCATAGAAAACAGGCTGTATATGGACAGAAAAACTAGGCAATATTTCTTGATTTGTCTCTATGTGGGAAGGGGTGTTTAGTATCTCTGTTTTCATTGCTATCAACATCTTTCTGAGAGTTATCCCTTTTCTTTGACTCACTGTTTGTGTTAGTCTAAATTTCTCATAATTTTTATTTCTTATGCTTTTTCTTTTCTAATTGGAGCAAAGTCTGTAATTAGTTTTGTTTCCTTTCTTTCTAAATCTTTTGTTACATTCAAACAATATTTATTTAGTGTTCTAAATGACAGATTATCAATGGAATAATTTTGCTAACATCTTTAACTGTCAGATAGGCTCATCAAGTCACCAGAGTATACTATTATTTTCAATAACAAAAACAGCAATTACTTTTGGATCAACCTATAAATAAATACTAATTATACTCAGGAAAGACCAAGCAATTTATTTATTTTGGGTCTGCGCTTTGCAGTACTTGAGAGTACTATAGAAAGTTACATCATTGATGTTGAAATCATTTCAGATAACTTCGGCCTGCCTCCTGGTAGTTATTTCATGTTTTGTCCAAGTTTTAATTAGATGGATGAAAGTTGGTTCAGAAATCATAAACAAGGAAAAAGAAGTCAGCATGAATTTTGACACAAATTAGGGCAGAATGATTCAAATTAGAATAAATAACTAAAAGATACATTTCAGATTAAAAATAATTTTAACGTAACTAAATTGAGATGTGCAAATATAATTTGAAAACTCTCTGATGAAAGTAGATCAAAAGGCAAATCCTGAATAACAGCAGGGTCCTATGTATAATAAATAAGTCAATGAGAAAAATAATGATAACTGTAAATCCACTAGTTTATAGTAGGTTTAAAGAAATATTTCTTTCACATAAACAAGACTGAACTGCTTTTTATTTTAACCTGGTAGGCGATGGCTCAGAGAAAGCTTATTAAGGTGTTCTATTTTTTTGTGTCCCTGCCTCCGTTGGATGACAATTTAATTATAAATATGATGATTTATGACATCAACAGATATATATTAAAAGTAAATTTGTCTTTTAAAGTGAAATTTGCAAAATTGATTGTTTTTATGATGGGTAATAAATACACAGAGATTATTTAATAGATGTATTTACCTATTGAAAATCCAAGTAAAGATTGTATTCCATGCACTAGAAAATAGATAGGTATAGGGGATAATGATAAGGAAGTTAATATTTCACCTATCAAAAGTGTTCAGTTGAACTTCTTTATTTCTTTTGCAAAGGTATTGCTAGCTTACATCAACTGATTCTAATGGTCAAATATTTTTATAAATATCTTCAAGGGAATTTCATAGTGATCTTAAAAACTACAAAGAAAATGGTATTATAACAAGTTTTTAAAATAAGTTAAGTCTTGAATTCTGATATGACATGGCATCCAAATCTTGTACTATTTCAGCCTTTGACTGAGAGGTTACCGTAGGGATTGAGGCATATGATCTTTTCAAAATAAAATCAGTTATCATCAGAAAAGCTATTTTGCATATTACATTTTTAACATTTCAGTTGTCATGAGTAAAATATGCAGGTGAAATGTATAAATAATAACAAAACTAGATACATTAAAAACCCAAGTCTTCCTATTTTTCTATGGTTGAAAACAGAAATCACCATAAAACAGAAATTTGGCTACGTTTGAAAATTCCAGGAAAACAACTAAAGTTACTTTAAAAAGTTTGTTTTATTTAATTATAATAATTATTTAAAACATTTGAAGTTTTTCTTATAATTTAGGTGACTAATACATATTTGTATTTATAAACTCTAATTGGCTTAGAACTGAGTTACAGGGTTGCTTTTTTTCCTTAGAGTTGATTTTATTTAATATATTTGTTTTACCTCACTTAAAACAGTGGAGGATGGAAAGACACAAGGAAATTATGCCTGAGAATGTGTTTGTTTAGAAATTAAAATATAATCAGTAACTTTGGATGTGGTGATTTTTGTTGAAAAATGCATGCTTTGAATGAAGAGACCTTCCAAACAGGCTTTGTGTGAGCAACATGGCTGTTAATTTACCTGGGTGCAGGTGGGCTAAGGCCAAAAAGGGCATTAGCAAAGGGCAGTGGGATAGGAGTTGGTTTTATAGGTTTGGGTAGTTTTTTGGGGGGCAGAGGTGTTGCAGAGTAAGTTCAGTTACAGTGGTGAGGGGTAAGGGCAAGAAGTATACAAGGTCAGTTACAATGGCAGGGTTGGGTGAGATGTATTTACATTATCATAAGAATAATTAAGATGGCAGGGTTGGGTGAGGGGCTTGTGGGAAGCTCCACTGGGCAATCAGGGACAATGTCGAACACAGGCAGGGTGTGGGAGATATCAGCCATGGCAAGCAGGACTTCAGACTTTCAGGCTCCAGGCTTGCATATGGAGACCTGACAATTTTAACACACTGTGACACAATAAGAAATATATATTTGGTCATTTCCCCGATTTCTTGACACAGACCTCCTAAAGCTCTTGTAATTTTCTGAGTAATGGAGATAATATGTGCATCTTACACAGAGGTCCTATATCCCTTGGAGCTGTCTTGGTGATAGGAATGTCTTTTGTCCTAATGAGTTAACTCCTGTTGTGCTCTTGGATAACTCAAGATGGGGGCTAAACATCAGAAAGGCCAAACCTTTTGATAGCAGCAGGAGGCAGACAAACTTTAAGCAGACAGAAGCAGGTCCCTAGTAAAACCACCACTTCGAGCCAAAAACAGCCTGAAGCTTGAAAGCTAAGGCTATTGGTTATAGATGAAACTCATGACCCAGAGTGAAAATTTCTATTTCTGTTTGCCTGTTCTTTCCTAATTGGTTCTTTCTTAATAATGCTTTTCAATCAATTAAATATTGCATTTTGCAATGCTACCTATAGCCAGCACCTCCCCACATTCCCTGGCTATAGAAACTTCAGACTCAGCCACACTTTGGGGAAGCTACCCAACTTTTGGTAGGGGATGCTCAACTTGGGTCTGCCTCTCCACTGAGATCTGTTTTGTCACTCAATGAAATTCTTCATCTTGCTCACCCACCAGATGTCAGCTTAACCTAATTCCTCTTGAATGTGGGACAATAACTTAGGCCCCTCCAAACACCAAATGTGAACAGAGCTATAACCCTGTAACACACACCTCCCGCTAGCTGAGCAGTGGGAGATTGAGCTGTTGGGCATCACACACCCTCATTCATCAGGTTGCAGATGGCAGGACTGAAAGAGCTGTTAACACTCTGTAACAGCTCCTTTGGGGCTTCAGGGTGACTGGCATAGTGGAGGTTTTCAGGCTTAGAGCCTTTAGCCCCAGCATCATTCTTTAGGGAGGGATGATAGCCTGAATATTGAATTGATAATGCATCACACTTATGTGATAAAGCCTTCATAAAAATCCCAAAGCATGGGATTTGGAAAGCTTCTGTATTGGTGAATTCATCTACATGCTGGGTGATGGCATAGCCCAACTATACAAGAACAGAAGCTCCTGTTTTCAGGAATTTTGGATCTCATCCTACGTACCTTTTCATCTGGATGTCATTTGTATGTTTTTAAAATGTCCTTTATGATAAACTGGCAAACATAAGTAAAGTGTTTCCCTGAGTTTTATGAGCTGTTAGTAAATTATCCAAGATGAGGAAGGGATTGTTGGAAACCCCAACTTATAGCCAAGTCCGAAAAAAGTGTGTGTCCTAGTCACCCAATTCTAGTGACTAGAATCTGAAGCAGGAGAAGTAATATGGCTGGCCTTATGGAATCTTTACTAATTCTGGGTATTTAGTGGCAGAATTGAACTAAATTGTGGGACACCAGTTGGTATCCACAGGAAAAAAAAAATTGGAGAATTGCTTGGTGTAGAAAACTCACACATGAGAAGCACTGAGTTTTAATTTATACATTATTCAGGTTTGAAAGTTAAGGTTTTCTCTTTCGAGTGGTCTTACTCATGTTTTCCGTAGTTATTTAAAAATGAGTGAAGATCTGCCAGGAGTGTGCAGCATTAAAAACAATAATGGGTGGCCGGGAGCGGTGGCTCACACCTGTAATCCCAGCACTTTGGGAGGCTGAAGTGGGTGGATCACGAGGTCAAGAGAGCGAGATCTGGTCAACATGGTGAAACCCCGTCTCTAATAAAAAATACAAAATCAGCTGGGCTTGGTGGCGTGTGCCTGTAGTCCCAGCTACTAGGGAGGCTGAGGCAGAATTGCTTGAACCCAGGAGGCGGAGATTGCAGTGAGCCAAGATTTCGCCACTGTACTCCAGCCTGGCGCCTGGCGCCTGGTGCCTGGCGACAGAGCAAGACTCTGTCTCAAAAATAAATAAATAAATAAATAAAAATAAAAATAATGGGTGATCTTTTTAAGAACTGTTGAAAATGTAAGAACATCCTAACTACATGCAAAATAATATGTATACATTTTTTTTTCTCCTTTATAAACAAGAAGTCAGCTCACATTGTTTAAAATTCGGGCGAGCTAATTTTATTTTAAAATGCAATAAATGGAAAGATTATAGCCTTGGCTGCATCTTATGTAAATGATAAAGTAAAGAGGAATAGAGGAATTAAAGGATGAAAAGATAAACCAAAGTTAGGGTACAAAGAAATCTTTAATACATTTTTTAAATTAAAAAATATTTAAACTTTTTAAAATACTAAAATTGTACAAATTATCTTGTTTAATTACAATGAAATGAAACTAGTAGTTAATATCAGAAGAGGAATGAAAACATGCATAAATATGTGGAAATTAAACAACATTCTCTTAAATATCCAATGAGCCAAAAAGAAAGCATGATAAAGATTAGAAAGTTTTCATTAAGACAAATGAAATTAAAAATAACATATAAAAATTTATGAAATGCAGTTAAGAAGGAAATTAATACCTATAAATACTTATATTGAAAAGGAATAAAGATCTCTAGTCAAAAAATCAAATTTTATACCTGAGGAAACTAGATAAAGAACAAACTAAATACAAAGCTAGTAGAAGACAAAGATAATGAAGTTTAGAACAAAGACAAATAGTCTAGAAAATAGAAAAACAAAAAAGAAAAGTCAGTGTTATCAAGAATTGGTTCTTTGGAAAGACTGACAACATACAGAAATTTTATTTAGATTGTTTAAGAAAAGAGAGCACAAAAATAATTAAAATCAGAAATGAAAGTGGTAATACTACCAATAATTATACACATATAAAAAATATTCTATATTAAAATAAACATCAACAATTTAACATCAACAAATCATATAGCCTACATGAAATGACCAAATTCCTAGAAACACACAAACTACCAATATAAAATTGTGAAGATATAGAAAATCTGAATAGACCTATAACTAGTAAAGAATGGATCAGTAATAAAAAATTTCTCAACAAAGACAACTCAGGACAAGATTCCTTCACTGGTGCATTCTACTTGTCCATTTGAAGAAAAAATAATGTCAATTCTCAAGTTCTGAAAATATTGAAGAACAATAATACATTTTAATGCTTTCTGTATTGTCAGGATTACCCTGATATCAAAGCTAGAGAAAACACTACAAGAGAAGAAAACTATTGACCAATATTAGATGAATTCAAAAAATTAAAAATGAAATTGTCATGTGATTTTACAATTCTACTTCTGGGCGTATAGCCAAAAGAATTGAAAGCAGAAATTTGAATAGATATTTGTACATCAATGATCATAGCATCATTAGTCACAATAGCCCAAAATGAGAGGAGGTCAAGTGTCCATTGATAGATGAGTAAACAAAATGTAATATACATGTACAATGGAATATTATTCAGCTTTAAAAAGGGATGATATTTATACCATATCATGGAGGAATTTAAAAATATTATAAGTAAAATAAACCAAGTATAAAAGGACAAATACTGTATGATTTCACTTATATTAGGTACATAGAGTAGTCAAACTCAGAAAGACAGAAAGTAAAATGGTGGTTGTCAGGAAATGTGAGGAGGGGAGAATGGAGAATTATATTGTTTAATGTGTACTGAGTTTCAATTTTGCACGACAAAAAGTTTTATGAAGATGGATGGTGCCAATGGTTGCACAACAATGTGAATGAACTTAATGTCAGTGAATTGTATCATTCAAAATTGTTAAAGAAGTACATGTTATGTATTTTTACCACAATAAAATTATTATTTTTAAAAAGGGATAAAATGAAAATGAAGTAAAATTATAATTTGTGTAAAAGAAAGGAGAGACTAGTGAATGAAGCTGCAAAATGGAGAAGAAAAACAAAATTAAAGAGGGGACACATGATAGGAGAGAGTATGAGGCAGGATTCACATAGAAACAAATACAGAGAATGAAAATAGCAGCTTAAGTTAAATATTTTTCTCCACTTGTTAAAGTCCAGAGGTAATAAATCTAGGATGAAGAAATTATTTCATAGCACACTCAGGCATCCAAGCTCTTTCTAGCTTTCAGCTTTAGCATCTCTGTGTGGCTGTGCTACTCATCGTTCAAGATGAGTTCCGGACATTCCATATTCCAAGCAGCAGGACCAATAAATGGAAGAAAAAAGGGACAATGTGTCCCAAATATCACTTCAGGATATTTCCCAGAAAGGTTGCAAAACTTCTGCTTATACCGATTTGATTGAAATGTAAACACATGGACATAGCTATCTATGGAAAATACTAGGAAAGTTACCTTTTAATTCTAGTTGATCATGTGCTTACCTAAAAATTATATTACTTTGGAAAAAAGGAAAAGCTTTATAAATTACCCAGTCTGTGGAATTCTGTGATAGAAACATAAAAGTTACTAAGGCAAGTATGTACTATGCAATACATGGGTAATTCTTATAAACTTTTTAAATAAAACTTAAAAATTTTAAAAACAAAACTTTTTTATTAATATGAAATTCAAAATTTACTGTTTTTTTATTTTATCTCACAACCCAATCTATACTTTTCAATTTGTAATTATATTGCTTATATTATTATTTATAAATTGTCTTTCCTACTAAAATATAGATTTCCTGAGAACTGGATCAATATAATATTTCCTAGGTAAGATAATCTTAGTAAATATTTATTGAATAAATATGGCTACAACTCTTTTTGCCACTTTTTAACATTGCTCAGAAGGTTTTAGTCAAGGACGATATAACAAAATAAAATTAATACTGAGAGTTGATATTCATATTCTACAAGAGGAAAATACAACTGAAAATGACTTTATGTAGAAAATAAAAGCATTCAAAAATATTCAAAATTTAATATATCACTTGCATTGATCACTGACAAAAGTATTTATTGGTTGTTTAGTCATCTTTTAATTTACTTCAACTTTTTCACTTCTCAAGATTTTTGATTTTCAAATAAAATGCACTCAAATACATCTATTAAGGATTTCATATGTAAAATGGTCACACTTTTCCCTCAAAGACTTTCCTCTAGTTTCTGTTTCTATTAGGTGTTTTCTGTAGTAAGATATTGAAAAGTGTTTCTACAAAATTTTGGTGAGGATCATTTTGGTAACGTTTCATTATTTTATTTTACTAAACAAGGGTTATTTAATAATAACTCAACATACTAAGTGGAATAATAGTAATGTACATGGACTGAATTTTTATTTTCCGGCTATAAATGGAACCACCTCATTCAATTCTTCTTATTACACAAGTGTCAATTAAAATTTACAGGGCTATCAACTTTTTATCTTTGCCAATTTTTACATTTCCTGTTAATTCTATTTATTTTATGCCAATAAAATAAAATTCAACTCAGTAGAAAACTATAGTATGTTCATGTATTAGAAGAAAATTATTACAAAGATATGCCTTTATCTTAATTTTGTGTACTAAGTTAATGTAAGTTTCCAAAAACTCCAAATGAGTATTTATTAATATTGAACAAATATGTTAAAAATCTATGTGAAACAACAAACAAGAAACAATGACAAAGCAATTTAAACAGGAGGGTAATGAACATAATGGCACAATATGATTTACCAAATAATTGTAAAGGTATAATAATTATAAAGTTTTATGGGTACAGAATAGATTAATGGAATCAAATAGAAATCGCAGAAAGGAATGTTAGCACTTATATGCAACAAAGAAAATATGTTATCATATATGTGTTTTTTAGAAATATAATTATGAGAGCAAGTAATGCTTTGTATTTTCTAGTAGGCCGTGTGTGCTTCTCTTGACTAACACAGAAGTAATATTAAGTGTCTAGAAAATGTCATTAGGCTGATACATGATGTTCTGAAAAGAATCATAAAGGTGTGCGTTGGGATCAAGAGCACAGCATGAAGGGGAATATGAGAGGGATATCTTAGTATCTTCTTTGAGTGGAAACTTAAGAGTGAGGGGCTGAATAAGGAGGATGCTTAATGAGATTTCATTAGAAAAATATCTTTAAGGAGATTTAGAGTAAAGCTTTTTCATTGTTCATCAGGCTTTCTGGCTTTGATTACTATATCTTTGATACAATATAAAGATTGGGTCATGAGGACACCAAAGTTCAAGTTATATTACATATATTTAAAATATGATTATTTAAATGAGTGATTTTTCAAACAATTGCAGAAAATTAAGTGTTTCTCAGGTTGTTCAAGACATTGGGTAATTTTGAGGAAAAAAATATATTCAAATTTCTATGTAACACCATCAACAAACACAAATTCCAGAAAAGTTGGAAAGTTAAATAAGGAATGTAAAGAGACAAAACCAGAGATAAACACAAGTGAATATTTAAGAGTTATAACGTAAGAAATTTTTCCTGAGCATCAGCAAACCATGTAAGGTCGATACAGAGATGATTGATATATTCAACTAGCTAAAAATTTAAAATGGTGGTTCTATTAGTCCATTCGTATTGCTATAAAAAACACTTGAGCCTGGGTAATTTACAAAGAAAAAAATTCATTTGGCTCACACTTCTGCAGGCTGCACAAGCTTCATGGTGTTAGCATCTGCTTTGGGTGAGGGCCTCAGGAAGCTTAAAACCATGCCAGAAGGTAAAGGGGGAGCAGACATATCACATGGAAAGAGAGGTAGCAAGGAAGAGGGAGGAGGTGCAAGACTTTTTTTTTTGAGAAGGAGTTGCCCAGGCTGGAGGGCAATGGTGCGATCTGGCTCACTGCAACCTCCACCTCCTGGGTTTAAGCGATTCTCTTGCCTCAGCCTCCTGAGTAGCTGGGATTACAGGCATGCGCCACCGTGCCCGGCTAATTTTGTATTTTTAGTAGAGACAAGTTTCCTCTGTGTTGGCCAGGCTGATCTCGAAATCCGGACCTCAGATATCTGCCCACCTCAGCCTCCCAAAGAGCTGGGATTACAGGCATGAGCCACAGCACCCAGTCAAGACTCTTAAATAACCAGGTCTCATGTGAACTCATAGAGTGAAAACTCACTCATTACTGTGAAATAAACACCAAACCACTCATGAGGAATCCTCTCCCATGACCCAAACATCTCCCACTAGCCCTACTTCCAACATTGGAATTCACATTTGAATATGAGATTTGAAGGGGACAAAACATCCAGATGTTATCAGTGGCATTATAAATATATGCATCCCAAAATCAAAGACAAATAACACACTGAGAACCATAGTTTAGAGCGTGTAAATCTAACATTAAATAAGTAACAAATCATCTCAATGTATTGAACAACAAATAAGACCTAATACCCTAAAATTAAGTTTGGCCTGAGAAAGAATAATAATTTTATAAAAGAAAGAATACAAATAACCTTTGTATGTGCGACCTTTTAGTAACCAAAACCAATCAGTTTAAAAACGAAATGATCAAAAGATAAAAGTTAGAAAAAATGAAAAGTTTACAACTCTGAGCATTCTGTGTTAACATATGTGTTAACATATGTTATCTGACCGTTCTCTTTACGGCTGAATAAGTTTGAGAAACTGATATTACCTTTTGTACATTCTTGTTGTCAAATTGCACTTACAATGGCCAATTATGTTATATCCAGGAGCACGAAATGTTTCTGACAACATATTACTTGTTCTAGTTAATAAACGTCTATATATGTGTTCTGAGAAAAGATGAATACACACACACACACACTTTATCAGTGTGTCGTTTATTATAGTGAAATCTTGGAAGCATCCTAAATTTTCTGCAGCAAGTAAATTGTAATTTGATATATGCCTGAGACCACAGGTTTCACTAGCCTAGAATCTTTGATAACATCTGTTTATGACTTATTTAACCAAACTACAACAATTGAAATTAAGGGGTTGCATATTATTCCATCTATCCCAACAATGTTTCTTAATTCTAAGAATAGCATCATGTTTCTCTCTCTCTCTCTCTCTCTTTTTTTTTTTTTTTTTTTAGACAAAGTCTTGCTCTGTTGCCCAGGTGGGAGTGCAGTGGTGGGGTCTCAGCTCATTGCAACCTTCACCTCCCCAGTTTAAGTGATTTTCCTGCCTCAGCCTCCTGAGTAGCTGGGGTTACAGGCACCTGCCAGCATGCCTAGCTAATGTTTTTGTATTTTCAGTAGAGATGCGGTTTCACCATGTTGGCCAGGCTGGTCTCGTATTCCTGACATCGTGATCCACTCACCTTAGCCTCCCCAAGTGCTGGGATTACTGGCATGAGCCACTGCACTTGGCCACATGTTTTTTTAATACAATTCAGTTTTTCCATATGCCTCAGTTTTCCTCAAAGCAATGATTTTCCAGCTCCTTGAAACTTCTGTGTCTCTAAACCTCACAATTTCAATTAAATTGTATTTGTACACCTTTGGGTAACTAAAACACCCATTACAGTAGTTTAATCTGAAAGAAATTGCTTATTCTTAACAATAAATTAATCATTATGCTTTATTAAAAAAAAGTTGAAAACTTTGATATTGCCATGTCTTCATCTCATTTCTACATTGTTTAGTGATATTTCAGAACCCTGAGAACTATTATTTTTACCCAAAACCCTATCTATAAATACTATGTGCTTTCTGCTACCAAATAATATTGGAGGTTGACAGTGGTTATTGTCCTCACAAGGTCTGCATATCAGCATACCCTTAAGGATATATACTGAGTTAATAATTTCCCAACTGAAAATGTCTTCATTTCTAATATTCAGCATCATTCTTATATCTGAGAAAGATGCCCTATCCTTGGTCTTATACTTAAAATTTTCTTATTGCTCACTTTCTCGCTCTCCATCTCACACACACACACACACACACACACACACACACACACACACACACAACTTAAAAATCACAGGATTTCAGGAATTCTGCTTTTCTACAACATGTAAAGAGAATGGATGTTATTACTCCCAACCTTACAACAAGAGAAAAGCGAAACAAATTAAAAATCAATGACATTTCTTAGAACTACCAGACAATTCAAGTCACAGGGAAGACTATTACCCTGGAAAGTGGACATGCAAGCAGTTCTAGAGAGACAGAGCTGAGGTCAGATTAAATGGAGCAGAAACCAAAGGAACCATGAAGAGACAGAAAAGCTTGAATATTAATTTTGATGAATTGTTGAGAGTAAGTGTGGACTACAATAAAAGAAGGAAATGCCTGGGAACCGCAGTCTTGTATGTGTCTGGTGTTGGGGGCTGGATAGGGAAAGAAAATTTTGTGGAGTTTTTCCTTCAGGAACCATACCAGTTCCTCAGAGTGAAAAGCCAAGCAATATACCCTAATGGTTTTGGCAGGGTCAGAGGAACATAACCACTTTGAAATATGGCAAATTTTCTCTATAACAAAGACCTACTCTGCAGGAAGAAAATCTCTATCAGAGCCTTACGGATCTGAGAGAGCAGCACTTAGCCAGCATTATTCCTATAGCCTTCCTGTTTCATCTGGCAGTTAAAAAAAGCACTAGTAAGTCTGGTAGATCTTCTAAAAGACTGAGAGTTAAACACATGATTATAAAACACTTGCCCTCCACATACCACCACATCAACAGGGCTCCAGTGTCATAACAATGGATTTGCAAGGTGCAGACTGCACTAAAGGAGTTCTAAAGGAAACTCAAAGACAACAGAGGAGAAAAAATATCTAAAACACAAGAGAAAACTAAACTTCTGCCACCTACACCCACAGTAAACATTAAACACAGCCCAAGCCCTAGTCAGATTAACATAAAATTTCACACTAAAGGCCTACTTTACTTGGTTTCTATTCTCTGATAAACTATGTACAGCTTTCAGCAAAACGATTATAAGGGAAGCTAAAAAGCAAGTAGAAACTTAGTCTGAATAGAAGAATTGGAAATACCCTGTAATAAGTGACTGGACTATATGTAAAATGGTATAGTTTTATTTAAAAGTAGAATTAGATTGCTTGTACATGTATGTTTCACATTCTAGAGGCAACAAGTAAAAACTATGTAAAAAGAAATATAATTGATATGCTAGGAAGAAGAGAAAATGGTTAGTTAAAACTGGAGAGGCAGTTTGTGTGAAAATCAAAGAGGAGCAGGAAATGAGAATAAGATAATTTAAAAAAAAGCAGGAACAAGTACAACAAATACGAACCAATTATAAACATGGTTGATATTAACTGAACTATACAAATGATCATTCTAAATATACATGAATTAAAGTTGATAGAGTTGGCAAAATAGAACAATACATGACCCAACTATATATTGAAGATTTATACGTTGTTATTTATTACATATTAAAGAAATCAAGCATTGGTATTTTCTAGTGTCACGCATGTAGCTATGGAATGTGAGCCAATATTATTAAAGTAATTCATATTCACTTGTAACTGCTATAGCTCCATAAGAAATAAATGTATTTTCAGTTCACAGAAAAGTATTGCAGGCCCAATGTCTCATTATCTTTTATGTATATGTATATATGTGTATATATATATATATATGTATGAATATTATATATATAAATATATATACAATTATATATATGCATATAGATATTATATAATATATATTTGTGGTACAAACATAGTAAATGTGGTACATTTACATATGCACATACATATATTTATTATATTTAGTATATGTTTGTTATTAAGATATTATTAAGATATATATCTTCTCAATAATATTTACAACATCAATACAATAGAATTATTACATGATAGTAAAATAGTAAAATAGAGCATTTCATACAAACTCTGAAGTTTTATAATATATATTTTGAGGGAAATAGTCTTCCTGCATTTCATTCATTCATGTGTATAGTTTCTGAAATATCAGGAGGTTTGTAGTATTTTATGGTGAAAGATTCTCTGACTCCCATGTAAAGAGTTCAGTGAACTGTGCCAAAAAAAATATGTCAAATTGATGAAGAGAGAGCCACTGACTAGACTAGACAAGGGCCTATATACACAGCTCCATAAGGACTGCAATAATAGAAGTAGAACGAACTGGGAAGAAATATGTTAAGAGCTATTGCAAAAGCTTTATACTAGCTTGTCATTTCTTTTATATAAGTGTCTTTTCATTATTAAATTTTTTTCTGTCTGCACCAAAACTTCCTGTTAAAGGAATTCTTTCTTACTCCTTAAGAGGTATGTTTGAGTGTTCGTATTAGAAACACTGTAAATTCCTTCTTCTTCTAAGTACTCCTTCAGTTTATATATCCCTTAATTATTCCAACAATCATTTTCAGGCAGTATTTTTAGTTGTGGATATGTCCTATGTGTCTCATTTGATTGTATTTCTTGACAACAGGGAACATGTAATATTATATTACATATTTTTAAAAAATTTAAATGGGGCATAGAATCATGATCTGCACATGTACCCCAGCACTTAAAGTCTAAAAAAAAATTGTATTACAGTTTTACATATCAAAAAAGGAATATTTCCTTATAAATAATACAAGACCAATATATGCTTCTTTAGTTGTGCTATTTTTACATGTGAATCCTAAAGACATCGAGTACTTTTGTCACTTTTGATAACTGCCAACTAATTAATATGTTTATGAATGTCCTTTACAGAATTCACATAGATTTTTAAGGTTGATTATGCTTTCTCTGGGTAAAATGTGCCCCTTTCCCTTTCATTGCCCTCTGCTGGATGACAGTCTTTTCTTCTGATACATTCAGCTTTACATATGACTAACCAAAGGAGATCTTTTTAAAAAGATAAGCAAAAATAGGTATTGTGATTATAGGTTTTAAAAAAACTTTACAGTGTTATCTAAATCAATGATCTGTTGTTGCTACTGCACAAGAACTACTAATCTTTGAAAAACTTGGGACTACTTATTTTACTTGTTATTTCTGAGAACTTCATGTGGCATATAGGTATTTTTTCTCATTTACATCACACTATTCATTTATTATAAATTCACTTTTTTTCTTTTGCATAAACATGAAATACACCTTTCAATCCATATTGTATATCTTTTGCTTTTACGAAGGCAATTGTCAGTGTGAGGAAAGACAGATAAGCCAGACAGTTATTTTTCAAAGAAATAAGTGACAATCTTTTGTTCTGGAATGCTGTTTGCATTTATGAGATTTTTTTTTATGTGTGTATCAGACCTAGTTAGCAGCACAGCACTCAGTGTTTCAGAATGTTCCTGGATTTCCCATTCTTGATGAACTTTTAACATGGCCTCTACGTGATTAAAGGAAAGGCTCTCAACCTCTCTATCACCTTAGTGGCTGACATTTATAAATATATGAAAATAAAGAAAAAGTAAAAGTGCAAATTAAGATTACTGGCATTGAATTTTGGAAAAGGAAGATAAGATGAATAAATAAGACTTCATTGCTTTGAGTTAAGATCTAAACATTGATTAGGAAACCTGTAAAAATTTAACAATAACACAACATTAATTGCCTGAAACATACAGACTACTTGCCTCTAAATTCAGTAGACATTAAAATATTGTAATTACATATAATAATTATAATATATAGTTATATATTACGTGTGTGTGTGTGTGTATATATGTATATATATATATAGAGAGAGAGAGAGAGATCTATTTACTTTCTTTTTCTCATCTTTGAAAACTATCGTCCATCAAGGTTATGAAAGGAAGCATAGATGTTTTTAACTTTCTATCCAAGTTTGTACTTTTAATGTTTGGTAGGTTTATTACTGGGAATAAATTTTGCTTATCGGTTTCCTCTTTTCTACCAGACACATTTCAAAAAAGCCATAGGGAATAGTTTGAATCCTCTTTCCACAGAGGTGGCAGTGCTGGCTGTTTAGAAGCTGCATGTCCTGGGTTATCTACAGTTGTAGTGGTTTCATAATTGCTCATTTTCAGGAAAAGTATCTCTTTCTAAGAGTTACGTTGGACTGATTGTATAATGTTGTTTTCCATTAGCTCATTCTCTGCTTGGATGAAAGATGAAGTAAATAATTTTATTCCAATTTTCTTCCTCATGAATAAAATTTGCACATCCTAATTTCAAATCTATACATATTTGTTTTATTACCAAATTTCAAATACGTATTATAGAATCACTGAAGCTGAATGAGCTCTAAAAAGATTAGGAAATCTGGGTCATGTTCTAGTTTAACCTACATTTTTTTTTTCCCTAAGGACTTACTTATTTCCAACAATCAAAGGCCACATATCCACTAATACCATTGAGTCACCTTGCAAGTGCATTCCATTGTCCAAAACTATGCTCAACATAATCAAACTAGTCCAAGCACCTAAATATCATTACAAATAAATAAAAGCATATACACATTGTGTCTCCTATAAATTGTATATAAACAATGTAGATCAGGGTTTGAAAATATTTAATTTTTTTTTTTTTTGAAACGGAGTTTCGCTCTTGTTACCCAGGCTGGAGTGCAATGGCACGATCTCGGCTCACCGCAACCTCCACCTCCTGGGTTCAGGCAATTCTCCTGCCTCAGCCTCCTGAATAGCTGGGATTACAGGCACGCGCCACCATGCCCAGCTGATTTTTTGTATTTTTAGTAGAGATGGGGTTTCACCACGTTGACCAGGATGGTCTCGATCTCTTGACCTCGTGATCCACCTGCCTCGGCCTCCCAAAGTGCTGGGATTACAGGCGTGAGCCACCACACCCGGCCTTGATTAAAATTTTTGATTAAAAATTCATAGCAAGAGTATATATCTCTACTCTTATATGAAACAACGAATTAAGCAACATTTTACAGCATTAACTCTACCCTACATTATTATACATTATAGTAATAAAAGCAGTAAAGCCAATGTGACTGATAGCCATCATCGTGTGCTGCACACCATCCTATTTTAAATGTTTAAATGGTTGTAGAGGTATATCATATGAAATTGTATGATGAAAAATTCATTAACAATTATTTATTATACAAATATTTGAATTTCCCCTTGGACCTCAGTCTCCAAAGTTATTTTTTAATTTATTTTTATTGTATATATTTAATGTATACATCATGATGTTTTGATATATGTATATCTACTGAAATAATTACTAAAGTCAAGCAAATTACCATATCCATCATCTTATATAGTTACTTTTTGTGTGTGTGGAAAACATGATTAAAATTTATTCTCATAGTAAATTTCTAGAATACCATCCAATATTATTAGCCATAGTCCTCATGCTTTAAGTTAGATATTTCAGTTTATTTATTCTACATAACTAAAGCTGTGTATTCTTTGACCACGGAGGTCTGAATACTACTTCAGAAAAAGCACCAAAATAGCCTAGAGTTGGTTTTGCTACTAAAATTATCTGTCATTTTTAAACTCTCTTATGAGCTAAATAATAAAATTAACACAATGAAAAATGTATTACTTTGTAAGTTTCCTATTTAAATGCATCACCATAAGCAATTGCTGATTGCCCTGCTACTATCATTGAAAATGCACTATTTTTTAGGAAACATCCTTTATTTTCAAGAGATCCAATATTCTTTGCTGCAAAAATGCTAGATAAAACTGTTTGAAACTTTTCACACCATAGCAACTTTGTTTGGGCCTAGGTGGAAGGATCACAAGCGTTTGAGAGCAGCCTGGGTGTAGCTAGACTTGCCTCTACAAATAAAAAAAAATTAAATAAAAGAATGTTATTTTATTATAAATAAATATTAATTTTATTTAATCCAATAGAATATCTCTTATAAAACATAGCTTTGCACATTAATTATGTATGACTAGATAGATCTATTTTATTTTACCTAGATGATACTTGAACAATAAAGTAGACCTTATTTGTCAGGCTTATTACAGAGTATAGTTATGAAATCTGCCCTTTGATTAATGAATAGATGCAGTGTTTTAGGTCTTGTAGCTATTTGTGATTACTCATTCACTTATAGGCTGGTTGACACATTTGTTCAATTACAGCTACCTTGTTTCTAATTGCTACATGTCACTTTGATTGATTGTTGTCAATTTCTAGCAGTCAGCAACAATGCTTCATTGCTTCATGTCAGGAATCAGTACATATTTACTTGATTTCCCCTGTCTACCAGAAGGTGAGTGCTTGAAAATTCTATTATCATGAGCCAACCATTATCTAACTCAGTTGATCTGAGATTGAGTAAATATCACTTCAAGGTTAGGGATCTAAAGTAAGTAGCTTTAAAATTCATATTTTCAAAACTAAATATTGGACAGTTAGCAAACTTTAGTTGAATTTATAAAACATATTCTGAGAAGAGTGTATTTATTAGCCTTTGTGTTGAGCCACTTGCTTTCTTTGTATACTTTTCCTAAGCTCTCGAGATAAGCAGAGTGCTTGTACATCTATGGATGATAATGTTTTTGCTTGTTTATACCACATGATAATGGACTAATGAGAGGGGAAGATGAAGATAGTGGTCCTTTTAAATGATACGGAAGGGAGCAAGGGAAGTGCTTGGTAGAGAAAGGCGGGTCCCTGGCTAGGGCTCCACCCCCATGGAGCTAGGTGAGGACAGGCACTCCTGCTTTCCCACACAAATGTTGCATTTTCCATGATCATCCTAGCCTGCCAGACCCCCATCCTGGGCCTATAAAACCTGTGACCCTAGCTAGCAGACAGACAAGTGGCTGGACGTCTTGAGGAATACATTAGCAGAAGAAGACACAAGTAGCTGGCAGTGGAGAGGACTTCTAGAGGAGCAGGTTGGCAGAAGAGCACAGCGACAGGCACTGGCACGCTAGCAGGTCATAGACCTGCGAGAGGAGGCAGAGTTGTCCAGGGCAGTCAGAGGAGAGCCGGGCCACCAAGTGGCCCAACTCCAGAGGAAACTATTTTCCTTCTGCCTTCCCCAATAGGAGAGAGCTAATTACACTCAATAAAACTGCACTCATTCTCCAAGCCCACGTGTGATCCAATTCTTCCAGTAAACCAAGGCAGGAACCCTGGATACAGAAAGCCCTCTGTCCTTGCAACAAGATAGAAGGTCTAACTGAGCTGATAACTACAAGCTGCCTATAGATGGCAAACTAAGAGAGCACCCTCTAACACACGTCCACTGGGGCTCCAGGAGCATAAACATTCACACCTAGACATTGTAATTGGATGGGAGCCCCACAGCCTGCCAGTCTGTATGTTCATTTACAGATCTGAGCAGTAGGGCACTGAAGAAGCAAGTCACACCCCCATCACATACCTTGCCAGGGGGACAAGGGAACCTTTCTTGTTTCACTAAGTCATGCAGATAACTTGTGCTTTGGAATCTTTCAGACTTGAGTTGCAATTCTTCCTTCGTCATTTATTAGCTGCATTCATTTCTAATTCTCTCTGTATGAATTTCAACGATACTCATTTATGAAGTATTTCTCTACAGGATTTTTTTCTTTTTTTTAGGATTTAATGATATTATAAATGAAATAGACTTGACATACAGTTTGCCATATATTGGGTGCTTAGTAAAACCTATTTCCTTATTATCCTTTACTATCCGATATTAGTCAGTTTGAATATTTAGACAATAGAGATTTGGTATTGAAAATCCAATGTCTGCAGCAAAGTTAGTTATAGTATAAACATAAAGCTGATTTAGAAATTTATATCTTCCTTGAAAGAGAGTTATAGCTATTCAAAGGGCAAGAGGTTTTTATTATTTATTTTAAAGGACACACATTATTGAATATACATAATAGGTTATAGAACACATTACTTACACACATATGGGTCGAAAAGTAGCTTTATAATTTCAAAAGAAAGTTTAAAATTAGAATGCATAATAAAATTGAATACCATTTGGCCACTGGAAAATACATACAACTCTAAAGTAGTAAATTCTAGATCCCCTACCACTAAAAAAGCATTTATATCAAAAGAAAATATTAGGTGAAAAAATTCTGAAATGCTTCACCTATACTGAAATGAACCAATAAATAACAACAGTCTGGCTTTTTTGGTGCATAAAATTATTAAGTAATCACTAGAGTTATTGATGGAGAGAAACAAGACAGAGTATTGTATGCAATATGACACTTAGATATCCTAATAATTCGGCTTTCAGTGAGAATACTGAGTTGTAAGAAAAGGGATAATTTCCTTTCATTTTATTTTTCTTCCCAATTGATCAGGGTTCTCAACATTAATAAATGTGTAATGAGTAAGTGTAGTTATTCTCATTAAAATTCTAATACAAAATATTTTTACTAGGTTTTGGTAATATGTCAGAAAGTAGATAGAGAAACACTATTTATAATTAAGTTATCTAACTTTAAAAGCTTGTTTTTAAAATAAATTGTCTTGAATGCTGTTTTAGACGTAGATTTTCATAAAGCATTTTTAATTGTAACTGTTTAAAAATGGAAGCATCCACTATGCATATGTTGGCTTATATAAATAAATGGAAAAGTACTTGGAGGAGTGGAATGGGAACAGAAATCAAATTTCTCACATATGGGCTCAAATCCCAGTTCTGTCCTGATTCGGTGTGTAATTTGTGAAATGTTCTTAATAACACAAAAGCCATAAAAGATTTTATAATTAGAGAAATAAGGTAAATTTTGCATAATGGGTATCAATGCAGGCTTATTTTTTTCGTTATTTTAGAAGGTCAGGGTTGAAATTCTTGTTAGGAGGCTTGTATAAATAGTCCATTATAAATAGAATATAGGATTGAACTATGAACATATAGTTCAGAGACAAAAAATATCAAGAGCCATCAAGGTTTTATCAGGCTTAGAATTGATGTACTTTGATGGCTGATTGGATTTTGTAAAGGAACAAGAAAAAGTAATAAAAAAGAACTCCAGGGTTTTTGACTTTTGTGACTAGAAGAACAGTGATATCTTCAGATCAGCATAAATGGAAAGCTGCTTGGAATAAATAATAATTCAAGCTTGGAAATCCAGGCTAAGAATGTTATTTGAAACTATTTGGAAATCCAGGCTAAGAATGTTATTTGAAACTATGTCTTGGGATTTGACCTTCCTGAATCCCAGTGAAATAATCTAAACCAGATAAGATCAAATGATATAAAGCAACTCAAGTGATAATTTTAAAAAGGAGAATACGCTAATGTCTTACACTTTTAAACATTGGATTTCATTGTAGAAGATCCTTAAGTAGAGGAGAAGTATACTTCTCTACTCCTTGTTAATACATAATTGAATAGTATCCTAAAAATTATTATTAATATTTTCTCTAAATCTGGAGATAAGCATATTATTTGCTTTTTCATTTTTGTTTAAGAATTAGTGGAAAGAACTTCTGCAAATATATCTGCATAATGGGGAAAACAAATGAAGGAAATTTTTGTTTTTTTCTGAACAAAGTCCATACTTAAGGGCTATTCTTAAACTGGGTAAATAATTGGGATCACATAAAAATTGGTCTTCCTTCCTTGCTCTTGACATTTATGAGAATGAACTTCAGTACAGATAATTTTAAAACTACCAGAAGAAAAAGCATAGCCCATTTATTCTAAAATAGACCACAGCTTTATCAACTCAACTAAGATTTTTGCCTCCTCTCATCGTCCATTCTAAGGTAAACTTAGCCTCAAAGTATGGCTCAGAGGAGAAAATAAACTGTCCTCTGTGGGAAGGATGACAAGAATTCTTACATAGTCATCAGAGCAAATCTCAGTGTCAGAGAATTTGAACTTCAAAATTAGAAAGGAAAATAATGAGAAGATAAGCCAATAAAAATCAAGTCACTGTCACAGTGGAAAGGCTTAAGATGATCACAGTTGTTGGAAATACATTTAAAAACAAAACATTTGGAACAAATAAAGGAATGTCGTAATATGTTTCTAGATGCAGATATCCGTAATAAAAAAAAATAAAAAGTATTTTATTAAAATGAAAATAACTGCATCTAAATAATTTAAAAGAGTCCTAAGGAATTTAATAAAACTGAGAAATTTAACAAAGGTAAAGAAAGTTAAATTGTTAAAAACTTTAACAAACCTGAGATTGGAGAAAGAAAATTAAAAGATAATTATTTGGCAACCCAGGTGGGAAAACAAATTGTTCCACAGGTAAAAATTATCATAATTGTTTTAAACCTCTCTTTAAAAACAAAACCAAATAGATTAACAGAATGAATGTCAGAAGACAATGTGACAATCCTACCAAATCTGAAGGAGAAAATACCTTGAGAAATTTATAACCAGCATATGGGCCACGTAGGAATAGAATTGACTGAAAGACTGGCTCAACGTGAACAAGCTCAATAAATACAGCACCTTTGTGCTCTCCTGGGTGGGATGGGGGATAGTCTACCTAACCACTACATCTGTTCAGATAAAAGATGAATTAAGTATTGAATTTGGTAAAGGCGTGATTGTGTTAAGCAAACAGTGGTAAGGTTGGAATCTATACTATTTCTCTGCAGTGATGCTCAGTGTTCCTGATTTGGGTCATGGGATTTGGTTTGATATTTCACTTTTATTTCATACTTTTTGAAATGCTTGAAATATTTATTATGGAAACATGCTATTTTTATAAAAAATAATTGCAGAATTTTGCTTAAAAATAAAAGGTGGTAAAAACCGTACCACAATACTTGTTGAGATTCAATCAAATGATAGGGAATGTGGGTATTGTACTTTTCTGCTGTATTTTATTTTTAAGACCATCCAAATTTTTTTTTCAAAAATTGGTGGAGGATGTGTTAAGATTGAGTTATCTTTAATATACTTTAATAGAGATGTTTATCAGGCATTTGGGAACATGAACTGAAGTTCAAGATGTGAGATGCAGGTTTGATAAACATTTGACTGGAAGTGATAAATGGAAGCAAGGGAGTACAGTTTCAGAAAGTACCAACAAAGGACAATTTGCGTATTTGAGGAGAGAGACCTAGGTCATTGCTGCGTTTAAGAAGCAAATGGTAGAGAAAAATAAGAAAATATCAGAAAATTTGCTCACTTACCCCTTAAAATCATGAACAACAACAAAAAAATGATAAAAGGTAGCAGAGCAGCTTCTTTTTCTAATATAATGTATTTTCTACATCAAGACAATGTATTTCTTTTTTATTAATTAGTGGTGTCTTACCAATGATTAGCCTAACCTATTAAGATTCAAGAGGGCAAATTACCTTTCGGCAAACATTTTATTTTTTATCATCTGTATCAATTTGCTAGTTCTGATTTCTTCCTGGATGCTCTTCTTTGCTTCAATAAATGTTTATACAATTTAAAACACAGATCTTTCTTATATTGATTTCTGGTTCCCATACTTGAAATTCCAAGTTATACCCTTGAATTTAATCCCACTCTGTTATACTGAGTTTTCAGCAAATTTATTCAGCTCACTCGCAATCCAGTTTCTGTCAGACAGAGCACAAGAAATAACCACTTTCTGTTTGTTTTAATATCTATATTATATTTATATTATATTTTATATGTTTAAATATATAATATATTAAATATATTTTACACATAAAATGTATATTATATATTATAATTATTTTTATATACATTTATGATTGCTATTTTGGCTGGCTAGATTATAAAAATGAAGATGAAATCGATTGTATTATATAAATTTACAGCTCATTTTAGATAATACTCTATTTTAGTTATCTAAACATGATATGCCACAATTTAACTTTATTAATTAGTATATGTAATGGCTTAAATAGGCAAAAGAGTTTTTTTTCTTTCAATGTAATATTTAAATTAAAAGTTGAGAATAGTATCTTTTATATTGTTAAGCAAACATGATTTTTAAAAAGTCAGTCTGACAACTTTAATAAAAGGCACAACAAAAATTTATATTCAGATACTCATATTATCAATGACTTAGTCACAGTCAAAGAAATTCTAATTAAAAAAATTTATTTCAATAGGTTTTGCAGAAAAGGTGGTGTTTCATTACATAAATAACTTCTTTAGTGGTCATTTCTAAGATTTTGGTGCACCCATTCCTGTACTCAGTGTATAGTCTTTTATACTTTACCCCCCTTCCACCCTTTCTCCAGAGTCCCCAAAGTCCATTGTATCATTCTTATGTCAGTGGGTCCTCATAGCTTACTTCCTTCTTGTGAGTGAGAACATGTGATGTTGATATTTGGTTTTCCATTCTCAAGGTACTTCTCTTAGAATAATAGCCTCCAATTCCATCCAAGTTGCTGCAAATGCTATTATTTCATTCCTTTTTATGGCTGAGTAGTATTCCATAGTATATACATACATACATACATACATATATATATATATATATATATATATGGTATATATATATACATCACATATATGTGTATGTATATATCGCATTTTCTTTAATCATTCATTGAGCGTTTGCGCTAGTTCTAAATTTTTGGAATTGCAAACAGTGCTGCTATAATGTATGTGCAAGTATCTTTTTTGTATAATAATTTATTTTCCTCTGGGTAAATAACTGGTAGTAGGATTGCAGGATCAAATGATAGATCTACTTTTATTCTTTAAAGAATAGATACATTTTTTTCTATAGTGGTTGTACTAGTTTATATTCCATCCATTAGGGTAAAAATGTTCTCTTTTCACCACATCAAAGTCAACATTTATTATTTTTTAAATTTTTTGTTTATGATTATTCTTGCAGAAGTGAGGTGGTATCACATTATGGTTTTGTTTTGCATTTCCCTGATCATTAGTAATGTTGAGCATATTTTCATGTTTTTTGGCCATTTGTTGGTCTTCTTTTGAGAATTTTCTATTCATGTCCTTAGCCCCCTTTTTGATAAGATTGTTTTGTTCTTGCTGATTTGTTTGAGTTCCTTGTTAATTCTGGATATTCATCCTTTGTTGGATGTATAGATTGCAAAGATTTTCTCCCACTATGGGTTGTCTGTTTACTCTGTTGATTGTTTCTTTTGCTGTGCAGAATTTTTTTAGTTTAATTTAGTCCCATCTATTTACCTTTGTTTTTGTTGAATTTACTTTGGGGTTCTTGCTCATAAAGTCACTGCCTAAGTCAATGTCTAGAAGGGTTTTTCCTAATGTTATCTTCTAGAATTTTTATGGGTTCAGATCTTAGATTTAAATCCTTGATCCATCTTGAGCTGATTTTTGTACAAGGCAAGAGGTGTAGATATAAGTTCATTCTTCTACATGTGGCTTGGCAATTATCCCAGCACCATTTGTTGAATAGGGTGTCCTTTTGCCACTTTGTTTTTGTTTGCTTTGTTGAAGATGAGTTAGCTGTAAGTATTTAGGTTTATTTCTGGGTTCTCTAATCTGTTCCATTGGTATATATGCCTATTTGTACACCAGTACTATGCTGTTTTTATGACTATAACCTTATAGTATAGTTTGAAGTTGATGAATGTAATGCATCCAGATTTGTTCTTTATGCTTAGTCTTGTTTGGCTATGCAGGCTGTAGTTTTCTTTTTTTGTTATGCCCTTTCCTAGTTTTGGTATTAGGGTAATACTTCATAGAGTGATTTAGGAATTATTCCCTCTTTCTCTATATTTGTAATGGTGTCAATAGGATTGGTATCAACTATTTGAATATCTGATAGAATTCAACTGTGAATCTGTCTGGTCCTAGCCTTTTTTTTTTTTTTTTTTTTTTTTTCAGTCAGTAACTTTTTAATTAACATTTCTGTCTTGCTGCTTATTACTTGTCTGCTCAGAGTTTCTATTTATTCCTGGTTTAATCTAGGAGCATTTCATATTTCCAGGAATTTATCCCTCTTCTCTATCTTTGCTAGTTTATCTGTGTCAAGGTGTTCATAGTAGCCTTGAATGATCTTTTGTATTTCTGTGGTATCCGTTGTTATGTCTCCCATTTTGTTTCTAATTGAGTTTATTTGGATATTCTTTCTTCTTTTCTTGGTTAATCTCACTAATGGTCTATCTATTTTAATTATCTTTTCAAATAACCAGGTTTTTGTTTCATTTACCTTTTGTTTGTTTGTTTGTTTTAATTTCATTTAGTTCTGCTCTGAGCTTGGTTATTTCTTTTCTTCTGCTAGGTTTGGATTTTGTTTTTCTCTAGTTTCTTTGTGTGTGACCTGAGATTGGATTGTCTATTTGCCCTCTTTCAAATTCTTGCTCTGTCACCCAGGCTGGAGTATAGTGGTGCGATCTCAGCTAACTGCAGTCTCTGCCTCCTGGGTTCAAGTGGTTCTCCTGCCTCAGCCTCCTGAGTAGCTGGGATTACAGGCACGCACCAGCATGCCTGGCTAATTTTTGTATTTTTAGTGGAGACAGGGTTTCACCACTTTGGTTAGGCTGGTCTTGAACTCCTGAACTTGTGATCTGCCCACCTCAGCTTCCTGAAGTGCTGTAATTACAGGCATGAGCCACCACACCTGACCTCAAACTTTTTGATGTAGGCATTTAACGCTACAAACTTTCCTCTTAGCACCACTTTTGCTGTATCCCAGAGGTTTTGATAGGCTGTGTCATTATTATCCTTAGTTCAAAAACATTTTAAATTTCTATCTCGATTTCTTTGTTGACCCAACAATCATTCAGAAGCAGATTATTTAATTTCCATGTATTTGAATCGTTCTGAGGTGTCCTTTTGTAGTTGATGTCCAATTTTATTCCATTATGATCTGAGAGAATACTCGATATAATTTTGATGTTCATAAATTTGTTGAGACTTGTACTGTAGCCTATCATACTGTCAGTCTTGGAGAATGTTCTGTGTGCTGATGAATAGAATGTATGTTCTGCAGTTATTAGGTAGAATGTTCTGTAAATATCTGTTAAATATATTTATTCTAGGGTATAGTCTAAGTCTATTGTTTATTTGTTGACTTTCTGTCTTGATGACATGTCCAGAGCAGTCAGTGGATTATTGAAGTCCATCACTACTATTGTGTTGCTGCCTATTTTTTAGGTCTATTAGTAATTATTTCATAAATTTGGGAGCTCCAGTATTAGGTGCATATATATTTAGGATTGTGACATTTTCCTGTTGGACTAGTCTTTTATTATTATACAATGTCTGTTTTTGTCTTTTTTAACGTCTGTTGCTTTAAAGTTTGTTTTGTCTAATATAAGAATTGCTAATCTTGGCTGCTTTTGGTGTCCCTTTATATGGAAAGTCTTTTCTCACCTTTTTATCTTAAGTTTATGAGACCTTATGTGTCAGGCAAGTCTCTTAAAAACAGCAGATACTTGGTTTGGTGAGTTCAGTCCTTATGTGTCAAGTGAGTCTTTTGAAGACAGCAGACATTGGTTTGGTGAGTTCTTATCCCTTCTGCCATTCTACATCTTTCAAGTGAAGTATTTATGTTATTTACATTAAACAATATTATTGAGATGTTTAATGAGATTATCTTCTATTCATCCTGTTATATATTTCCTGAATGCCTTGTATCTTTTTCCATTGTGTATGTGGGGCTTTTATTTATTTTTTTCTTGTACTTCCTGTTGTTGGGAAAAGCAGCAAAGGAGAAAGGACTTACAGAGTGCCAACATAAATTGGTTATGAGTAACATGTAAACAAGGAGAAACAAACTGTGGAAGCCCACAGGAGGCCCTCTGAGGAGGAAGGCCTCTCCGTGCCTCATGTTCCAGTGCAGGTTGACCTAGACTCAGTTACCATAAACATTGTGCTCCAGGATGTGAAACCCCTTTGTAGCACTGTGACATAGCCAGACTTGTAGGCTCTTTGTAAGCCCCGAGTTTCATCAGCTGCACATAGATAATAAGTACATATAGATAATAAGATAACCACGTGTTCTTGTTTTGTGAAACTTCCAAACCACCACTGTTACCAATCCTTAAGATGACACACCAGTTCCAACTCACTGATTCAGTTCTGGCTCACTGATTCACTCCACATCATATCATCCTCTCCCCACTATCACTCCACTCCTACACGATAGATCAAAGTGATTGTAACCAATAAATAGTGTGGATGATCAGAGCTTGGGGCCTTCACAGTCTCCTCCAAAGTAACGAGTGATGGCCCCCTGAACCCACTATCTCTCTTAATCTGTCTTTTTCTCATTCCTTTGTTGCCACCTAACACGGGGTACCCAAGGAGGATATAGGGCTGGTTCTCTATGCCTATGAGATTTGTGCTTTCATAAGATTCTAGTTTGGTATATTTCAAGGATTTGTTTCAGGATTTAGAGCTCCTTTTAGCAGTTCTCCTAGTGCTGGCTTGGTAGTGCTGAATTCTTTCAGCATTTTTTTTTTTTTGTGTGTCTGAAAACAATTATTGTCTTTCCTTTATTTATGAAGCTTAGTTTTGCTGGATACAAAAGTTTTGGCTGATTATTGTTTTATTTAAAGAGGCTAAAGATAGGACCCCAGTCTCTTCTAACTTGCAAAGTTTCTGCTGAGAAATCTGCTGTTGATTTTCCTTTATAAGTTACCTGACGCTTTTGCCTCATAGCTCTTAATATTCTTTCCTTTGTCTTGAATTTAGATAACCTGATGACTATGGACCTAGGCAATGATCTTTTTGCCATAAATTTCCAATGTGTTGTTTTAACTTCTTTTTAATTTGAATGTCTAAATCTCTAACAAGACCAGGGAAGGTTTCCACAATTATTCCCTCAAATATATTTTTCACACTTTTAGATTTCTTTTCTTCCTTTGGAACAACAGTTATTCTTAGGTGGGTCATTTAACATAATTCCAAATTTCTTGTAGACTTTGCTCATTTCTTAAAATTCTTTTTTCTTGATCTTTGTCAAATTGGGTTAATTCAAAAGGCTTACTGAGCTCTGAAGTTCTTTCTTCTACTTGTTTGATTCTATTGTTGAGATTTTCCAATTTCTCTAAGTGTGTCCTTGATTTTTAGATGTTGTGATTTTTTTTTTATGCTTTTTGTTTCATTGGAGATTTTTCCATTCATATCCTGTACCAATTCTTTTTTTTTTTTTTTTTTTCTTCAAGTTGGACTTTACCTTTCTCTGGTGCCTCCTTGATTAGCTTAATAATAGAGCTTTTGAATTCTTTTTCTGGCAATTTAGAGATTTCATCTTGGTTTGAATCAATTGCTGATGAGCTAGTGTGATCTTTTGGGGGTGTTAATGAAGCTTATTTTATCATATTAGCAGAATTATTTTCTTTGTTCTTTCTCATTTTAGTAGACTATGTCAGAGGAAAGATCTGGGACTCAAGGGCTGCTGTTCAGATTCTTTTGTCCCATGGGTGCTCTTTAGATGCACTCTCTTTCCTAGGTATGGGGCTTCCTGAGAGCCATACTGCAGTGATTGTTGTTTCTCTTCTGGATCTGGCCACTCAGCAGAGTCTCTGGGCTCTGAAGTTGTACTGAGGAGTGTGTGCAGAGTCCTGTGATGTGAGCCATCTTCAGGCCCTCACCCACTCACCCATGGATACCAGGACCTACTCTGATGGAGGTAGCAGGGGAGTGAAGTGGACTCTTTGAGGGTCCTCCGTTGTATTTTTGTTTAATGCACTGGTTTTATGTTAGTTGTCCTCTAGTCAGGAGTTGGGGCTTTGAAGAACACATCAGCTAGAGTTGTATAGGAAAGATACAAGGTTGCCCTAGGGTCAAGTGCTGGGCAGGGCCATTGAGCTTCCAAGAGACTATGTCCTTTGTCTTTGGCTACCAGGGCAGGTGGAGAAGGACCCTCAATTGGGGGCAGGGTAAGGACTGTCTGAGCTCAGACTCCTTTTGAGTGGGGCTTGCTGCTGCTGCTTCGTGAGATAGGGGTATGGTTCCCAGGCCAATGGAGTTATGTCTCCAGGGGGCTTATGGCTGCCTCTGCTGTGTCAGCTAGGTCACCAGGGAAGTCAGAGAAAGTTGGCAGCCACAGACCTCACCCTGTTCCCATGCAGCCCTCAGCCCGAAAGGCCAGTCTCACGCCTACCATGCCCCCAACAACAACATCGATTTTATTTTCATGCAGCCAGTGAGCAAGGCTGAGAACTTGCCCCAGATTACAAGCCTCCTAGCTTAGAAAGCAAGCCAATTGATAGTTCCTTCACTGTCCCACCAAGCCTGCAGTGGCAATCTAACTTCTTCAAAGGGTCTGTGGGGTCTCTGGGCTTTCCTCTTATGTTTCTGTGGCAGTTCTTGGAGCAAAAGTTCACAATGTGGGTCTCCTTACATTGCTCTGTCCATCTGAATGGGAGTTGTTTTAAGGAAAAAATATATATATTGAAATTTTGAAATTGTATAGACTATAGGGAGGATAAAACCTAAAGGGAAATGTGACTGATATGACTAGAAATTCAGTAAAATACATCTAAATGCCTCTGATAACAAAGTATCCCACAGGGCCTCTTTAATAAGCATAGGAAGTAATACCAAACTTTGAGGAAGTTAACAATTTAGTGTCAGAAAGCATATTCAAAAGGACTCTGATAAGTGAGGCTGTTGATTTTATCAGCTGAGGCTAAGAACTAGTCTCCATGGTCTTTCTAGATCTGGAAGTTGAGACTTAGGCATAAAGCCCAGTGATTTGACAGTAGGGATAGATATGTAAGTTCAGGTTGAATTTTCACATGTTCCCAGGGGCACTTCTAATTCAGCTGTAATGTTCGTAAGTAGGTAAATGATATGAAGCAGGAAATATGAGACTGTCATATTATGCATTTTCTCTCTCTCCCACACTCTCCTGTATTTGAGTGCATAGGAAATAAAACAATAATGTTATCGATTTACTTAGAATATAAGACCTACAAATATCAAATATTTTTAATAACCAGAAATCTACTCAAATGTCATCAAATCCTACTGACTTGAAAGTTACTTACTATTCACTGAGGCACTCTACCCTTTAGCTCTAGACTATGTGTGTTTAGCCTAATGTGCACTTCTAAGAGTTAATAGCTCTGGGTTTGAATGTGTGTGTGTGGGTGAACACACATGCAATTCAACAGTTTTTTAAAACTTCAAATGAATGACTTTATCAATTTAGCTTTTAATTTTGAAACTTATGGTTTTCTTACTTTTTAGGGAGCATTGTCCAAGACTTCATTTTTTACTAATGTACAGTTTAAAGACACATTTTTGGATATGACTATTACAATAACAGATATATATTCACATATTTCAAAATAACATTAATATCTGATTTTTAATAAAAATATTTTGGCCACTGATATATAGCAACATAACTCTTTGTTTATTATTTTGTATGAGAAAGATTTTTTTAATTATTTAATTTTTACCATAAACTACTGCCCCCATACATAGCTTCTTAAACCAGGCAACAGTTTATAGCAAAATAAATATACATCCAAGAATTTTGAAAATAAACTTCCACACAGTAGAATTGATACTACCCTTTTAAGAGGAGGATGTTGATTTTTTCAGGAAACATGTACAGGAGTAAAAGCAGGCACGTGGCTAAATAAATGAGGAGTACCCAGGTTCAATATAGAGCTCTTGGTTTTTTCCATCAGCATGTTTTTTTCTTTTTCTTTTCAAAAGTGTTTTCCATTGATATAAGGAAATTGTGCAAAAGGACTCTGTGAATAGTTTATGCTTTTGCAATATTTTTTTCAAAATACTGTTTCTTGCTCAGGAATATATCTTAATACTTAAAGTTAATACAGGTTGTGTCCTTTCGTCTTTCTACTACCATCTCCTATACGCACAGATCAGATTACTTGTGTGGTCTTCAATAACATATTATAATATTATAGTAGAGATGACACAGTTAAGTTATTGGGAATGCTTTCAGTGCTTTCTATCCTTGAGAAAGAAGAAATAACAGCCCTTCACCATCAGCACCTGCTTGCCATTCACATCCATGAGGCTTGGTGTTGCTAGGAGATGGCTTGGTGCTCACAGCTAGATCTTTGTCCTCTCCTGTTGAATATATGAATTTTGTAAAAATGCCATAGTAGCACTAGGCCACTCTGTGAATTTGATAGATCAAAAGTAAGGCTACTTTATAATTATGACTGAATCTAGATAAGGGAAAGAAAATTGTTCAAGCCATAAACATAACCAAGCATCTCCTTATCCAGGAAGAATTGCTGCTGCCTGTGTACAACTAAAGTCAAAATATAGAAAGAAATCTAAATTTACAACATTTTATTTGAAAAGCAAAAATTGCAATTTGGAGCATGCACACAGACTGGAATGATCTTCCATGTGTCTGAAGAACAAAGAGAAAGTTAGAGGTTTTATTAAAAAGAGAAATATTGTATAATATTTATAAGAAATTTAATTGGTACCAGTAAAGTTTTGGAGACCTGACAAGCTTCGATTGGTAAGTGAGGGAAGTGGGTAAAACTAGTTTTAAAGTAGCAGCAGGAGTCTGGTGTGGTGGCTCACACCTGTAATCCCAGCACTTTGGGAGGCCGAGGCTGGTGGATCACGAGGTCAGGAGATTGAGGCCATCCTGGCCAACATGGTGAAACCACGTCTGTACTAAAAATACAAAAATTAGCTGGGCATGGTGGCACATGCCTGTAGTCCCAGTTACTCAGGAGGCTGAGGCAGGAAAATCGTTTGAACCCAGGAGGTGGAGGTTACAGTGAGCCAAGATCACGCCACTGCACTCCAGCCTGGGCGACAGAGTGAGACTCCATCTCCAAAAAAAAAAAAAAGAATAGAGTAGCAGCAGGTTGTTTCAGTAGCTGTTAGATAAAACTGACTTCCAAGTGGAGCAGGCAGCTTTAGGAGGCAGGCTTGCAGAGAATTACATTCAAGGAGATCTTACGTACACTGAGTGCTTTTTTCCCTTGGCCTCTTGACACTGTTTTAGTTGGATATGACAAAAAAAAAAAACCCAATGTATGTGATCAACTTTCACAGTACTTATTACAGCTATAGGCTCACAATACTCCTACCATGATTTAGATAATATTTACTAAGGTGGTCAACCATAGAATTACCCCTGATTTCTGATTGCATTCAATCCAGAAGAACGCATCACTTTGAACTCTCTCCAAAAATTATCTAACGTTAGGTCAAATCTTGTAAGTACTTTTGAACACTTCTTCCTGAGACATCACAAAATTCCCATTAGTGTGTGTTCTCTCTCACTGAAATAGTCAATAAACACAACTTTTTTTTTCAGTTGCAGCTCTGCATCTGGTAGTCTGGCTGGAGATCATTACACCTCTTTTGACAGTTTCTTTTTTTTTAAGAACTACCAAATATTAAATATGCTCATGTCTGAGATTTCTTCTATGCCTGTCTCTTAGGCACTTTTCAAAAATTAAAATTATCATAATGATTTAAAATAATGTTGGTCAGGCTTTCTTCACAAGTCACAAGATACTAAGATTTTTTTTTTTTTCTCTCCTCTGTATTTGCCTTGTGGCTTTTTGTATTTAAATACATAACAGGAATTCCTGTAGAGTCTACAGTCTATTCTTGTGGATTCAACATTTGTAAATCTGCATACTAGCTAAAATTTATTTGTAACCCGTAAATCAATGCTCATGGCACTTTCACAGTTGTTTGCAACTGTGCAGCACACCAAACATTCAAGTCACCTGACAGGCATCTTTCTGGCTGAGGTTTAATAAGGTGATTTCCTGAGTTATTGTTTCAGCTCTCAGATGATAAACAGTTATCCTTTTGGTAATCTACTTAGTGACACATTTTTTTCATTTGGATGCTTTTTATTGGTAATTATTCCAATTAAAATGGCGTCTAAGCATAGTTCTGAGATGCTGTCTAGTACTTCTAAACACGTAAAGGCTACAAGGTACCTTATGGAGAAAACGTGTGTTGAATAACCTTCATTCAGACATGAGTGATAGTGCTGTGAGCCATTAACTTCGATGTTAATAAATCAGCAATATATATTAAATGAGATACCTTTAAAAGACACACACATAACACAAGTCTATAGTGATAAAAATGTTGTGACCAGAGGCTCACAGGGACCTAACCCTGTATTTCCTCTAGAAGCAATGTTTTGTATAGTTTAATTTAGTGTATGTGACAGCTTAATAGAATATAACTGCTATAAATGATAAGAATTGTCTGTACTTCTAAATGCAAAAACACTAAGAAGTTTTAGTAACTATCTGAGTAAATATTTGGAAAATTATGACAAAGACTTAATATACATATATATAAATATTTGACATAAAGAAAACACCTTAAACTAAACGAACACAATAAAATCATCAATATATAAGTAGAAGAAACATGTAAATAAACAATTGATGAAGAGAAGATATAGAAATTGGAAAAAATGTAGAAATATTTTTATCTGTATTAATAACAAAAGAGAAGCAAATTGGAGAGACTTTGGATAACATTTTAAATTGAGTTCCCTTTTAATGATTGAAACTAATGCTATCAAATTTGTTTTGAAATTGTAAAATATTTGCTGGTGATGGAACCAGAAACTGTTTTACAACATTTTTGAATGCATTTGGTATTATGTGGAAAATTTTTTAAATGTTCACTTCTTTTGATCTAATTTCCATATTTCTAAGACTGTAGTGTACAAAACTACAAAAGTAAGGTAGAGAAGTCTCTAACTTAAGATGCTAATTGTTATTGTTAAGCACTATAAAATTTAATATTTAAAAAATGCTTTAAAATAATGATTAATAAGCATATTGCATAATTTTTATGTCTCTAAAATAATTTTCAAGTTCCAAAAACATGAAAATGCTTATGAGAAAATATTAAGTGATAAAATCATGGTACATGATGGCAGATATTCTATAAGGCAATATAGTCATATATATAAAGGAAAATCATTATTTTAGTATAATGGAATAAGAAAACTTAAATTGAAAGTTGATTTCATAGCATAATTATATTTGCTCTTGCTTAATTGACATTTCAAGATTGGATCTTGAAGCCAAACTAAGAAATAATAAAAAATGACAGTTGCCTTTGTTGACCAAACACAAGTGAATTTGATTTTTACTTCTTTATATGGAGTGTAGTTGTGTCAACTCAAACATTTTGCTTGAGAATTACGATGAAAGTTGACTAAAATATTACAAAATTAAAAATTATAAGTTTAAAGTTAGTATAGGGTAACCAAGACAGGGCATGGAAGGCAAGATTTCACAATTAAAGGAAGCACATCATGGCAAACTGGTCTTTTTTTTTTCCGCACAGGATATTTGTTGATTTGCTACACAGTGCTTTGATACTAAACAGAAATAAATAAAATTTTGAAACAAATATTGGTGTTCAGGGATGCATTAATAATAAAGGCTCACAATCCTGGAGTAAAGGGAAGCACAAAGAAATAACACTGATATTCAGCATGGCTTTAGCCCTCAGGAAATTGTTGAATTCTAACTTGTGTAGGAGCTGGAAGTTGAGCATGGGGGGACAGGTTCAATGAATTGTGGAAAGCAAACAAAAAGGAGACTAGGGCTTCACTTGGAGTGTGGATACTGAAACATCTCAGGTATTTAATTGAGACATATGGGAAGCTATATTCTAGGGAAATTGATAACTGCTAATAGAGTGATATTTACAAACTTTAAATTTATCTTCACACCATCTCAATCTGTTTGGATAAATATCATCTGCCCCTACTCTAACTGTAGAGAAACTTTCTATTAAAAAATGTATGTCTCCTGGAGAATGGCAACATCATTCAGAATCTCTATAACTTATCATAAAAATGTTGAACATTCACTAAAATGTTACAAAACTTGACAGAAGACATGAACTGAAAATAAATAAGTAAATAATAAAAGGAAGGTAATATAAACAGATCCACAGGTAATCTTGATATTAGTTATCAGAGACCTACAAAATAATTATAATTAATATGTTTTTTAAAGGGGATGACAAAGTCGAAACTTTTATGAGAGTTGATATTTATAAAGAATCATAATTGAGAATTCTAAAAATCTTTGAATTAATAGTTGAAATTAAGAACTTAACATATCAGTTTAACAGCATATTATGTTAGTGGGATAGAGAGTTAATAAATAGAAAGTAGAACTGTAGAAAATTTACAGAATTAAAAACACAGAGACAAAATGAATGGAAATAAAGCACAAAAAGAATATAAGACACATTTAGGAATGTGAAAAAGTTTGGAATAAATGTAAGTAGCTCTATGGAGGAGACAGGAGAGAAACAATTTGAAAAAAATACATTGAAAAAGATTTTAAAATGTGTCAAGGCCCTACAGATGCTAAAAAGAATAAATACACAACACACACTTGCCCACACACAAACCCTAAACACACAGTAAAACAGCAAAAAGCAAACATAAACAGAAATATTCAAAGTGACCTAAATGAAAGTAAAAGACACATGACTTTCAAAGAAGTAAATATTAGATTGACAGCTGACTTTATGAGAATGACAAAAGAAGATTATGTAAGTGTGTTTAAAATCTTGAAAGAAGATAGAAGTATATACCTGATAAAATCATTCTTCGCAAATGATGTTATAATAAAGACATTTCAAACCAAAAAATAAGTTTTCTCTCCAGCGGCCCTTCATAAAACAATTTTTAAGGCATAAATAAAGGGACCTTGGAAGGACATACAAGTAGAAGGAATGAAGAGCTCTGTAATATATAAATAAGTGATTAAATATAAATGAATATTAACAGCTTATATTAGCAATAATTTTAGAAGTATTAAATGCATATAATTTTAACTATCATTAATAGCGCATATGTGGAAGATAATTTAAAATTAAAACCATGGTGAAAAATGACTCTAGTTCATTAGAATGATTAAAATGAAAAATAAAAAACAAAAATACAATAGCAAGTGTTGGTTAGGGTTTGTAGCTAGGGGATCCGTCACATAATTCTGATTACAGTACAAATTGCTATACTAGTTTCTAAAACTGTTAATATTAACTGATAGTGAGTTTATGTATATCCTGTGTCCCAGAAATTCCACTCCAAGATCAATGCCAACAGAATTGCATAAATGTATATATGTAGTAGACAATATGTGAAGGAATGCCCAGAGCAGTATTTAAAACATTCCAAATTCAAATGATTACTATT
Source organism: Sapajus apella (assembly GCF_009761245.1). NCBI lineage: Eukaryota > Metazoa > Chordata > Mammalia > Primates > Cebidae > Sapajus > Sapajus apella. The sequence continues at coordinate 5,053,362 of NW_022436967.1, forward strand.
AATGTTAGAATGAATTAAAGGATTAAATATGTGACCTATTCCCTCAGAATACCACAATAAATGTTTACAAAATACTGCTACAAGAACTAGATGTACATATCTCCAAAAACATAATGTTAAAAGAAAGAAACAAAACATAAAAGAAGATACTTCATATGAAATTATTTAGGTAATATTTCTTAAAAATATAAAGAGTACAACTAATCTCTGGTGACAGAAGTCAGAGTAGAGAATATATTTTGGGAAACATAAAGAGAGGGTACACAGGGTGTTTCTGGGTACTTGGTAATGTTTGATGCATTGATTGGTGTGATGCTTACTAGGTGTGTTTGCAGGGTAAAATGTATTGACTTGTAAGATTTGTGTACTTTTCTTCTTTAAACTTTAATATAAAAAGGTTACATAGAAATACACTGGCATAATATTGTGAGTAAATAACTTTATATGCTCCAGTTAAATATTTTATAAAAAAAAAAAACATTATTCTCTCTTCCTTCTCTTATTATTTCCCCTATGCCTGGAAGGCAACTATTATCTTTTTTTTAAATGAAATAATCAGAAATAATTACATGAGGCCAATGTATAAGATATGTGCAAGAGCAGGAAGAACATATCTACTTCTCTTTAAAAAAATCATTTAAAATTATGTCAGTTTGCAGTCAGAAAACATGTTATAAATGTAGATCTTTCTTTAACTTGCTGTGTGATATTGGGAGACGAATCACTATTACTTGTTTTTAATTTGTAAAATGTAGATTGGTACCATGAAATTGCACAGTTCTCCTCTTGCTTTAAAACTTTTACATTAACATTTTCCATGTGATTATGTGACAATACTTGTTTAAGAAACATATTATATGTCAAATTTCATAAGCATGTAGTTGAGAATTCAAGCATAAAACAGCGTCACTATACAGTACTAATATTAAGACATCATTGATAACAAATATTGTGTTTATATATAATACCTCAATTGTGAGGAATTTAAACTATTTTAGAAAAAAAGCATGCTATACAACAGGAAACTATTATACTGTTTTAAGATGCCAATAATTTGCTTTATAAAATTGCCTTTAACCATTTTGCCTCAGTCTACGTTTAAGGTGATGAATCATATTACAATACCCAAGAGACAGCCACATTCCTTTAAAAGCAGATGGTAATTGTCAATTACTAATTGAGAACATGCTATTCCACTGAAGGAAACTAGGAAATATACTTTTCAAATGAAAGGCGAACTTAAGCAAGTAAAGAAAAAGGAGAAATCTCTCTGTGAAATCTAATGTCAACAAATGAAATCCAGCTGCATAAGTTAAATTTTAAAATATTGGCAGTAAGGGAAAATTGATATTTTTTACCAGGATAAAAATTAATTTTTTTAAATTTGTCAATCTAAGTGTTGTCCTAGACTGTTAATTACTCCAATCATGACCTTGCATTATCATAAAATATCATTTATAAAATTACATTTTAAATCAGTTAGCTTTAGTTTCTCATTAATCAAAAGGCAGCCTATGAAACCATGAAAATGGAGTGTGCTATCCCACATAGACCTGAAAAGCTGTAACATTCAACTATGACTATTTGCTGAATTGTTCTATGTCTTTCCAAAGAAAGTTGAGATATCCTTTACAGGAACTCCACAAGGTCTGGAATTTTAACCTACTTACAAACTAACAGGCTAGACTGTCACTGTCTCATGGGTACTGGCAGAAGGCAGGACACTACGGGGTCAGGGGCAAAGGAGTTTATTACTTAGGTGGAGAAAGCAGCATGGCCTTCGTGTTGCTGACACCATTATCCTTAGGCCCCCTAAGTCCCAGTAGGGGAACACAGGCTGGCCTAGATGATGGCCTGCACCTGTAATGGGCTGTATTACAAGAGGAAAATGCTGATCTTGGAATGTTTTATAGGAAGTAAAAGCAAAGCTGCCTTTTATTTTGAGAAGAGTTATTACTTCATCCCTGATGATTGTTGGCTGTAAACGCAACTCCAGAAAATGTATTTCTGGCATATGCAGCAAGAATGTGCAGGGATGCTCAGGGGCCATTGCCTCTCCCTGCAATTGTTTAGAAATCTCACAGCATGATGGGCTTAACTTTGATGTTGTATTCTTTGCATTGTAGTGTCATTTAAAATATATATATTGACTTTTTTTCCTCCAACTAGATTGTAAAAATACTGAGAGAAACCATTCATACTTAAGGCCTTAGCATCTGTGAACACTGACATCAACTCAGTGTTTTCTCTGCTTCTTTAGTGATATATAATGAATCATCCCAAATTTAATAGTTTAAACCAACAATAATGTTATTAACTGCCGTGGTTTCTATGGTCAGGTAATAAAAAAAAAGAGCTTGTCTGAGCAGTTCTGGCTCAGGATCTCTCACATGGTTGCAGATATATGGCTGCTACAGCTGGAACTCCGGAAAATTGGAGAAGATGGGGTTTGGGAGCTGCCTGGGTATTTTTATCATTTCATATAGTTATCATGACTTTCACATGTGGTCTCTTCTCATGCGTAAATTTGCAGTTTTAACTTCTTTGAGGTACTTAGATTCAGAGCCCTAAAGGTGAATGTTCCAGAAAGTAAGACAGAGAAATACATTTTCTCTGTTAGCTTGCTTTAGGAATTTCTTCCTCCATGGTCAGCAGCCTACTCAGATACAACAGGGAGAACATAGGACTCATCTCATTATGGCAGGAGTGTCAAGATTACATTTTAAGATGGAATGAGAGATATTGTCATGGCTATATTTTGAAAATGCAAATGGCTACATTGTTTTATACATTATTGCTGAATGAGGAGAAAATAGAAAAAGGAAGAATAGAAACAAAAAAAAAGAGACAGAAAAAGGGAAGGAAGAAAGAAAGAACAACGTAAAGTAACATAGCAATATAACAACCTAAATATCATAGAATATAATTATGGTAACAAGGCAAGTCTGTCAAACATACAGAGATCTTATTATGGAGGCATACATTTAATTATTGTATTCATATGTTAGACTTTTGATTGTCAAATAAGTTGATATCAAATGAAGAACTACTGGATGAATAGATAATTGGAAAAATACTGAAATTTTATTGAGATCTGGTTGGGTGCTTTAAACATAAAAGTAAGATGTATTTCTTAACTTGAAAACAAATTTATGCATCTTATTAGTGTTATTATGTTTTACTTTTATTGTTAAAAGTATAGCATTATTTTGTTCTTGCCTAACACTTATTGACACCAAATAGTAGTTTGAGCACAACAAAAATAGCCAATTTATTAGAAGCACAGAGAGAAATAAGGAAGTAACTAAAATAGATAGGCCCACACAAACTTAAATTTCAGTTGGTCAGTAGGTTAGGTATTTTCTCTTATGCTTTAAAGGATTCTACTGATTCCAATTGCTTTATTCTGAACAAAGGGGTGTGTGGATTTTCTAACACATTTTTTGAGTACTTGAAAAACATTAAAGAGCTGTAACTTAAAATAGATACTATGTCTTATAGCATTGTTGGTCAATGGGCTTTTAGTCACTTTTCCTTTGCCCTTTGCATCATTTCTTGAAGAGTCTGTACCATTGTAAGCTGATAGGCAATTTACTTACATGTAATGTGACTCTTCCACTTGGCCCTAAAATTGTAAAACTTCTCTGAACATTACCAGTTAACTTCCTGAGTGGGCGTGAATGACAGTTCTGCAGATAATGGAGGTTATGCCATGTGGAAATGATGTGCTTCTGCTTTGCAGTCCTTGATGCCGCTTCTGCCTATTAATTGCACTTTCTGTCTTTATTGCTGAGGGTGGGACCCTCTGTATATGAGCAGATAATACACTTATGCTACAATTATATGTTTATTTTTCAAGTATAGTATGTTCCCTTTATATGCAAGCATTTAAAATTATTTTAGTTTTCAGTCAGCACATTATCTTTTTATCTAATCAAATATATTATTTTTATACAAATATTTACTTAATTCTATAAAAATACCATTTTCTCCTCCCTCTTCCAATCAGTTTCATACTCCCTAGATTCACAGATGTGATAATAATTGAAAATATTTTTCTTATTCAGATGTTTTTTCTTAAGGTAAAGCTTTGCTTTAAAGTGTATCTTGGTATCACTATGTTATTCTTCTGGCAGTATTCTTCATGTAGTAGCACAATACTAATTTTGACATCCAGTAGCAAAACCTTACTATTTCTATCTTCACGCTGTGTTTCAGCCAAATTGGAGTTCTTTATTCTTGGAAGCTGTTATCTTCTCTTCTGCATCAAGATATTCAAGAAAGTTATTCCCTTATTCTGGAGAAATTTTCATCCCTCTGACTCTCACTGGTACCTGAATAAATTCTTCTCTTATTCCAGATCTCCTTCTAAACAAAATTTCTTCTGTGAAGGTTGACACAACTGGCTGGTTCCTATTACATGATTCCATAGAAATTCAAAGACCCTCTCAAAGTCTCTGTCTTTCTTATCTCGTTTTCTTCCTTTCATTTTCCCCCTCTCTCTACTTAAACATACATACATGCAGGAAGATCACCACTTATTTAATTGACTACCTTTTATAGTAGACTATAAGCTTAATGAGGACAGAGGCCAAGTTTACCTCATCACTATTTGATCACTAAGACCTTACACAGTGCCTAGCCTATTGTAAATATCAAGTAAACAATGAATAAATACATTTTGATTTCTGAGTAATTGTATTAGTCCCTATTCTTAGTCTGTATCATCCCTTTGAAAATGTTCTTTGGGAAAGAAGGGAAAGAGGAGCTGAGTAAATACAAAGGGAAAGCGGAGAAAGAAAGGAGATGTCAGCAAGAAAGTAGAAATGAGAAATTTTGAAGCAGAGTACACAGTGGTGCATTCCCAATATAATGGAAGGGAGCTCTAATTGGAGTGGTCAAAAGGAATGTTCAATTTCTGATATGCAGACAACTGTCTTCTATCTAAAATTTTATAAAATTCTCTGATACAAAAGAATTTTATAAATTATTCAATAGCAAAGGATGGATATTATTTGCATTATAAAAGGCAGAGATGATAATTCATTTTAATGACTAACCTTAACTAGTGTAACTTTAATAAGATCAATACCAAAGTTATTTATAGTTTTAAATTTCTTAATGTGCTTTGACATATATTAGCTAGTTTGTCTTCCCATAAAAGTTTGAATGGGTTTTGTGAGAAACACACATTCACCCATCCAAACCCAAAGAATGTACTTGGAGACATAAAGAACAGTGGAAGTGAGAATTTTAATGATGTTCTTGCAAGATTGGGTGTCTGGTAGGCAGGCACACTGGTGGCAGTTACAGCAGGTAATTTATCTCCTAACATCCAAGTCCCTCCTAGTTCCAGATTAGTTGAGTATCATGTATTTAATACAATCTTGCCAGATGTTTCATCTCCCTTATAAGGTTATACCCTGTCCCCTTCCCTGCTTAAGTTTGATTTCACAAAAATGAAACTTTCTCTCCTTTTATGGGCTGACCCTTCCTCTACATTTGGTTTGCTTATTATGACCTTCTAGGTGCATGAGTGGTGTGGTTTGTTACATCCGCAGGCTGACTGCCAGTATTTATATTTATCACGCCTTGATAATGGACCATTAAAATGTTTCACATATTTTACCTGTGTGATAGGTGTGAAGAGAGTCTCTGAAAGTGAATCCAACTTGTCCTTGTGAAGATCCACTCCTGGTGACCTCCAAAATCCATCCTCTTGCTCCTGTTACCATTTTCCCCTGCTTAACAACTATTCACCTTGTTTCAAGCAGAAACTTCAAATAGCTTCCACTTGCTTCTTGCCCACTCCGTGTCCTCCAAACTACTTCCAAAGTGTTCTTCTAAATTTAAAATTTATCATAACACCAGATTTAAATCTTTTTGTGACTTCCTATTACACACAGCAAAAGGTTGAGTATAATTTGTTGCCTGTCTTATTTATATTCCCTTTTCCATTATGGCACCCTCTTCTCTCTACACTTTTGATTATTTATAGGTTCTTGAAAATGACCTTCTCTCTCATTCCTCTGGGCCTTTATGCAGGTTTCTGCTGTCTAGCATGACTTTCTCCCACATTTTGCACTTATGAACATTTTGCTACTTATGTTCAACCACATAGTTCAAGCATCAGCTCAGTAGTCTTTTTTAACCCCTGAAACTGAATTGGTTACCTCTATTGTTCTAGTTTTCCAAAATGTTTATTATACCCTGTATTGTAATATGATCATGTGTTTCTTAACAATGGGGATAGGTTCTGAGAAATGCAATGTTAGGCAATTTTATTCTTGTACAAACATCATAGAGTGTACTTAAACAAACCTGATGATATAGCCTACTACACATCTAGGTTATATAGTACAGCTATTGTTTCTAGGTTAAAAACCTATACAGAATGTACTAAATACTGCAGACAGTTGTAACACAATGGTTTCTGTGTTACATAGAAAAAGTAGAGTAAAAACATGATATAAAAGAAAAAATAATGGCATATCGGTTTAGGGCACTTACCATGAATGGAGTTTGCAGGATTGAAAGTTTCTCTGGATAAGTCAGTGAGTGACTGGTTAGTGATTGTGAAGGTCTATGAAATTAGTGTAACCTACTGTAGACCTTATAAACATTGCATATTTAATCTACATTTAACTTTAGCTGACTGTAACTTTTTACTTTCTAAACTCTTTAACATTTTGAACTTTTTGATTCCTTTGTGATAACACTTAGCTTAAAACACAATCACACTGCATAGATATATAAAAATACTTCTTTTAAAGCCTTATTCTATATATTTTTTTCTATTTTAAAACTTTTCCATTTGTTTTTCTTTTTAAACTTTTTTGTTAAAAACTTAAACATACCCATATTAGCCTAGACCTATACAGGGTCAGTTTCATCAATTTCACTGTCTTCCACCTCCATGGTTTGTCCCACTGAAAGGTCTTCAGAAGCAGTAACACACATTTAGCTGTCATCTTCTGTGATAATGCCTTCTTCTGGAACATCTCCTAATGAACCTGCCAGAGTTTATTTGTGTGATTTATACTATAGAATAATAGTATTCTATAAATGTAGAACAGTAAAATCACCTACAAATATATGTATACACATATATACACACACATACATATATGTTAACCATTATATAGAGAGAAGAATATATATATGTATATATACATACAGGTGTGTATATATGCATAAATATAGCTAGATGATAAGATAGATAGATAATTACCTAGACATAGTAATCACCTAAATGGAATCCAGTTGTTGCTTGCACTAAAAACTCTCTTAAAGAGAAAGGATTATTCTAAGCTGAGTAGATAACTTCAAATTGGTCAATGGATTGTGTATAATCTAAAATCAGAGAAAACTTACTAGAGTATGTCAACCTATGGAATACAGAAGTGAAGAAGGAGACAATAGTAAAATCACCTACACAATATATTACTCTTACAAGGAAGGTGAAACTGTTATGAGATGAAATGCAAACCACTTTTTAACTAGTATTTTCCAAAAATCAGAGTTCAAATTTATGCATACTTTGCATATTTATTTCATTTGTTTCACTTATTTTTAGCTTTTACCTTTATAATATTTTTAGCCTAATTTCATTTGGTACTTTGTAGTTTTCTAAATATTATAACCTGTTGTTAAACTATTTTATTCTATCTTCTTTACTAATGACTACATTGCAATGTGTGTTTTTTCTTCTAGTACAGATTTTACTGTCATTATTTTATATGAAATAGCAATTTTATTACTTCTTATATAGTTTGATATTTCATATTTGATTTTCTTTTTGATCTTCCTTGTTTTATCCTTTCCAAACCATCAAGATTTTCTGGTTACCTTTTATTAATTATCAAAATTCTATAAAAATTTGGATAATAAAATCTTGTATATTAGTCCATGTGATGATGATAAATACACACCTGAGACTGGGCAATTTACAAAGAAGGAGGTTTATTAGACTTACAGTTCCGTGTGGCTAGGGAGGCCTCACAATCATGGAGGAAGATGAAAGCATGTCTCACATGGTGGTAGGCAAGAGAAGAGAGACAAACAAAAGCAGAAACACCTGCTAAACCCATCAGATCTCATGAGATGTATTAACTATCTTGAGAATAGCACAGGAAAGACTGGCTTTCATGATTCCGTTACCTCCCCCCTGGGTCCCTCCCACACTTCGAATTAAAATTTATATTATGTCAAAATTTTCTTTGTGGTCAATGCAATAGTTCCGGTTCTCCAGAGACACAGAACAAATAGGATGTTTATATGTGTGTATGTGCTTGTGTGTATGCTTCTCTGGATAACCCTTAATATATCAGATACATATGCATCTGTGTGTGTATCTATCTACATCTGTATCATCTATATCTATATCTACATCTATGTCTATGCATTGCTATAGTTTGAATGTATTTTCCTCTCCAAAATTTATGTTAAAAATGTTGAAATAAAATCCCCAATGCAATAATTTGGGAACTGTAGCTTTGGGAAGTGATTGAAACATTAGAGCCCTGCTCTAATGAATTAAATTAGGTGCCCTTATAAAGGGACTTAATGAAGGAAGTTTGCCCCTTTTGCCTTTTCCCATTCTACTTTGCGAGGACACAGCATTTCTCCCTTGTGAAAGAGGCAGAAATCAAGGCACCATTTTGGAACCAGAGGCTCAACTCTTACCAGATAACTGTACTCACTGACACCTTGATCTTGGACTTTCAGAACTATGAGAAGTAAATTTTTGTTCTTTAAAAATAAACCAGTCTCAGATATTTTGCTGTAGCAGCACAAATGGACTAAGACGTGTGTGTGTGTGTGTGTGTTCATGTGTATACATATATACACATATATATTTATATACATATATATAGTCAACCTTCCATATCCTTGAGTTCCTCATTTGTGGGTACAACCACCTGTGGATCAGAAATATTTGAAAAATAAAACTGTGTTTGAACTGAATATATACAGAGTTTTTTTCTTGTTATGATTCCCTAGACAATGTAGTATAACAACTATTTACATAGCATTTGCATTATTTTATATATTATATATATAAATTTAACATATACAGGAGGTTGTGCATTGGTCGCATTCAAATACTATGCAATTTTATATCAGTGACTTGGGAATCCATGCATTTTGGTATCCAAGGAAAGTTCTAGAACCAATCCTTTAATCTTCCAATG
>NW_022436967.1:5062565-5090709 GCF_009761245.1 Sapajus apella
GAAAAAATACATTTTCTCATACTCTGATCCCAACTAATTTTTACATCTAAAGTTCTGAAAATCTTTTAGCATAATCTTACTTCTTTTTAATAAGCCCTGCACTATCAAAGTATCCTAAATTTTCCTTAGTTACAATGGCAGTTTTAATTAACTGTAATTACTAATGGCAGTTTTAATTAACAGTAATTACTACTCCTTCTTTTGTAGCAAACATTTTCTTTTCCAAGAGTTATTCAGTAATTATAGTATACTCTCTTTATTAATATAATTTAATTATGTATATGCTTATTTATTGCTCACCATTGATTATTTTCCTCTTCATGCTCCTTTTCTTGTGGCTCTTTTCTGATATTTTGTTGCTCTTTTAACAGTCCTTTGTCAAGCATTTTTCTCAGGTAGAAGAGCAAGTGATATGTTTCTTTGCATATGCATTAACTTCTTTCGCATGTCAAATGAATGACATCATTTTTAGGTACAGGGCTCTGCAGAGCAGTGTTTTCTTCAGTAGCTATAAATATAGTTTGCAGAATTTGTTCCATGATTTCCAAACCATCAAGAGTTTCTGGGTGGTACATGCAGGTAGTCCCAGCTACTCAGGAGGTTGAGGCAGGAGAATCACTTGAATCCGACAGAGTTTGCAATGAACCAAGATCGTGCTATTGCACTCCAGCCTGCGCAATACAGTGAAATTCCATCTCAAAAAATAAAAAATAAGATAAAATTCTCTTGAAATTTGGATAATAAAATCTGTGATTTAAAATTTATATCAAGATTCTCTTTGTGGTCAATGTATTATTAGTTCTTCCAGTACTGGTGAAGAGAAACCTAATTTTTTAATTAATTTTTTTCTCAGTGGGAATCTTTAAAATTTTCCTTTATTTTTTGAATTTTCCATGTTTACATTGTTCTCTCATAAATGCTACCCAGAATAACATCCATTTGCATATTCAGATCATTTATTTTAAGGACATTATTTTTCTTTCATCAGACAACTTTATTTATATATTATAATAATTAATCTATTTATTCATTTCAGGTCTTATTATTTTATGGTGTATCACCTGCATTCATCTGTCATTTCTCTCACTGATTTCTTCCGCAATTCCCCTATCTTTAAATTTGTTTTTCCTTTGTGTTTCTAAGTATTGCTTTTACTTGATATTTGAAGCCTCCAATTTAGGCTCAACTGTAATTATTCTCTAAAAGCCACCAAATATTTTAATAGAAAAAAGATAATTTTAAAAATATGTATATATTTAGGTATACATAAAGATTTACATTCTGTATGCACACAATTATACATATATGAATATTTTAATTTGTGTTTAAAGAAAATTTTATGATACATACTTTTTTGCATTTTGCTTTTCTCCCTTGATATTTCCGTATGAAAAACTTTATAAACCTTACAAGTCAACTAATATAGATCTTTTAGAAAATCTTGTTTAGCATTACATAAAGGTTTTTTTTATTTTGATATACCTCAGTATGTTGAACTGATTGCCTGGAATGAATGTTTATTTATCAACTTTGATACTTTTTAAATAAGAAAATGTCAGTCAGGTAAAGTTCAGAAATAGGTTGGAAGTCAGTCTAATATTTCTTCTGAACACATTATTAGGCAGTTAAAACAATGTATATAAACACCTATACAAAAATGTCCTCCTTACTGTCTTTATAGTTGTACAAAACTGGTCGTGTCAAAATTGTCTGCTTTTATAGAGTGAGAACATCATCTCCAAATCAAGAAAAAAATCAAGGTCCAGGTTATATATTTTGCACTGGAAAACTGAGGAGACCCAGAAACCTCTGAAACCAAGGAAGAGTCAATGAACATCAAAATTCCTACATGGAAATCATGATTAAAATCATAAATTGTAAAAATGAACATCCAAGAAAACAAAGGACAAATTTGTCTAATGCCTGAGTTTATATATTCTTGAGTGGAATTATTAAATACACTCATCAATATCCGTTGTGGACTCTGCACTCCTTCATTCTTATTCTTAAATTGGTCAGATGCCAGCTATGATCGAGATAAGTGCAAGTAATGTCAGACCTAAGAGTTCAATTTTCTGTTCAATTTTATTAGGTTACCATTTTCATTACATTTGAGCAGAGGCTTTTGCCAGTGTCAACCATAAATAAAAGAGCAAAAGCTTTTCAATTTTCTTAAAACATGACTCAATACAACACAAAATTAGAAGTAACACTAGTCTTATTTTGACTTTGTCACATAATTTTAGTTACTTGAAGTATGGAACATTTTTTATCACAGCCATTACGTGACATCACAATTATGAGACTAGGGCTGTAATATGTCAGTCTACATGTGTGCATGTGTATATGTATCTTCATCTGTATTTCATAAATAAGGGATATCAGGAAATATAAATAGCAATAACATTGTTCGACCATCTTTCTGAATATAATTAAATTATTGTTTACTCCTTAATGGACTTGAAAATTTTATAAATATATATTAAATGGTCTATTTTTTATTTAAAATATCTAAATTTGTCTCAATCTTTAATATAATAAATTTTTGTGTCATTTCTCTTCCACTTTAAAAGTGTGAGTTCAAAAATGAATAGAATCAAATTATATATATCTTTGGGTCTACAAAGAATTTAAAAAGCATTAGATGCTATTTCTATATGAAAATCATTTAGTATCTAATGTTAAGAATATTTAAAACAAGATAAAATAAATCTTACTAATTAAGCACCTGGAATTGAGAAGGCATAATAATGTCTCAAATTATGAGCTTGTAATAAAGAGAGAGTTGAATTTAAACTCTGCCATTTATAAACAAATCTATCTTGGGGAAATTATTGATTAATTAGATATTCTGTTTCTACATACCAGAAATTATATAGGTGCTATCTACCAAAAAAGGCTGTTGCAAAAAAACCAGTAAATAATAATACTTGGTAAACAGAAGGTGCTTGGTGAATTTAATAATCTTACATTTGACTCCTGTTCTAAATAGGAGCAATACTCACACTTTAGTGTACACAGTACGATGGTTTTTACCTGGAATTTTATAGACAAGTTTCCATTACTTCCTTTAATCAAACTCAACCTTGATATTTTATTATCTATGAATACAAGTGTTTATTAAGCAAAATTAATAAGGTAAATGTAATATTAGGATTCTTCTCCAAGTGAAGAAAGTATTAAAATATTAATCATTGTATTCTAGGCTTGGAAGTATCCTTAGAGAGCAAGTATCTATCTACTATGTTTTGTAGATGAAGAAATGGTGGTAAAATGATTTTTCCTAAATTATTTCCCTAAATCATTCTTATGTATTTATGAATTTTGGGTAACTGTAGGTAAATCTTTTAGCTCTGTAAGATAAAAGAAAAAAGAGATAATTTAGAAGACTGCAATGAAGCTCAAAAATGGTACAGTATTTTAATGTGCCTTAAAAAATTTAAGTCACAAAATGAATACATTATTATTATTTAAGTGGTAGGTTCCCCTGCTAGGTAAATTCTCCACTTAGTTTAGTAGACTAGCTGCTTACTTAAACTTGAAATAAGCATTAAATCTTTGCCAATGCTCTGTATACTCATGATATAAATAGGTTAAAGATGGTCCCTTTATAGTACTCCATCATAGAAAAAGTCCTATGATGATAGTTCAAGAGAAAGGAGGCAACCTCCTACCTAAATCAATAAATCAAGCTTGCATTTTTTGAATATCAGAAAGAATCAGACGGGAAAATGCATGATATAAATTTCTTATGTATTTATTTATTTTTGAGACGCAGTCTCACTCCGTTGCCCAGGCTGGAGTGCAGTGGCACGATCTCAGCTCACTGCAACCTCCACCTCCTGGGTTCAAGCAATGTTTCTGCCTTAGCATCCCGAGTAGCTGGGACTACAGGCATGCTCCACCACGTCCAGCTAATTTTTGTATTTTTAGTAGAAACAGACCGTCACCATATTGGCCACCTGGTCTCGAACTCCTGACCTCATGATCTGCCTGCCTCAGCCTACCAAAGTTCTGGGATTACAGGCGTGAGCGACCGCCGCCTGGACGTTGATATAAATTTATTTTCATTGCATATGGCTTATCACATTACCGCCCTTAGAAATCTTCCTTAATGTACTTTCTCATCCGGTAGTCTTTGTTAAGTTCCTTCCCTATGTTTTCTATTGTTTACTGGTCTATTAATTACCTATCACCATTAGTTTCCATTGATATAGCTACTAAATTTAAAAGTAACCTATTTTCATGCTTTTCTCTCTCACTAATTATTAAATTCCATGAAGTAAATGATAATATCGTGTATCTTTTTGTTCCTCTGGTCTGTTACATTTCCTTTTACTGCTTCTTATACTTTTTTCTTCCTTTCTCTTTCCTTTTTAGTGTATGAGTGAATGAGCTATTTTTTCTTGTTTTTTACTTTTTCCTTTTCAAAATTAATTTGAGTTTCATTCATTAGACTAATTCTATACAAATACTCAAGTACCAGGCAATTGGGAAAGCACCAGGTGCATGATAGTGAGGGTAAGTGAGTAAAAATTATATCAAAGTACAATAATTTTTAAAGAAAATTAAACTTTAATTTGAAGTTACAAGGTTGTAAAATCTTAGCTTTTGGTAGAGAGCTTAGTATCAGGCTATGAGTTAATACTGACCATGATTTAGTAATTCACTGTATAGAAAAATTTATAAGCAGGAACTGTAAAGAAACGTAAGTTTTTTTTCTTCTGGATTATTACAGCTATCTTTTGACATGTCTCCTTGACTGAATTATTTAAAAGCTTTTTCATCTTCCCCAAAGTTAACTTTTCAAAACATGAGTCACATAATTTTTCCTCTCAGTAACCTTTTATAACTCATGATTGATTAGAGAATAAAGCCCACTAAAAACTTTCTACAGCCTACCTTCCTAGTTTTGATTCATTACATATTTTTATCCATAAGATGTGTTCAAAATTTTCCTTTCTCTGTACTTTGCTAGTAATGAAGTCCAAGCGTATTATAAAACCAAACAACTGATTTTTCCTATTTTGTTTCCAAGATTTGTATGCCTGTATGTAAAGAACACTTAGATATTTTAATATTTTTAAATGTAAATCTATTTTTAATACCCAAATGTTATCCATTTATAAAAAAAATCAACATTCTAAAAAGGGAGTCATCTTTAAAATCAGCAATACTTCAGTTTTATTCACCTCTTACAAGCAAATCAACCACATTTATTAAAAAATACATAATGGAAATTTTAATATCAATACACCTATTACTTTTAAATTTTAGTGTAGTTTTCACTAGTTTTGTGATATAACCATGCGTGTTTGAAATGCTTAAAATCGATTTCATAATTCCAAATATTGGGCTATTTTTATTTAAAAACTTTATATGCCACAGAGATACATTATTAAATTGAAGTCTGTACATCACTGTATGTTGGAGATATCTTTTTTAATATGTAAAGAGAAATGTTCCAGAATCTGATGATATTTGCATTTGATTTTCACTAACGACCTCATTTTTCAGTCCGGAAGGTAAACTCTAGAATAGTCCTGTCACTGTGATTCATTGATAGAAACCCACTTAATCACATAGTTGTATTAATAATTTTTGTTACACTTTATACCTTAGTGATTTTAAGAGGTCAACATTTATCATTCTGCATCTTGTTGGGCAGCACTTCTCTGAAGAAAGCTAAAACTCAAATTGATGTCTCAACTCTGTTAAGACATGAGAGCACACTGGTAATGTGTAATTGGTCATGCCTGTCTCCCATTTACATTTACCTCTCAGTATTTGCTTCTGTACAATAAATATTTTTTTTGCTGTAGATATTTGGGCAGGAGATACTTTGTAGTTTGCCATAGATGTTGACCTATTTGAAATTATGTTGAGAAAAATGGCTGAGGTTTGAAATACCTGAAAACCATTATATGAGAGATGGTGGAAAGCACTAAAGAAGTTGATCTGAGAAAAGGATAACTAAAGGGATATGATACTATTTGCAAATATTTGAGAAATGGAAGTTTTGAAGAGGCATTATATTTTGGCCTGTGAACACAGATGTAACTAGGGAGGTACTTAGCGTGTTTAACAAGTTGGGAGAGGTGCCTCAAACAGGTGCTGAGCTTAGAGCTTTCCAAACTTATATGTACATATGAGTCACCCTAGTGTCTTTTTAAAATGAGGATTGTGATGTATGTAGTGGGTGCTGGATGAGATCTGAGATTCCAAATATCTAACAAGCTATTTGATTACACCAATGTTGCTGCTCGAGAAAGAACACCTAGATGACTGCCAATGAGTCACTGCCTTTGTTCAACTGATAGTGGCCAGGTGGAAAGGAAAGGAACAAGTGGAGGCACTTCTTGAAGATCAGCACTCTGATGATGCCTGCTCATAAAGTAACCTGTATTGAGGAGGCCAGCTTGAGAATTTCCATGGAAGTCTGAGGCTGCCTAGGGAAATTCACATTCAGGAGAAACCAGTGGTTTGTTTGATTCTGATTGGTGATATTGGAAGGGTAACCAGAATCAGAATTCATAAAGGTTATTTTAAATATTAGCAGAAACTTTTAGTATACTTTTCAATGACACTGGTTTAAAGAAGCTAAAATATACAATATAGGCAAATGTGGAAACCAGTGGTAGCTAAAGCATCTAATAAAAGCAAATGAATACTACAGGTGAGCCTAGAAAAAACACAGGTGACATCAGTATTATGTGGAAAAAAGTGATTAAAAAGCAGCTCACAGACAAATTGCACCTGATGACAAATAAATGGCAAGGTTTACATTTTGGAGCATCTAAGAAAATTAATTGATTTCTCTCTCCACGCATATGCACACACTGCTTTTTGATTATTGATTAATTATATTACTACTTGTCTTGATATTGGAATATATTTCTTAAAGCTAGTCATGGCAACAGAAGAATTCGGAACAATAGATGGAAAATACAAAAAAGTCAATTCTAGCTCACTGTAAGAAATTCTTAAAACATAATGAATGTACTTAAAAACAAACTGTCATGGTAGATTGCATCACGTTAGAGTATATCCTGCAATTTGAAAACACGTAAAACGCTCTTTCACAGATGTTAGATAGCGATTTTCTATTTTGGATAAAATAGATAAATTTTAAAATTCTTTTATAAATTACAATTTTATGAAGTGGAAATTTTAAGTGAAACTTATGTATTGTTTGGGTTCTTATTATAGCACCCAGCTGACCTCTACACCTGCACAGTGCTAGCAGACTTTCCTATTAAAAACAAATCTTTCTGAATTAAGTATGTTACCGTCAGATTCTGAGATCTCCAGTAGTTCTCTTGTGGACACTAAAAACCATTTCATATTCTGTAATTATTTGTATACAATACACCCTCCTGAAACTATCTCTGTCATTATTTTATCTAAATAATTCTTTAAAGACATGTATACCATTATTTCTTTACATCCACTCTCCTCTTCAGCTAAACTATTCATTGTTCTCTGAGTTGATTTGGGCTTTTACACTTACTCACTTTACTTTTATAAAATTTGTTTAAGAAAAATTGAACTACTATCTCAAAGGTCAAGTAACTTTTTTTTCTTGAAAATGTTTTGCCCCTAGTTGCCATTTGTTTGTCATCAGGTGAAATTTGTCTGTGAGCTGCTTTTTAATCAATATTTTTTTTCCACATTATACTGATGGCACTTAAGTTTTTACTAGGATCACCTGTAGTTTTCATTTGCTTTGATTAGAGTCTTTAGGCACTACTGTTTTTGACATTTACTTAGATATTTTAGATATCTGGTTATCTATCTGATTTTTTATTTTCCTTTATCTGCTTGTTACAAGCTGAGTTGTCCCCCAAAATGCACAAGTTGAAATACTAATGCTCAGCACATCAGAATGTGACAGTATTTGAAGATATGGTTTTTAAAGAGGTAATACAGTTTAAATGAGATCATATGGAAGGATTCTCATTAATTTGACTGGCGTCCTTTTAAGGAATGGAAATGAGGATACAGAGAATTCAAAAAGGGGAGCCACGTGAGGACCGTGAGAAGGCAGCCATCTACAAGACGAGATGAGAGGTCTCAGAAGAAACCAAGCCTATGGACACCTTCATCTTTGACTTCTGGCCTCAAAAACTGTGAGAAAATTTCCATTTTTTAAGCTACCCTGTCTGTGATATTTTACGGCTTTAGAAAACCTGGCAGCTTTAGAAAACAAGTATACTACTCATTACTGCAAAAAGTGTTTTGGAGAAAAACCTAATTTTCGTAAGTCTGTGGCTTTCTCTGCTATACTAGGGCAGTGACACCTTAGCTAATAAACATACCGAGAGATTTTGAGGGATATAAATATGGTATAAAATATATTCTGTTGAATTATAAATCATGATTTATGTTTTTAATCTTGCTGTGGAACTTTAAGAATTTAAATATTGGTCCAGGCCTGGCCAAATGTCCCACATTAGAGGAATATCAAACATGGAGACCAGTTTCCAAGGGTTATTATAAACCTTCCACATGTAATTGTAGAAATAAACAATGTAGAAATACAAATATATTTACAAAATTATTTTATATGTCCTATATGCTTTATTGTATATCTATATAGAAATAGATGGATTATATACCCACATAGGCAAAAAAATACTCCATTATGCATATGCTTATAAATATATTTAGACATAGATATATGTATAAATTATGTAAAATAACATTTATTAAGTTAAAATTCTGCCGTTTGCCTTTTTATGGACATCATTATTTTGTTTACATTTTGATATCATTAAATTATTTGGCAATTCTATAATATGAGAAATAGATAAAACTTCAACAAAGTTTTAACTGATTGACTTGTTCTGTGATTGGCTGTGGTTTAACTTTCTGAGTTGTTCCATGATTAGTTGTTGAACCAAATGTCTTATGTAAGTGATGTCCTAGGTGGAAAATCAAAACCATAACTCTTTTTTGAGGGGTGGAGTTTTCCAAATTTGACTGGACATTAGAATTCCCTGGGAAACTTTTTAAACATTATAATTCTCATGCTTTACAACCAGAGATTCTGACTCAGTTGTTCTGGCATATCAGGAACATCAGCATTTTTTAAATGTTGTAGGTGATTCTTATAGTCAGCCAAGGTAAAAATTTCTGCTCCATAAATCACTTTTTAGTTTCATAGCCCTTTTATGAGCTCCGTTAAGATAGCAACTTATAATATTATTGTATTATTTTATTTGTCTTGAATGTCATTTTGCTCCCAACATAAAATCATGTATTTTGAGGGAAATCATGCAATATTCTTGGATACTATTGACTGGCATGGAAATTATTTTGTTTATTTAGTTAGCACAGTGTTTGTTAATTTATGTATAGATGTTTAGAGGGTTTAGTGTCTTAAAATGTGGGGAATAGCATTAATATTTGCAGGAACAATAAATCTTTTCAAGTGAAATTAGATTTGTATGAGCTGAATCATATTGGACCAGAATTCAAACAGTTCTGGAGAAGTGGAATATTTTTAATTCTATAAAATGAAACAAAGCTAGTCTGGATAGTGCTATGTTGACATATTCTAAGTTAAAGCACGAGTTGAATGAAACATATACTATTTTGTATATAACTTAAAATCAGATGGGAATTGAAGGGATACACTATTTTTAGCTATAGTAGATGCCTTACCATGTATTTATTTAGGACAGAATTTATGACCTTATTTCATACTTTATCCCCCCACACACTGAATAAATAACACTATTGTAGTTCTACCAATCAACGTAAATACTCAAATAACTGAAAGGTGTCACGAAAGAGGCTACTGCTGCTTTTTCTTTTCCTGACTTGGTTGGTTTTTAATTCTCACAGCTATATAAAAAGAAAAATGTTGCCTATAATCAGAAATTGACAATTTAGGGCTTCACGAGAGCTTTCTTTGGAGAAAGAGAAGATTTTTTTTTTTTCTGTATAATTTTTAACTTTTCTTAAGTAAAATACCCATGACAACTTCAAATGAGTCTAAGGAAAAAGCTTCTTACAAATAATACATCTTTCACACATCAAAATTTGTGTTGGAAAGCAGAATTTTGGGCAAGTTTATCACATGCAAAAGAAGGCATTCTGGCCTTCACTCTGTTAATTGCTTAAATTAAAATTATTAGTAAGATCAAATCTGATGTATTCTTTGATAACATTAATGTTTAATGTAATGAAAAACTTCAAAATGCAGATACTGATAATCACTCAATAGAGTCAGGTATTCCTCATTTAAACTAAATGATCCTCCATCTTTATATCTGGATAGCTAATGCTTTTATTACAAAAATATATTTAAAAACAAACAGGAAAATTCAACTACAACTACCAGCTTTACCATTCATACTATAATGCCTATTATACAATTATTATTTAAGTCTTTAGAGTTGCCAAATATAGATTCTCAAGCTGATCCAATATGTCAGATGCTATTAATTTTCTATTTTCTTCTGATACATTTGTTTTTCATGGGAAATACATATTTTCCTTAGAAGACAAAAGGCAAATGAAAGAATGCATCACTAAAATTAACATTTTATATCTTCATTTTGGTTATAAATAAATTTTCCATTAAAGCTCTATCATATGGTTATTTCTTCCTTAAATAATACTTAATATGATTTAGATCTCTCACATGTTGTCTTTTTTTACAATTGCTAAGGAATATCTTTCAGAGAAAAATTTGAACTGTAATTTACATCATAAGTGGTGTCACATTTGACTTTGTTTTGTAGTAATGATTCACCTTTAATTGATCAACCAAATGAGGTGATAAGTTTCAGCAAGTTTCCTAGTACTGTATAACCCAGAATACATTTTGGTGTTTGATAGTACATAGAGAAGTAGTAAAAAATGTTTTTTTTATCCTTAGCCTTTTTACAAAAACAGAATATGTGTGTGTGTGCATACAGGCTGTATTAACGTATTCATGCATTCAGCATACACATTGAATTATCTTCCAAATATGACACTTCTAGGTGAGGTTACCAAATGAGTCAAATCAATGTATCTTTTTAATACATGGGATCCAAGTAAAATACAAGGTTTTGGGTTCATCAAATCTTAAATTTGTATAAAGCAAGTAATGTGCTATTTAGTTTCTGAATTTTAATGGATGTATTCTACCACTTAAAAGTTTTTATATTTATAAAAATTCAATTTATAGAAAAGGTACAGCTTCAATCTTAATTCAACCAGAATGAATTTGTATTTAAAAGGAAGAGATGGACTGCAATTATAAGGTTGTTTGATGCTTTTAAGTCAATTCAAATGCTGATGCTTGGAGTTCAAGCCACATTATTAAAATGTAGTGTCTGGCTCTTGAATTTTCCAAAGCAATAAGGGATGTCTCTGAATGACAACAGAGGAGTGGGAAAGGAGCGAGTTTGCTGCTGCTGAAATGAATGCAAATAGCTCTCCATTCATTTCATTCACAGCAATCTGTCACATTTTAGTTTCTTTTTCCAGATAGAAATGGGGGATAATACTGGAAATAGTAATGCATAAGTAGACAGGGTCTGACCATTAAAATGTTTATCATTTCCAGAATGGTGCCTGCAGATGTTACAAAATTGCAACTGGGTAGGTGTTAGAATTGCTGCCGGTTTCTATTCATTTGAATGGCAGCAACCCAGAACACTGTTTTACAATTTTGTGTGGAAGGGCAATCCATTATCTTTTTCCCCCTCCCTGAGATCAAATAGTATTTTTGTGAGGATTACATCCCCTTAGTAAGCAGGAATGGAACTAATACTATGAGGTTTGAATGTCAAGCTTATTTCCTAATCCCACTTCTTTATAATTGCAGAGTTGACTTAGAAATTGAAATCCCAGGTTTGTAATTAATTTTAAAAGTTTTTTTAATAGAAAACACTTCTTTCAAAATAAGCATTAAAAAGATTTATAGGAAATAAAAACAAGCAGAAGAAAAAAATACGTTTTTGTGTCATCTGGAATTGCAAGATTGTATGGATGCCAAATAAGCGATATTTACATACTAGTTTTGTGCAAGTAATTTTGTCAGCAGTTTTGTGTAAATGAGGAAAATTAAGCCTATAAAGGTTAAATATATTTTTTCCAAGATTCACACACTTAGCCTGCAGTTATAAAACAGTGATTTTTGGAGACAATAGTCTATCTGGCTTTTAATGGTGTGCTGAGCAGAAAACTTATATAAAAGAGTCATATTTGATTTAGGAAGAAATGATTTTATTATATAATAAATGAGTGAATTCCATAGCAAAAACACTGGAGACTATTATTCCCAGGTATATTTTAAAATATTGTGCAGTATTATGTCCAGGAAACAACTCTTACTAGCTCCCATTTGCAGAGTAAAATCAGATTGTGAATAAATGGATTACTGTTTCTCTCAAGCACTCTCTAGTGCAACCTTCTAGAACAAGTTGTCTATAGTTGCTGGCTTCAACATTCCCTTTCTTTTTTCTAAATTCCTCTTGAATCAGGCTTTTATTCCTAGATATAGGTCAATATTCTTGGCAGGTTTGTCAAAAAGCTCCACATTCTGAACTCCAGTGGTCAGATCTCAGTTCTCATCTCACCTCTCTTACTATTTGACTCAGTAGATTACTTTCCTCCTTGAAACAAATTCCTCCCTTGGCTTTAACAATATTGCAACCTCCTAGTAGGCGATGCTCCTATCCCAGTAACCATTTTTTGTTATCATTCTCCTTGGGCTAGTTTCTTTTCAGTTTGCCATCATCTAAATCATTGGGTAGTCTGACCATCATTTCTGTCTGCATTTTCTTCTTTGTGATCCTCTTTCATAACTTTACATACCATCTATATGTTCATAAGACCTTATTAACTTTAGGTTGTCTAAAACCTAGGCATCTCTTATTAGGTTTGTATATGTAACTAAATACTTGACAATTCTATTTGAAATGCTACCTCAGTAACTCAAACTTAACAAGTTGAAAATTTAACCAAAATCTTAATTTCTCCCTCTTTTCCATCAATATTGATGCTGTCTTCCCCATCACAGATCATAGGCAAATTAAAAAAAAATACCAGATTACTCCCAAGTATATATTATAAAATATGATGTCTAGAAAACAACTCTTACCCCCATTTATAGAGAAAAATCATGTTATGTATAAATCTGCAAGTCATACTTATTTTATGCCTTTCTATAAATTTCTGTAATAAACATTACACATATTTATATAAAGGAGTGCTAACGCTATGTCCATGCATATTGACTTGATAGTAGGCAAATATAGTTCAAGTTAAAGGCAAGTCCCTTAGCCTCCTGTTCTAACCAATTGCTATTCTTTAAATTAATTGCCCTTTCAAAATAAGCATTAAAAAGATTTATAGGAAATAAAAACAAGCAGAAGAAAAAAATATGTTTTTGTATCATCTGGAATTGCAAGATTGTATGGATGCCAAATAAGCGATAAATATATAATAGTATGAAATAAATATAAATAGTATGAATATATATATTTATATAATAAATATAAATAGTATGAAATATATAAGACTGCTGTAAGTATTAAGAGCCCCAGAGTTTAATGAATACATTTTTTTTTCAGGTCTTACAGAGAAATTAGAAATGAATAACATCACTTAATATAATTAAATGCATTTCTGAACCTTTTCCTATCAGGATGAACAAGAAGGAGGTCTAGCTACTGCCTGTCATCAAGATTTCTGATGACAAAACCACAGGAATAAGTCCAAACAAGTTTCTCAATTAGGAACAATGACACAGAAAGTAAAAACAGCATCAAGTGAAAATAAGAGAAGTCATGAGGTTGCAAAAGTTGAGATACAAATAAAACACAAGTATTCAGTTGTTGGTGGTTTGAGTAAAGTGGAACACTCAAAAATTTTAGAATGTAAGTTCAGTTAAAGTAGAGTAATTATTTGTTTTGTCCTCTGCTGTATCCATAAGGCTAAGAAGGATGCCAGATACTTGACAGGCACTCAAGCATTTGATGAATGAAAGAAATGTTGTTATGACCTATTCCAATCCTGAGCACACATTTGCACACTCATTCTAGATTCATTTAAAGGTACCGATTCCAGAACTAGAGTCCTAAGGTAAATTATGAATATACTACCAGGTTTTCGTTTCTCTCTCTCTCTTTATTTGTCTTTCTCTTTTCTGATGTAGTTGGTTGGTCTGCAAAAGGTGAAATATGGCAAAAATGATTTCCATTTGGTGTTTGTAAGTTATTTCAAAGATATAACAGCTTGAGAATAAAAATTCTTTTTTTCTTTCTCAAGTCTGATGTTCAGCTGTTTAGTGGATGTAACACAAATTTCTTTTGAGTCTCCTCCTTTCATATAATCTTTGAGTCTTAAAAAGTATGTCAAGAATCTCCAAGATTCTAATTTTAGATTGTCTTCAAACATCACACGCAAATTGAGCTTCAGCACTTCTTTAATAGGCAACATTTACCAAGGTGTATATTTTTTCCTTAATAACTGCTTATATAGGCTAGGACAGGTAATCAAATTCTGATGAACATTTTCTCTCAACCAAAAGTAATAAAACAATTACGACAGTCACTACTTGCCTCCAGATTGTTCCCATTGAACAGGATGAGGTGATTTTCCCACCATCTGATGTTTTAAGCATCCATGGATAATTGCTCCATAGGCTTATATTTAAATGATCTTTAGAAGATAACACTTTTTAAGTCTTCTTCCCAGAATGTTATGCAAGTAGCATTTTTACATAATCTGCATAAGAATATAGAGTTTCACTAAAAGTTACTGGCACCAAATGTGATTTAAAATGTTATTAAAAATGTAAGCACAAATTTGAAAATAATATATTTTCATTATCTTTCCTACTGATTGGACATATATTTCTTCAGTTTCTAAAAAATCCTGGTTTCCGGAGGCTAAGTAGAATGTTTGAAATGTTTACCAGAAGGCACATCAATTTTTCATGGGAAACATTCAAACAGCTTTGTAGAGTTGATACAAATATTATTTTAGAAGATGGTAGACATTTGTTCCCTTAATTTTCTGACTTAAGCCATTGTAAATATCCAAAACCCAGAATGAAGTTTATTATCTGAAAATCACCAGAGATATACAGTATGTATGAAGAATAGTGTAGGCTTCCAATATTTTCATGAATATTTCACCCACTCTAGTTTTGACCCTTATGTTTCATTAATCTTAATTGAATGTTTAAAATTTAAGCCTATGTTGATCTTAAGGTGTGGCAATTTATCAAAGCAAAAGTTCTACAAAGTAAAAATATTTTCACACTTCTATATAAAACCCGTATCACATAAAACCCTCGCAATCATCCTTGTGACTTATCTACTATGTGTTTGGTGTTTCCCTTCCCTTTACTTTGAAGAAACCCAACATTTTTTCAAACTATTTCATTATATTTGCAGCCCAGACGGGCAATAAAAAAAATAAAAAATGAATACATACCTATTTATTCAAAAATGCCTTGAACACTGATAGTGTGCCAAGGAAAGCCTTAAGACCTGGTGATACAGTCATACACAAAACAAACAACATCTCTGGCCTCATGAAACTGTGAAGCTCACGTTCTCATGGGGCTGACTAATAATAATAAACATTGAGAAATAATGTCAATTGGGGATCACTGATATTGAAGTAAAGTAAGCAGAATAAAAGAGTAGGGAGTGACTAGGAGTGCTATTTTGGACAGAGTGATCTCGAAGTTCTCTGTAGTGGATGCAACTTTTGGGCAAAGTCCTGAATGAAGTTTGAGAGCTGGTCAAAGGTATATCTGGGGGAAAAAGTTACTTCAGAGGAAAGAACAAATAGAAAACCTAGAGATAGTAATATATATATATATATATATATGTACTAAAGTGCAAGGAAGCCAAGATAGCTGAAGGAGAAATGATGAGGATTTATTGAACATGTCATATAGCAAGATAAAGCAACTAAGACAAAAGTAACATTGAAGGGGTAGTATATGAAAAGTGGAAATTTACCAAGATGATGTAAAAATGCTGATAGACTTAGTAGTTGCAGATTTGAATACTACAGACTTTAGGCCAATGATGCAGTATGTGATCACAGTAAGTATAACAAATATATGGATTAGAGTTTGTCTATTTAATATTCCATCTGTTTTCTGAATATCATTAATTTTCATGTTATTTGTGCAAATAAAAGTTTAGCATGACCATAGAAATACATACATATATACAAACAAATACAAACATGCATTTGTTTAAATGTTATTTGTGAGTATTTTAACATTCTTTTCCATCTATAGCTATTATATCACACTAGAGTGAATATTTTATTTTATAAAGCTCTATAACAAATATTTTTGAAAGATAACAGGGAATTGTTAAATCATCTCTACATCAGAATAATATCATCAGATGGAAGATATCTTGAGTATATTTTCAACCTCTACATTACTGATCTCTTAAGAATCAGAAAGTAATTAGGCAAAGGAGATAAAGAAGTAAAAGCATGTTTATTGAAAAAAATTTACCAAGAATGTAGATAAAATTACAAGAACAATCTGTTCTGTAAAAGAAGTGTTACCTGGAAATAATAAACCATAAAAGATTGTGAATTTTAATGGACTTTTCTTAAATAAGTTGTTGATTATTCTAATGCAACAACTTATTTAAGTTGTTAAATGCTTACTTTGTTTTTTTATATATAATTTCCTAAATTTTTGTATCTAGCAATTTTGAAAAACACGTTAGCAAGTTTTGGGTCCGGGAATTAAAAGAACCTACAGAAGAAAAATTACAGTGTTTTATTTTTCTCATAAGTCATTTATATTTCACATTTTCCTAATGAAATTAACAGAATAATTTGACTTCTTGAATACTATTTCAGGTTCAGCCAGTTTAATTTAAAGGTAACATTATCTTAAAAGAAAAATGTTGCCTTTAATCTTATTTTGTTAATTGCAATTTATTTGTTAAATGTCTTGTATGTATTTTTTAGTGATTTAAACATATTTTTCAGTAACTTGGCAAATGATGGAAAAATCTGTTATTACAAGTTAGACTTATTTAATCCTTATGTTAAGAAAACCATATGAAATGTTTCTATAGCTGAAAAAACTTAATGTTATTAAAATAATTTTAAACTATAACTTCGACAGAAGTATTCTATACTTTCAATTGCTATGTTATATTACTTTGAATTTTAAGTGACTTTACTACTCAAAAAAATGATATAGAATAGATAGCTACAGCTATAGTGTCTGTATACACCCAGGTAGACATACAGAGTTTTAGTATCATAACTTGTTATATACTCTAGGAATTAGGGACTGCATGTTTTATGATAGCAAATCCCTTATTGCTGCATGGGGTGGGGCAGGTGTAAGTGACTGGCTAACTTGGTTGAGGTCACTTTTCAATAAAAATATGGGGAAAAAAAGGGCCACAGATACAAAAAAAAAAAAAAAGGAGAAACAATATTTGTAACATTTCTTCAAGCTTCATAACACATTAAGATTTGTTATTTTATAATTTATGTTCCCAAAATAATTACCAGTAAAATCATTGAAATTAAAACTACTAGTTTACTCTCTGGACTAAAAAAAAAAAAAAAAAAGAAGCTTTTATTTAAAGATGAATTGCTAATACATAGCATGCATCATGGCTGATTGAAAGATAAAAGGAAAGAGTTTAAATCCCTGGGCTACTGCACAAGAAATTTTTTAAATATAAATATATATTATAAATACATATGTACACATTATATTGTAAAATATAAATACAGAAATATATAAATATAGTCTCTGAACTGCTTCTGAGGATTTCAAAATAGCAAGTATTAATACATCTTTCAAATAGAAGAACAATAGAAACAGAAAAAAGAAATTAGACCCAAATGATTAGCTTATATTAAAAAGACTCCCCTCCAAAGCAAGCCAAGAATTTTATCATTGGAATCAATCAAAATTACTTTATGAGAAAAAGCTATTTGAATTTCCTCTGACACTGATGGTAGTCTCATACATGATTAGAAATGAAGGGCCACGGCACTCCAGCCTAGGCAACAGAGTGAGACTTGGTCTCAAAAAATAAAATAAGGATCTGGCCTTTGATGGCTTTAATGTATCACTAGAAAGGCCATAAAACATAGATAAACAATGAATGAATAACAATTAGAAGAAACCGTGTCAAATGTAGAAATGGACTATATTAAACAACTCTTGGATAAAAAAGAAAAAGCATATATCAGAGTAATAAAAACAATAAAATTTATGGGATTTAAAATTGATCAGAGGAGAGAATAATGTATTGCTCTAAGTACTTTTGTCACCAAAAAAAAAAAAAAGGAATGAGTCACATTTTTAGCTCAAAAACCAGAAATAAAACAAAAATATAAATTAAAAGAAAACACAAAAGAAATAATAAATGAGAAATTAATGTTACAGAATAGAACACACACACACACACACACACACACACACACACACACACCCCACACCCTATACATCAAAATCCTGCTTTTTAGCAAACCCACTAGTTAATTCTATCAAGAAAAGAAGGAGAATAAAAGAGAGGACATGGCAAAGGGAAAATGGCCATTTATACAGACAACAAACAAAGAAAAATCTTGAGATTACTTTGTCCAAATAGATTCAAAAACCTATACAAATAAATAATTTTCTAGAGAGAGAAAGTTTATTAAAATTAGCCTCACAGAATTCGTATGCAGTCAAATTTTTATAAAAAAAAATAAAGAGTTGTGAGGAAATTACCTCACAGAAAAGGACAAGGGCAAAATATTTTCATTGGGAGATTTGTTTAAAATTCCAAATGAGATAGGAGTATTCCCTAACCTCCTTATGGTATTTGTGATGATGGGGGGTAATGGCTCATTTTGCTCACCACTGAGTTCAAATCCCTTGTAGGAGGGGGAGCACACAGTTTAGTGGATGCAGGAGCTGGGGCAAGTGCCTTTAGGCGCCTTCATGAATGATCCTTGTACCAGCCCACAGCAGTGTCTAGCAGTTGACCATAACCTCTAGAACTCCAGAGGGTGTGTGCTAAAACCAATGCTGTTTTAGCAGTGGCAGTCCACAGATGGCTAAGTGTTAATCAGCTCAGTGGGGAGTAACGGTGACATACACCCTGCCCTCTTGGTACCTTGGTTCTTGTCCAGCATCCAGGAAGAATCAGGCCATGGGGATTTGAAGGATGGTTAATGCAAATGTTTTATTGAGTGATGGTGGTGGCTCTCCATGGGATGGGGAGCTGTAAAGGTGATGCAGTGGGAAGATAACCTTCCTGAACTTTTCTCCAAATGTCCAGCTGCCTCTTCAACATTCAAACACTTTTCTTTCTCTGCCACACCACTCTGTTCCTCTGCCAGTGGAGTTTGGTGTTTTTATGGTTACAGGTAGGGGCATGGCAGGCCAGGGTGGTTTTGGGAAAAGCAACATTTGGGTGGGAAAATAAGGATGTGAGGTTCTTATTTAGGGCTGGGCTCAGGCTTGTGAGTGGGGCCTATTCCAGGGAACTGCCCCCTTCTACCCAATATTTCCTGCCTCCTGTCTCTATCACAAACACCAAACAGTCTCAATGCCCCATAAATTGTTCCAGAACATTGCAAATGGAAAAAATCTATTAATATCTCTTATGAAGCAAATATATTATTAATGTCTAAAGCTCATAAAAACGGTACCCCAAAATAAAGCCAAATCATTATTATTTTGATGTAAAAGTCCTAAATGGAATATTTGCAAAGTGAATGAAATGCTACAGTAAGAAAGTAATATATGATAACAAACTAGCATTTATTCCATGAATTCAAGACTGGTTCAATATTAGGAAAACCATTAATATAATTCACTAGATTATTAGATGTAATCATGCTACTATGTCTATATATATATATGATGGAAAAGTCTTCAGCAAAATTTAATATCTAATTCTAATTTTAAAAAACACTCAAGAATTATTTCTCGATTGACAATGTATTTGTATTTATATATTCTTATCAATTATCTATTTATCTAAGTTAGTTTTCAAGACAGCGTCTTATTTAGATGAAAAGACCAGAGGAATTTACATTAAATTCAAGAATAGGGAAAAAAATTGCCCACTACCTTCTCTCCTATTTCACATTGTACTATTATATTGGAAATAGGTCTATTTCAATTTGCAGTTGAGATGATAATACAGATGAAAATCCCTAAAGAATAAATAAAAAATTACTTCTAAACAAAGAAAAATTTCAATAAGTTTTAAAGTTGAAAGAAGAAAGGAAAGCAGTTTAAATCTCTGGACTATGGCAGGGATTTATAGAACAAACATACAGAAATCAAATTGTCTTTATAAACAAAAACAATTGCCCATTAGAATATAAAAAAAGTCAATTACAATGGCAATAAAGGTTAAGTACTGGGGAATACACTTGATAGTAAATGTAGAAAGCATAAATGAGGAAACACTTTTTAAAGATCCTGAAAGACAAAAAAGTACATTTGAATCAATGAAAAAGATCCATATTCTTGGTTAGGACAACTCACATTCGTAATGACCTCAGTCTTTTCTATGTTCATCTAGAAAGTTAATACCCCATACCAAAACTCATATGGAAAAATGAGAAAATAAACCTATGAAAATCACCAGAAAAATTTAGGAGTGAGTCTTACCCAATATTAGAAGCCTCTAAAATAGACTAACAGATTTGGAAATACAATAGAAAATCCAGAAACAGATCCAAATATACAAGTAAATATGCTATATGATAAATGTGACATATCTAATCACTATTCATTATTGCATCATTTCATAGGCAGCACCTTACCCCCTTATTATTTATTTTTTTGAGACAGGGTCTTGCTCTGTTGCCCAGGCTGGAGTGCAATGATACAATCATAGCTCACTCTAATCTCAAATTCCTGGGCTCAGGCAATCCTTTTGTCTGAGTCCCCTAAGTAGCTAAGACAACAGGTGTGCCACCAGATTTGGCTACTTTTTAAATATTTTTTAGTGATGGGGCCTTGCTATGTTGCCCAGGCTGGTCTCCAACTCCTTGCCTCAAGTGACCCTCCTCTCACAGCTTTCTGAGTTGCTGCAGTTATAGGCATAAGCCACTGCACCTGGCCCCAAAGATGGCCTTTTTAATGAATGATGCTAAGACTTTGGTTAGCCATTTGAAAAAATATGAAAGCAAATCCTTATGTCAGCTATGTAAAGGAATACATTTCAAATGGATCAGGAATCTAAATGTTTAAAAATAAATGAAACTATGAAAGTATTAGAAGATAGCATGTTTGAATTATTCTGTAACCTGAGTATAAAATCACAAGACTCCAAACAATTAAGAAGATTATTTATTCAGGCAATTGTAACAGAAAAAACATTCAATAATGAGAAATATCTCAAATAAATGGAAAGGTGTTCTGGATTTTATAGAAGTAAGCAAGCACGAGAGTCACTCAGGAGACTTATGGGAGTCATGAGGAAGGGTGGAGAAGAGTATGTCTTACCTGAGTCATTAAGAAAAGGTGAAGTTGGGCCTTATCACTGAATATCTGAGAACAGAGCAATCCTTTGTGGTTATCAAGTTATGGGAAAACCAAACAGTGTAGTAACTTCTCACCTTTCTCTCTTTTCTGGTTGCAGATGGCTCAATTTATTTCAATAGTGTCATGAGTCTAAGAATAAAAATCGTCTACCCCCTTATCTATGAAGGGTATGTTTCAAGATCCCCAGTGCATGCCTATAACCCAGTACAAGCTCTCTACAATTATCCCAGGGTATACACAGGGGTGTGGTTTCAGGATCCCCATATATACCAAAGTCCTGGCATGCTAAATTCTTCAGTCAGCCCTATGGAACCCACATATACAGAAAAGTCAACTCTCCTGACATTCCTCGTGCAAGTCAGGGATACCTACTTTCAACCAAGTTTGGTTGGAAAAAAAAAAAATGTATAAGTGCATCTGTGTGTTGTTCAAAGGGTAACTGTAGATATTATATTTTTTTCCTATACATAAAAACCTGTGATAAAGTTTATAAATAGGCACAGTAAGACATTAATATTAACTAATAATAAAACTTAGAACAACTATAAATATATACTGTAAAAACTATATGATATTATTATTATTTTTATTTTTATTTTTTTGAGACGGAGTTTCACTCTTGCCACCCTGGAGTGCAATGGCGCAATCTCGGCTCACCGCAACCTCCGCCTCCTGGGTTCAGGCAATTCCCCTTCCTCAACCTCCTGAGCAGCTGGGATTACAGGCACGTGCCATTATACCCAGCTAATGTTTTTTGTATTTTAAGTAGAGACGGGGTTTCACCATGTTGACCGGGATGGTCTCGATCCCTTGACCTCGTGATCCACCCACCTCGGCCTCCCAAAGTGCTGGGATTACAGGCTTGAGCCACTGCGCCCGGCCTCTATATGATATTATAATGGTAGCTAAGTGTTATTATTTGTCTAAACCCACAGAATATAAAACACCAATAGTAAATCCTAATGTCGACTATGGACTTTGAGTGATAATAATGTGTGGATGTAGGTTCATCAGTTGCAACACACGTAGCACTCTGGTGGAGGGTCTTGATAATGAGGGAGCTGTGTGCATGAGGGTAGGAAGAATATGCGAAATTGTAACTTCTGTTCAATATTGCTTTAAAAATAAATACTAGTCAAATAGAACTTAAAAATTGAAAGAATATGTAGTCTAAAATCTAATAGAAAATGAATAATGAAAATTTACAAAACATTCACAAAGATTGCTTAGTGAAACATAAACTTTAGTTACTATTAGCAATAAAATATTCTTCCAATCAGCAGTTGCTGAAACTTACTTTTCATTTGTTACTTACATTTAGTTTATACAAACCTGCTGACTTTAGTTCCTTTTCTCATCTTTTAAAGCAAGATGATAGACAAAAAAATTATTAAAATCACTTATATATATTATTACAACTTTCTCTCCAAGTAACTGAAATTATTTTTCTTCACCAGTCTGTAAGCCGTTCAAGGTCAGGTGTCAGTTCTAGTTTTTGTTATCAGCCATATGTAATAAATGTTTGTGGACCTAATAATGATCGTTTCAATTTGTGCTCCTATAACAAAATACCTAAGATGAGATAATTTATAAAGAACAGAAATTTACTTTTTCACAGTTTTGGAGCCTGGGAAGCCCCATATCAAGGGGCTGGCAGGTTTGGTGTCTGGTGAGAACCTAATCTTTACTTCCAAGATGGTACTTAGACCTCACATGGAGGAAGAGGAGAAAACAAACCCACTCCCTCATGTCCTTTTATAAAGGCTCTAATCCATTCACTCATCCTCATATTTAACCATGTTCTAAAGTACCACCTTTTAATACTTTCACATTGGCAATTAAGCTTCAGCACCTGAATTTTGGAGGCCACATTCAGACCATAGCAATGACATAAAGAAAACAAATGGATAATGAGGGAATGTATACCATAGAATAACTTTGTTATTTACTTAATTCCAAACTTAACTAGAAAGTATCAAAGGAAGAAAAACTTTACCAACTTAGGTCCCAGTGGTAGAGGTGCTTTTGAGCCATCCCAATGGCAATAACTGGAGTTTGAGGAAAGATTAAAACTGGTGATATAAATTTCTATAAATTTAGTTGCAGGCCACATGATTTTAAAACTATGAGTCCTGAGTATAACTGGAGAGAAGAGGTCTAAGAAGTAAACCCCAGAACATTCTAATTTTTAGGATACAGGAAATGAAGAGGATGTAACAATGGAGACAGAAAGGGAGGTCAGTGAGGTAAGAGGAGCAGCAGAAATCTGTCAGAGAGAAAGAGGCCTGAGCTCTTGGGTGGTCAGGTGGTCAATTAAGAAGCCAAACTGAAAAGAATAGTCTGGCTTTATTCACTTCTTTAGGTAGTATAATCAACAGCAAAAGTTGCCAGTTTTCCCAAAGTTCTGTTTTTCCCTGTGAAATGGAACTAGATGTATGAACATAGAGGGGATATTGTCCCATTGCCATAGAAGCCTTGCTCTAAAGACTTCTCATGTTTTATAGACCCAGAGGCCAGAGGGAAAAGGCTGGGGGAAGGAAGACAGGAGATAAATAGGAATGAAAAAGTGCTAAGAGTAGAGAATGCCTTCAAAGTCCTTTGATGAAGAAGTCTCTGGAGTTGTACCCAACAAAGGCCTTTGGCTAAGGACTCCACGTATAGAGGGCCTTTGTATGGAGGCATCCGAGCTTGTAATGCAGCTATTTACAGGAACATGGCCAGTCCAGGTGGGCCTGAGTCCTTGACTGTTACTCCCTCCAGAGACTGCATTGCACTGGCCTACAGCACAACTGGTGTTAGGAGGGCAGCTTTCCCCTGTGAGGTCTGCCACGTAACACCTTTGTAATTGCTCTATGGCCGGGTGTGCAAGGTTATGTATAGTATTTTGACCTGCAATAGGACTCTTCAAAAGTAATGTCTCTGAAGCCAAGTAGTGAGTGACCAAAGGAGTCAAACACTTCTGAGAAATCAGTAAAAGAAGAACTAGAACTGATACAGGATTTTCAAGCTTTGCTCTACAGAATCATAGGATTCCTGGAGGTGCCACATAGGTCCCTATGATGGTGGAGAGGAGGTGTGGAGGGGGAAGTGTGGTACTGGGTTAGGATAAGGAATGGCCAAAAATGTTCTGGAATTCTCTTCCTGCTGCAATATGATCTGCTCTACTTTTATCTTTGGGGTTCCATATGAGATTTGTTTTGAAAAGAGATTTCAAACAGAAGAGATTTGTTTATTAATTCTTTTAATAAAAAAATGTGAAAAGTGTTGCATATGTTCTTCCATTAAGAAAGGAAAGGAGCAGAGAGACAGACCATCCATATGGTCCAGACTCTCAAAGACAGTTTAAACATGAGAGTAAATATAGAGTAGATGAAGCATCCATTTAACCAAAGTGCTGCCTTTAGGGGGGTGACAATGCAAGCCACCGAGTAGGAAAGAATAGCTGTAAAGCAGAACATTGACAAGAACTCAGAACTGGATTATATAGAAAACATTTGCAAATAAATAAGGAGTAGATAGACAACCCAAATAAAAAGGAAAGCAAACATCTACTTTTCAAAGTCACCAATAAGTTTAAAAATTGGAAGAAAAATATCCACAACTTCTTACACAATCAGGAAAATGCCAAAGAAATCCCCAATAAAATGCTACTGTTTATTTAAAGATTCATGACACTTTTAAAAAGACCAATAATACTTGAGCCAGTTTGAAGAGATTCAGGAAATATCACTATTGTTAGGATTATACATTATTACAATCAGTTGGGAAACATTCTTCACAATAATTTTTATAGATGAACATATTTATACCTTATGACACAGAAATTCCATACTTAAGTATCTGCAATATCTCTGCACTAAAAGAGATGTACATGAATGCTCAAAGCACAATTATTCACAATAGTCCCAAACTGGAAATAACCCATATGCATATCAAAAGTAGAACAGACAAATGGTCGTATATACATACAACAGAGTGGTATACTGCGATGAAAGTGAATATGTGAAACAACATTGGTGAC
The DNA here is from genome assembly GCF_009761245.1 of Sapajus apella. Classification (NCBI taxonomy): domain Eukaryota; kingdom Metazoa; phylum Chordata; class Mammalia; order Primates; family Cebidae; genus Sapajus; species Sapajus apella. The sequence continues at coordinate 5,088,101 of NW_022436967.1, forward strand.
TCTCACAAACATAAATGTGAATGGAAAGATTTAAATGCAAAACAAAGCATGCCACATGGTTTCATCTACATAGAGTTAAACAAAAGCAAAAACAACATATGGTGTTAGAAGTATGAATAGGGGTTTCCTCTAGGAGGGAAGGATAGTGATTGAGATAGGACGCAGATTTCTACAGGAGTTTTGATTTTGTTATATTTTATATAACGTGTTTCCTTTGTGATAAGGTTAAAAAAGTGGACTGTTGGTCCCAGATGAAACCCAACCTTTCTCAACTGATTCTTCATGAATAATGTCCACCTGCTCTCTGGGAGGATGGGGTGGGGCCTCAGGAAGTTAGCACCATTTGCATGGGGAGGAGCCCGGCCTCTGCTGTTCTGTGTGGGGACTTGGGGTTCAATCTATGAGGCAGGAAGTCACTGGCAAGACCCCTTTGGCTTTGCTGAGAGTTTTCCTTTTCACCCAATAAATTCAATTTTCCTCACCCTTCTATGTGTCTCTGAGCCTAGTCTTTCCCCATCCTGTGATAAAAGCCCCCTTTTAGCTGAATGAAGGAGAAAGTTCAGCAACAATAGTACACTGTGGCTGGAGGAATAAAGGGGTCAGAGACATTGAGCCAAAGAAACGTGTTGAAAGGACAGTATATTAAAGTGTATTACTTCAGTCTTCCTCCCTTTCTCTAATCTTTTGTTCGGAGACTTCGCTTTTCTTTATTCCATTACTTTTGCCTTTCTTTTTCTTTCTTCCTTTTTATTTTCTGTAAGATTTAAATAACTGGCAATCTGCACATATTTTAGTAGATCCATCTCCTTTCAGGATAAATTGCATATAATTTCACTTCTAAGATAATATGGTGTTTTCTAAATGAGCTGTTTTTTTTAAAAAAAATCAATTTGCTACATAATTTAAAACATAATTCCAATGCTTGAAATAATTAAAATAAAAATATCATATCATATAAAGTAGGAAGCCTATAGAGAACACTCCTTGCTGTATGTATCAAGTGATTATATTAAGATGACCGAAGTAGCCAGCTGAGGTGGCTCACATCTATAATCTCAGCACTCTGGGAGGCTGAGGAGGGAGGACTGCTTGAGGCCAGGAGTTTGAGAACAGCCTAGGCAATATTGGGGGACCTCTTCTATGCAATTTTTTAAAATTAGCTAGACATGTTGCTGTGTGCCTGTAGTCTCAGTTACTTGGGAAACTGAGGCAGAATAATCCCTTAGGCCCAGGAGTTTGAGGCTACAGTGAGCTCTGATAACATTACTGCACTCTAGCCTGGGCAGCAGAGCAAGACCCTGTCTCAAAACAAAACAAAACAAAAAATTAAACAAGCAACATTAGACACAAAATTAATTCCAGTATTCTCATGATTTCACATTAAAAGTCATTTTAAATACAAATAATTTAAGAAACAACAAGAACACTTTTCCCTAAAATCACATTTTAATAAATGTACCTGAATAAATTTAGAATTTGAAATATTACATATAATACTTTAATTTTATAATATTATCACATAAACCTGTTTTCTTAATATAAGCTTTTCGATTTGGAAACATATATTTGCCTGTTGACATAAAGTAACATAGAATGTCTACATTATTCTGATACTATGTTTTTAGACCTGTTGTCAAAAAGTGTTTAACCTAGGTATGTTGATAAATTAAGAACAGTGACCTGAATGCTTTTTAGTACAGTTTGGAATATTCTGAATGGATTAATACTAGCCAAACTGCATCTGCACTTGTGCCACTGTAATCTTCCATAGCTTTCACCTGATACAATCAAAAGGAATGCAGATTGTTGTATATCAGGTATCTGGCTAGAGACAGCTGTGGAAATCTGCCTTCAGGAATGTTCCTGCCTGGTGTCTGTCACACTTTGTTCAGTACATTTATAGGCCAGTATATAACATTTTTAAATGTATCTGAGAGGAATGTGAGAATATGGGATATATCCCTCTTGATAATTTTTTTTCTTTTTTGGCAAGTTGCTTTGACCATTGTTTGAGCAACAGTGCCTGATATCTTTAAAATATAATCCAGCTGGGCGCGGTGGCTCACGCCTGTAATCCCAGCTCTTTGGCCAAGGCAGGCAGATCAGAAGGTCAAGAGATAGAGGCCATCTTGGCCAACATGGTGAAGCCCCATCTCTACTAAAAATACAAAAATTAGTTGGGTGTGGTGGTGCGCACCTGTAATCCCAGCTACTTAGGAGGCTGAGGCAGGAGAATCACTTGAACCCAGGAGGCAGAGGTTGCAATGAGCTGAGATCATGCCACTGCACTCCAGCCTGGTGACAGTGCAAGACTGTGTCTCAAAAACAAAAATTACGTGTGTGTGTGTGTGTGTGTGTGTGTGTGTGTGTGTGTGTAATCCTCTATCATAAAGTTGGCAGTCAGGAAATGTTGGTTATAAGGAGATATATAGATTAAAGCTTATAACAAAAGGAAAGTGGAGGATAAACAGTGAAATCAATTTCATCTTCCAATTCAGAGACTCCATGTAAACTACCCAGTATGTATATTACAGAAACGCAGGCATGTGAATTTAGGTGACTGCTGCTTTTTTTTTTTTTTTTTTTTTTTTTTTTTTTTTTTTTTTTTT
>NW_022436967.1:5090809-5099158 GCF_009761245.1 Sapajus apella
TTTTTTTTTTTTTTTTTTTTTTTTTTTTTTTTTTTTTTTTTCCTCAAATAGTAGGTTCTTAGCAATTATCTGCTGAATGAATGAATGAAAATTGAAATTAGAAAGGGGTGGAAATTGAGCCATCAATTCTACTAGTGTGTCCCACTGTCACATTGTGAAGTGTAAGCTAGCCTTAGTGTTCCTGCAGTACAGAGAGGGGCTTCCGAAGTTATTTTAACTTGGATACTCACAGTCTCAGCCAGCTTCTAGCTAGGCTCTGGCAAATATCGATTATGTTGCCCAAACCAAGACAAATTTTTGGATAGACCGTTTTACACTTTGAGGGATAATTTTTTTTTTCAGCAGGATCTTATCATATATGAGACTTTTTGAAAATATTAACAGGAAAAGTATGCTAATAAAGTAAGGATGAAGAGATAATTAAATAGAGAGATGGGTTCGATATAAATCAGAAGACATTGAGAAATACCTCAATTCTCAGCAAGGAGAATCTCCATGTGAGATCATCTATTATGCTCATTTTGTTCCTTTAAGCTTTTATATTTACACAATTTTCTATAATAAACATTTTTCAATTATACAAATTTTTAAAAACTTAAAAAGTTAACTTTTTAATAGAATAAGAATGTGATAGGTTTCATCCTGGTAACAGAACCTCAATACAATACTTCAGCAGTTAGAACAGAGAATACAAACAAATTATCCCTATGGAATAGCTGACCTTTACTAACTTTTTGATTTCTCTGGGCCTGCGACTAATACTGGCCTACGTGTCTGACTCCTGTCTTTATACCCCAAATCCTGTAAAAACCAAGTAATCTTTTTTTTTCTTTTTCAAAAAGAAAACAACCACAGATATGTACACAGAGATATAGAAATATAAACAAAGCTATGAAGTTTTAAAAGAGACTAGAAGATGACTGAGACTTTAGGACTATTAAAACCTGTTTTTAATAACCTACCTGAAATAAAAGGTAATTTAATAAGACATTCCTTTTATTCCTTTTGAATCATGTCAGAAAGTCTTTGTCTTATGCTCTTTGCTGAAGTGAGTGATGCTGCTGAACCTCGTTAGACCACTGACTTTATTTCCTCTTTCAGAACATGTCATTTCACTTTTCTTGGAGCTGATCAACATCTGTCAGACATTTTCTTTCAAGATGACAATAGACACAGAGAGTTTGGAATTTTGTGAACTCTTCTATTATTATTAAGTTTTGTCAATTGTCAGCATCCATATTCTATTCTGATGATGAATAGAGGCATTATATTTCAGCATCAAAATGCAGTTAGGGTTGTAATGAGCATCATTAGGGACCTTAATGGGAATCAGAATTGTATACCATTTTATTCATATTTTGTGTATTTTTCTTTTCCTTTTTTTTTTATTTTTCTACCAAGCAGGTGAGAGTAGAATAACATTGTGATTTTAAAAGTACTCTGTTTGTAGAGTCTTCCAATGCCGTTGGCTTTGCAGGATTTTCACAGCAGGCTTGAACCCAATCCAAGGCCTTGAACCTTCCCAGGCACTGATAACTAGCCTGTTGCCAACAAAGGCCCCAGCCCTAAGCCAAATTCCTGAAACTCTCCTATAAACTCCATACCCTGACTTCCTTGCTAGGAAGAACATCCTTTTTCTTTTAATGCCTCTGGTGAGAATTCCGGCAGCCCACTCTCTGTGCAATTCCCCTAATAAGTGCTTTGGACTGACCACTCTGGTGTTTAGTGCTTCTTTCTTTGGAACCCCAACTGGCCCCATCTTGGCTAGTTTGGGGCACTCTTGAGGGTGTTCCTCTGCAGCTGCTTCTGGGGCAACTCCAGTCAGGTTTGACTGGACTAAACCCTATTCCACCACATCTATTCACAAAATGTCTGTTTCTAATTCTATCTAGTTGATTGAGTTTTAATAGACTTCAATTGCCATTAAATGTTTAGTAATAGTCCTTCTTAATACCCACTTTTACTTCAAATCTTCCTTATAAATTAAGTTTGAGCCTTTACTAAATATACATTTAAAAATAAATATTGAATATCTATATGCTTAAATTTGAATATATTATAAATCTATAATACAAGTGAAAAAAATTGCTTTGAAGTCTGACTCATAAAATAAGTGATCCCTTGATTTTACCTTAGAACTTAGCATACATGTCTGTTTGCAGAAGTTGTGGAGTTACATTGTCAATGTGATGCACTGTGTGTTAGTGACAACTGATATTCTTGTGGAAGCTTCTTAGTGCAACTTAATCCATAGTTCTATGTAGATTAAACAGAGACTAATTTTCATAATCTAAAATCACCTTATTGGACTTCTACAAATTGAGACAATTCTTAAAGGGGAATATAACTTTTCAGAATTTAATTTTTATTGTTTTACTTCCTACAATTTTTATGTAAATATCATTTTAAAGCTTTATATGGATATATAAAAATGATGTTTTCTTAACCAAAGAGATTGGGTCACTCCTGATTTCATAAGCCAAGTACCTACCACTGTACCTTTCACTACGAAGTTAAAGAATTAAAGATCACAGACTTACTTTGAAGAATCAACTCTAGCATTCTGGAAAATAGATTTTTCTTTTTTTTTTTGGCGATAAAAGAACATAAGTATTCCCAAATGAAATATCAAACACAACTCAGACACTCCAATTCCTACTGCTGTATTGGGAACAGAAGTAAAAATCAATGCCTGATAAAGTGCCAAATGCAAATGACCATTGAAAAAGAAACATTGCTCTGGGTATAATAGCAAAGCTGTATAAGGTGATATCTGAGAGGTAATGGACTCATGAAGGACACTTTTTACACTCTCTTTTGAAAGATAGCACTGGTCAAAGTAGTTAAGGTAGAAATAAGAGGTCAGATCTTGAATTCTAATTCATTCATATGGCATATTTCAAAATAGATGCAAATTTAAGGACAAAGATATTTTTTCCAAGTATTCTGAAATACTAGATTAAACCACCTATAGTTATCTTCTTAGTTGAAGCTATTATTTTTTCCACTAATAATCAGTAGGAAATAATCTCATTCTAATATATAAAGTATAGCATGCCTGTAGGATAAAAGCAACTTACAATGAAAAAATAATAGAAATAAAATAAAAAACTTAATACCAGGTTTTATACTCATCAGTTGTATCTTTTTAGTCATTTCCAAAAAATATTTAAAAATAACTTGTCATATCGTAGCTAACACAAAAAGCGTGTTACAAAAACTGTATAATATTAAATTTTAGAATTACTATCATTTTCCAAGGACCTTGGCTATCATCACATTCAGCAGTTCAGTAAAATGATATTTCTTCTCTATTTCTATTAGTTAGGGGTGAAATCTCTCTCTGGCTCTCTTTTACAAACATAGACACACACACATCCTTGTATTCTTACTAGCAGTTTTTAAAAATGCACATTTTTAAAATGCTACAAAACAAGCTGGGTGTGGTGGCTCATACCTGTAATCCCAGCCCTTTGGAAGGCTAAGGCAGGCGGATCACCTGAGGTCAAGTGTTAGAGACCAGCCTGACCAACATGGAGAAACCTCAACTTTACTAAAGAAAAAAAAAATATTATCCAGGAGTGGTGGTGGGCACCTGTAATCCCAGCTACTCGGGAGGCTGAGGCAGGAGAATCAATTGTATCCGGGATGCAGAGGTTGCAGTGATCTGAGATCACACTATTGCACTCCATCCTGGGCAACAAGAGCAAAACTGCAGCTCAAAAAAAAAAAAAAAAAAAAAGCTATAAAACTTATCTGTATTTTGAAAATTCAGCCTAATTCTAGGACTATAATGAATATTTTCCTGTCACTGGAGTCTTTATTTTATCAGTTTAACAACTATACATAATTTCATTTTCCGGGAGACTGACCAACATTAGCCCATTATGCCACTCTTTCTAATATTTTGTTCTTTCTTTTGTTCTTTTTTTGTGCTAAGCAATTTGGCAAGCTCATGTTTTAGTAACAGTAGTTTCGTTTTCCTTTTGAATAACCACTTTCCTTTTAGATCACTTCAAACACAGTGTGTGACACATACACAAGTGATATTAACCAGAGAAGAAAGCAGCTCACATCTGTTATTTTTATACACATGGTTTTGGTGGTTATTATTCCATTTATGGAAAAGTTCAGGGAATATATTATGCCTTGATAAGGAAAGTAGGATGCATGAACATGGATGAACTAATTCTAATAATTTCTGTGCGTGGTGTAGTGTAGAGATATTTATGTAAGCTTTTACTTTAGTATTACTTATTTAAAGTCTGAGGGGTCATTTCAGATTAGTTATCATTTACCCTAAATCACTGCATTTCAAATAGTTTGTTTTAGATAAGTCATTTTATGCACACAGTTTTATTTTTTAAATATCTTTTTGGTCCTGCAAGTATGAATCTCTGTTTTGTTGTTGTTGTTATTTTTGGTTTTGGTTTGGCTTTTCCCATAGGCATTTGCCTAGATACTGATGTTCTGTGTAATTTAATTAAAGATAAATATTTAATTGATTGCCAAAGCATAATCAGATTCCATGTGTCACATAATTGCAAACATGATTAAATCAACTTAAAAACTATATGAAAATAGATTTACATTAAAAACAACCTTCCAAGGGAATAATCAGATATGAGAATAGTTGAAATAGAGAAAATTAATTGAATGATTAAGGGGAGGTTAGAACACAAAGGCCAGAGGTAGACAAAAAATTCTAAAGGATATAGGACTTATGATTGGTCCTTTAGAGAGACTTTCTAGATGGGAGGTGAAAATGTGCACACAACTGAAGACACTATTATAATTTCTGTTTTATTGCTAATCTACTTACTTCAAAAGGATATATAGTTTATCTCACCCATCCCATAATCCACAAAACACAGGTCAGTCATTCTATCTAAGGTTGTTTAATTTGCATAATATAATTATGGTTTTTTTTCCCGTCTTCTGCAACACTAATGCACTGAATGAATCAGTGGTTATTTTTATAGCAGCAAAGATCACAGATGCTTTTTTTAGGCTTTCATAAAACAATCTTACTCCTGAGGAGAAAAAAGTAAAAGTAAGAGTATGTGCCCAGATTGCCTACATTTATGTCTACACTGAATATATTAATATAAAGAAAGCAATGTTCAACAAATGGAACAGAAAAAGAATATATAGCTGTACAGAAGTTTTCAAGATGGAACATTTCAGGAAACTTAATTCAATCCATGTGTATTACAGAAAACAGACACATGCATGCACATATATACACATAAACATACAATTTAAGAACTACAGAAGATGTAGAAAATAAATGTCAAACTTTTCCAAAGAAGTTTGCTACCATGTGAGATTGCAAGTATGTATGTAGTAAACTATCATATAAACTATTCATGCTATAAAAATGTTCTATAGAGCAATAGTAGAACAGAAATATAATTATGAAATATATAGCTATGATACTTAATCTCTTTAATTATGAACATAAATGACATCTGGATGATGACATCATGTTTGCAAAATGTATACACATATAAACATATTCACACACACACACACACATATATATATATATAATTAGGTATATATGAAAGTACATATTGTCTATCTATCTATCTATATGGATATATCTATATATCTATATTAGGTGTCCCCTCAAAGCTCCAGACCCACATGCTCAGTTGCTTACCTGACAAATCCTGGATAGTTCATGTCCATTTTAAATGTATCATGTCCAAAGCTGAGCCTTTGATTTACTACCTGCCCCCAAGGATTCCCTCCATCAGTCTTAACTTTTTACAAAATGGTACCACTAGCTACTTATCTGCTCAAGTCAAAACCTACATAACCTTGACTCCTTTCTTCTCCTGACTCCCTGTATGTAAGTCAATGGCAAGCATTGTTGATTCTCTCACATATGTGTCCCTTCTTTTAGCACTGAAGATGTTCCCATCTTCACTGTTACTGCTCGCCCTATTTCTGCTTCACTTATCAATCCATTGTGCACTCTCCAAGGAAAGTGATCAGAAAGAATAAATCAAATGCTGTCACTTTTAAAGCACCTCCCACACTTCCTGCTTTAGTTTTAATAAAAACTGTCTTATCTTAACACAGCCTTTCTACTAAACTTATCTGTTGCAACTCCAGTCATCAGAGACTTTCAGACTGTTTTTCCTTTTTAAGGCTTTTTGGAGTTTCATAATTCTGATTTCCACTTTTTGACTGTCTTTAAATTCCTATGTCAACTAAGCTACCTTCTAAGAGAAGTCGTTCTTAAAATTTTCCTGAAATTAGGTATTCAGGTAACTACATTTTAAAAAGAAAAAAAAGGGTAGTAGTGTGTGTTATAGCTATAGCTCCTCACTCCTCACTTCTTTTTTTTTTCCAAGTTCCTATTATAAGAAACAATTAACAGTTGTCCTATTCATTTGTGTATTTACTTTACTTTTTACCGGAAAATATGTACCTTGCTAACCAACCTTTCTTTATTATTGACCAATTAAATCCTGTAGACAATCAATATTTATTTTTGAATCAATGGGTACATGCTTGCAGAGGCATGGTCCAGGAGTACCATGAGGGCAACACGCTCCAGCAGATGCCACAGAACACATAAAATTTTATGTGGTGAATTACATGCTTCTTATAAGAAGCAAGTAATTGATGTTTAATAGAAAGATAAGAAAGAAAAATATAATAAAAATCATGGAAAACGAAAATTAAATTGGAATCTGAATATAGATTTTTGGAGTTTTATTTTTTTAAAGTAGGAAGTAATCTTATAAGAAAGCACATTAGAATAATAACCAATATTAACTTGGGAAAATATGTTGCATAAAGCTAAAAGTCTAACCACAGTCTACTTAGGATCCTATTAGAATAGTTCAGTCAATTAACGATACTCATTATTCAATAAGTAAAAAGAGTAGATTGATTCAGCAGATATCACTCCAGTTGAAGCTTCTGAAAGCATTATTCATTCATTCATTTATTCATTTATTCAATGAAGCTATTGACTAAAACATTTTTATCTGAAGAACTGCTAGAAATTTAGGTAGGTTCAAGAGATGGATGACACATTCAAACGCTGGCCTCTCAGCTCTTTGATCTCCTTAATTACAATAAATTTCCCATTTTTAAACATTTGCCCTCAACCCTCACCGTCACAACTTCTATGTTAAAATCACCTGAAAGTGATCCTACATTGACATCAGACACTGTCAAATCCCAATGGACTATCTACTCAAAATCCTGAACTTCTGTCTTTAAAATCTTGGAAATATCCAGTCATTAGACATTTTTTGTCTTTAATTCAATTATAGAAATCTCTTAAATTCCCATATTTAAGTTTAATATAACTTAATATAAATGCAATCATTTTTCTCCTTCATCAAAGGAGATTAACAGACTGTAATTAATTTTTATTGTTTTTAAAATACAGCTCATACGGTTTGGTTGTGTACCCACCTAAATCTCATCTTGAATTGTAGTTCCCATAAACCCCATGTGTTGGTGGGGGGACCGAGTTGGGGGTAATTGAATCATGGTCCAGTCGCCCTCATGCTGTTATCGTGATAGTGGGTGAGTTCTGACAAGATCTGGTGGTTTTATAAGGGACATTTTCCCTTTTTGCTTGGCATCTTTCTCTCCTGCCACCATGTGAAGAAGGACGTGTTTGCTTCCCTTTCCACCATGATTGTAAGTTTTCTGAGGTCTCACCAGCCAAGCAGAACTGTGAGTCAATTAAATCTCTTTCTTTTATAAATTACCCAGTCTTGGGCATTTCTTCACAGCAGCATGAAAATTAACTAATACAGTAAATTGGGACTAGGAGTAGTGGGGTGCTGCTGTAAAAGATACCAGAATGTGGAAGTGACTTTGGAACTGGGTAGCAGGCAGAGGTTAGGACAGTTTTGAGGACTCGAAATAAGACAGGAAAATATGGGAAGTTTGAAACTTCCTGAAGACTTGGAGGGCTTAGAAGACAGGAACATGTGGGAAGGTGTGGAACCTCCTAGGGATTTGTTGAATGGCTTCGACGAAAATGCTGATAGTGATATGTACTATGTAGTCCAGGCTGAGGTGGTCTCGGATGGAGATGAGGACCTTCTTGGGAACTAAAGTTGACTCTTGCTGTGCAAAGAGACTGGTGGCATTTTGCCCCTACCCTAGAGATCTGTGGAACTTTGAACTTGAGAGAGATGATTTAGGGTATCTGGCAGAAGAAATTTCTTTCTTTTTTTTTTTTTTTTGAGATGGAGTTTTGCTCTTGTTACCCAGGCTGGAGTGCAATGGCGCGATCTCGGCTCACTGCAACCTCTGCCTTCTGGGTTCAAGCAATTCTCCTGCCTCAGCCTCCCGAGTAGCTGGGAC
>NW_022436967.1:5099258-5232945 GCF_009761245.1 Sapajus apella
AACCCTATTTTCTGGAGAGAAATTCAAGCTGGCTGCACAAATTTGCATAAGTAATGAGGAGTCAAATGTTAATCACCAATACAATGGAGAAATTGTCTCAAGGGCGTATCAGAAACCTTCTCAGCAGTCCCTCCATCACAGGCAACCATAGCAAAAAACAAAAACAAAAAACAAAGCTGAAAGCATCACATTACCGAACTTTATGCTACAAGTTGACAGCAACCAAAATAGCATGGTGCTGCCACAAAAATAGACACGAAGACCAATGGAACACAGTAGACAGCCCAGAAATAATGCCACATACCTATAACCATCTGATATTCAATAACGTAGACAAAAGCATTTAATGGAGAAAGGACTCCCTGTTCAACCATTGGTGCTGGAGTAACTGCCTTGACATGTGCAAAAGATTAAAACTGAATCCCTTCCTTACACCATTTACAAAAAATCAGCTATAAAACCTAAAAATATAAAAACCCGGAAGATAACTTAGGAAATGCTATTCTCGTCATAGAATCTGGCAAAGATTTTATGATGAAAATGACAAAAGCAATTGTAAAAATATTTTAAAATTATAAACGGGACCTCATTAAACTAACGAGCTTCTGCACAGCAAAAGGAGCTCTTTAAGTAAACAGATGACCTCCAGAATGGAAGAAAATATTTGCAAACTATGTAAATATAAATTTAAGTTACTTGTAGAGCTTTGTCTAGTATCCATAATCTATAAGTAGTTTATATTTATAAGCAAATACAAACAGCCTCATGAAAAAACAAGCAAAGGAGATGAAGAGAAACTTTTTGAAAGAAGACATACATGCAGCCAACAAGCATACAAAAAATGTTTAACATCACTAATCATTAGAAATATAAATCAAAATCACAGTAAGATGCCATCTCACACCCATCAAAATAGTTATTATTAAAAAGTCAGAAATTAATAGATGTTGGGGAGATTGCAGAGAAAAGGGACAGCTTATTCACTGCTGGAGGCGATGTGTGCAGAATGTGCAGGTTTGTTACATAGGTATACATGTATCATTGTGGTTTGCTGCACCCATCAACCCATCATCTACATTAATTATTTATCCTAATGCTATCCCTCCCCTAACTCTCCACTCAGCCACAGGCCCTGGCGTGTGATAGTTCCCTCTCTGTGTCCATGTGTTCTTATTGTAAAACTCCCACTTATGAGTGAGAACATGCCATGTTTGGTTTTCTGTTCTTGTGTTAGTTTGCTGAGAATGATGGTTTACTGCTTCATCCATGTCCCTGCAAGGACATGAACTCATCCTCTTTTATGGCTGCATAGTATTCCATGGCATATATGTGCCACATTTTCTTTATCCAGTCTATCATTGATGGATATTTAGGTCAGTTTCAAGTCTTTGTTATTGTGAACAGTGCCACAGTAAACATACTTGTGCATGTGTCTTTATAATAGAATGATTTATAATCATTCTATTTGGGTATACACCCAGTAATGGGATTGCTGGATCAAATGGTATTTCTAGTTTGAGATCCTTGAGGAATCGCCACACTGTTTTCCACAATGGTTGAACTAATTTACAACCCCACCAACAGTGTAAAAGCATTCCTATTTCTCCACATCGTCTCCAGCATCTGTTGTTTCCTGGCTTTCTAATGATTGCCATTCTAGCTAGCATGAGTTGGTATCTCAATGTGGTTTTGATTTGCATTTCTCTAATGACCAGTGATGATGAGCTTTTTTCATATGTTTATTGGCTGCATAAATTTCTTCTTTTCAGAAGTATCTGTTCATATCCTTCATCTACCTTTTGATGTTTTTTTTTTTTTTTTTTTCTTATAAATTTCACTTTTTGTAGACTCTGGATATTAGCCCTCTGTCACATTTTGTCAGATGCAAAATATTTTTTTCCCATTCTGTAGGTTGCCTGTTTATTCTGATGATAGTTTATTTTACTGTGCAGAAGCTCTTAAGTTTAATTAGATCCCATTTGTCTATTTTGACTTTTGTTGCCATTGCTTTTGGTGTTTTAGTCATGAATTACTTGCCTATGCCTGTGTCCTGAATGGTATTGCCTAGATTTTCTTATACGGATTTATGGTTTTGGGTCTTACATTTAGTCTTTAATCCATCTAGAGTTAATTTTTCTATAAAGTGTAAGGAAGGGATCTAGTTTCAGTTTTCTGCCTATGGCTAGCCAGTTTTCCCAACATCATTTATTAAATAGGGAATCCTTTCCCCAATGCTTGCTTTTGTCGGGTTTGTCAACTATCAGATGGTTATAGAGGTGTGGTGTTACTTCTGAGGCCTCTGTTCTGTTCCATTGGTCTATATGTCTGTTTTGGTATCAGTTCCATGTTGTCTTTGTTATTGTAGCCTTGTAGTATAGTGAAGTCAGGTCGTATGATGCCTCCAGCTTTTTCTTTCTTTAAGATTGTCTTGGCTATGTGGGCTCTTTTTTGGTTCCATATGAAATTTAAAGTTGTTTTTCTCAAATCTGTGAAAAAAGTCAATGGTAGCTTGATAGGTATATCATTGAATCTAAAAATTACTTTGAACAATATGACCATTTTTATGCTATTGATTCTTCCTATCTGTGAGCATGGAATGTTTTTCCATTTGTGTCCTCTCTTATTTCCCTGAGAAGTGGTTTATAGTTCTCCTTGAACAGGTCCTTCACATCCCTGGTAAACTGTATTCCTAGGTATTTATTCTCTTTGTAGCAATTGTGAATGGGAGTTCACTCATGATTTGGCTCTCTGTCTGTTATTGGTGTATAAGAAGGCTTATAATTCTTATATGTTGATTTTGTATCCTGAGACTTTGCTGAAGTTGCTTATCAGCTTAAGGAGATTTTGGATCGACAAGATGGGGACTTCTAAATATAAAATCATGTCATCTGCAAACAAAGTCAATTTGACTTCCTCTCTTCCTAATTGAATACCCTTTATTTCTTTCTCCTGGCTGATTACCCTGGCCAGAACTTGCAATACTATGTTGAATAAGAGTGGTGACAGAGGACATCTTTGTCTTGTGCTGGTTTTCAAAGGGAATGCTTCCAGTTATTGCCTATTCAGAATGATATTAGCTGTGGGTTTGTCATAAATAGCTTTTATTATTTTGAGATATGTTCCATCAATACCTATTTTATTGAGAGTTTTTAGCATGAAGCAATGTTGAATTTTATTGAAGGTCTTTTCTACATCTGTTGAGATTATCATGTGGTTTTTGTTATTGCTTCTGTTTATGTAATTGATTATGTTTATTGATTCGCATATGTTGAAACAGCCTTGCATCCCGGGGATGAGGCGACTTGATCATGGTGCGTAAGCTTTTTATGTGCTGCTGGATTCAGCTTGCCAGTATTTTATTGAGGATTTTTGCATTGATGTTCTTCAGGGATATTGGCATGAAATTTTCTCTTTTAGTTGTGTCTCTGCTAGGTTTTGGTATGAGGATTTTGATGGCCTCATAAAATGAATTAGGGAGGATTCCCTCTTTTTCTATTGTTTGGAATAGTTTCAGAAGGAATGGTATCAGCTCTTCTTTGTACCTCTGGTAGAATTTGACTGTGAATCCATCAGGTCCTGGAAATTTTTGGTTGGTAGGCTAGTAATTGCTGCCTCAATTTCAGAACTTGTTATTGGTCTATGCAGGGATTTGAATTCTTCCTGGTTTAGTCTTGGGAGGGTGTATTTGTCCAGGAATTTATCCATTTCTTCTGGATTTTCTAGTTTATTTGCATAGAGGTATTTATAGTATTCTCTGATAGTAGTTTGCATTTCTGTGGGATCAGTGGTGATATCCTCTTTGTCACTTTTTATTACATCTATTTAATTCTTCTGTCTTTTCTTCTTTCGTAGTCTGGCTAGTGGTCTATCTATTTTGTGATCTTTTCAAAACCCAGCTCCTAGATTTATTGACTTTTCGAAGAATTTTTTGTGTCTCTATGTCCTTCAGTTCTGCTCTGATCTTAGGTATTTCTTGTCTTCTGCTAGGCTTTGAATTTGTTTGCTCTTGCTTCTCTAGTTCATTTTATTGTGATGTTAGGGTGTTGATTTTAGATTTTTCCTACTTTCTTCTGTGGGCATTTAGTGCTATAAATTTCCGTCAACACACTGCTTTAAATATATTCCAGAAATTCTGATATATTATGTCTTTATTCTCATCAGTTTCAAAGAACATCTTTATTTCTGCCTTAATTTCTTTATTTACCCAGTAGTCATTCAAGAGCAGGTTGTTCAGTTTCCATGTTGGTGTGCAGTTTTGAGTGAGTTTTTTAATCTTGAGTTTTAATTTGATTGCACTGTGGTCTTAGAGACTGTTATGATTTCCATTATTTTACATTAGCTGAGGAGTATTTTACTCTCAATTATGTGGTCAGTTTTAGAATAAGTGTGATGTTGTGCTGAGAATAATGTATATTCTGCTGATTTAGTGTGGGAAATTTTGTAGATGTCTATTAGGTCCGCTTGGTCTAGAGCTGAGTTAAAGTCCTAAATATCCTTGTTAATTTTCTGTCTCACTGATCTGTCTAATATTGACAGTGGGATGTTAATGTCTTCCACTATTATTGTATGGGAGCCTAAGTCTCTTTGTAGATCTCTAACAACTTGGTTTATGAATCTGGGTGCTCCTGTATTGGATGAATATACGTTTAGCATAGTTAGGTCTTCTTGTTGCATTGATCTCTTTACTATTATGTAATGCCCTTCTTTGTTTCTTTTGATCATTGTTGGTTTAAAGTCTGTTTTATCAGCGACTAGGATTGCAACCCCTGCTTCTTTTTGCTTTTCATTTGCTTGGTAAATATTCCTTCATTCCCTTATTTTGAGCCTATGTGTGTCTTTGCACATGTAATGGGTCTCCTGGATACAGCACACTGATGGGTCTTGACGCTATCCAATTTGCCAGTCTGTGTCTGTTAATTGGGGCATTTAGTGCATTTACATTTAAGGTGAATATTATTACAGGTATTGATCAACTTACGACCTATGCAACTTATGACCATTCAACTTTACGACCACAGTCGCTAGCCACGACTGCTTTACGTCCGGCAGCGCAAACGTTGCCCAGCTGGGCATACGACAGTGCGGATCAGCTTCCGGCAGCACTACCATCTCCACGTGCATATAGCCTACTCAGCTTACGACCAAATCGTGTTACAACCGGTCTGTCGGAACCAATCGTGGTCGTAAGTCAAGCACTAGCTGTATGTGTGAATTTGATGCTGTTATTATAATGCTAGCTGGTTATTTTGTATATTAGTTGATGCAGTTTCTTCACAGCATTGAAGGTCTTTACAATTTTGTATGTTTTTGCAATGGTTGATACTGGTTGTTCCTTTCTATGTTTAGTGCTTCCTGAATGTGGTCTTTTAAGGCAGGCCTGGTGGTGACAAAATCTCTCAGACTTTGCTTGTCTGTAAATATTTTATTTCTCCTTCGTTTATGAAGCTTAGTTTGGCTGCATATGAAATTCTGGGTTACAAATTCTTTTCTTTAAGAATATTGAATATTGGCCCTCACTCTCTTCTGACCTATAGGGTTTCTACCAAGAGACCTGCTGTTAGTCTGATGGGCTTCCCTTTGTCGGTAACTTGATCTTTCTCCCTGCCTGCCATTAACATTTTTTTCTTCATTTCAACCTTGGTGAATCTGATGATTATGTGTCTTGGGGTTGCTCTTCTTGAGGAGTATCTTTGTGGGGGGTCTCTGTATTTCCTGAATTTGAATGTTGGCCTGCATCGATCGCTAGGTTACAGAAGTTCTTCTGGATAATATCCTGAAGAGTGTTTTCCAACTTGCTTCCATTCCCCCTGTCACTTTCAGGGACACAAATCAAGTGGAGATTTGGTCTTTTCACGTAATCCTGTATTTCTTGAAGGCTTTGTTTCCTTTCATTCTTTTTTCTTTAACCTTGTCTTCTCACTTTTTTATTTCATTGAGTTGATCTTCAGTCTCTGATATCCTTTCTTCCACTTGATCAATTCAGCTATTGACACTTCTGTATGCTTCATGAAGTTCTTGCGCTGTGTTTTCCAGCTCCATCAGGTCATTTATGTTCTTCTCTAAACTGGTTGTTGTAGTTAGCAATTCCTCTAACATTTTTTTCAATGTTCATAGCTTCCTTGGGTTAGAATATTCTCCTTTAGCTCAGAGGAGTTTTTTATGACCCACCTTCTGAAGCCTACTTCTGTCAATTTGTCAAACTCATTCTCCATCCAATTTTGCTCCCTTGCTGGCAAGGAGTTATGTTCCTTTGGAGGAGAAGAGGCATTCTAATTTTTGGAATTTTCAGCCTTTTTGTGCTGGTTTCTCTCCATTTTTGTAGTTATCTTCCTTAGTCTTTGATGTTGGTGGCCTTTGGATGAGCTCTCTGAGTGGACATCCTTTTTGTTGATATTGATATTATTCATTTCTGTTTGTTAGTTTTCCTTATAACAAGTCAGGCCCCTCTGCTTCAGGTCTGCTGGAGTTTGCTGAAAGTCCACTCCAGACCCTGTTTGTATGAGTATCACCAGCATAGGCTGCAGAACAGCAAAGATTGCTTCCTGTTCCTTCCTCTGGAAGCTTTGTTTCAAAGGGGCAACTGCCAGATGCCAACCAGAGCTCTTCTGTATGATGCCAGCCAGAGCTCTTCTGTCGGCCCCTACTAGTAGGTGTCTTCCAGTCAGGTTACATGGGAGTCTGGGACCCTCCTGAGGAGGCAGTCTGTCCCTTAACAGAGCTCAAAGGCTTTGCTGAGAGATCTGCTGCTCCCTTCAGAGCTGTCAAGCAGGGATGTTTATGTCTGCCAAAGCTGCGCCCACAGCCACCCCTTACCCTAGTTGCTCTATCCCAAGGAGATGGCAATTTTATCTGTAAATGCCTGCATTTTTTTTCAGAGATGTCCTGTCCAGGGAGGAGGAATTTAAAGAAGCAGTCTGGCAGCACCAGCCTTGCTGAGCTGTGGTGGGCTCTGCCCAGTTCAAACTTCCCAGTGGCTTTGTTTACACTGTAAAACTGTCTACTCAAGCTTCAGCAATGGTGGATGCCTTTTCCTCCACCAAGTTTGAGGGTCCCAGGTCAACCTCAGACTGCTGTGCTGGCACTGAGAATTTCAATCATGTGGATCTTAGCTTGCTGGGCTCTGTGGGGGTGGGATCTGCCAAGCCAGACCACTTGGCTCCCTGGATTCAGCCCCCTTTCCAGGAGAGTGAATGATTCTGTCTCATTGGCATTGCAGGTGCCAGTGGGGTATGAAAAAAAAAAAGAAACCTTCTGCAGTTAGTTCAGTGTCTGCCCAAATGGGTACCCAGTTCTGTGCTTGAAACTCAGGGTCTTGGTGGCATAGTCACCGGAGGAAATCTCCTGGTCTGTCAATTGTGAATACCATGAGAAAAGTGCAGTGTCTGTGCCAGAATGCACCATTCTTCCTGGTACAGTCTCTCAGGGCTTCTCTTGGCTAAGGCAGGAAAATCCCCTGATCCCTTGTGTTTCCTAGGTGAAGCGACACCCCACCTGTTTTGGCTCACCCTCTGTCGGCTGCACCTACTGTCCAACCAGCCCCAATGAGATTATCTGGGTACCTCAATGGGAAATGAAGAAATCACCTCCTTTCTGCATCAATCTTGCCGGGAGTTGCATATGGGAGCTGTTCCTATTCAGCCATCTTGCCAGTAGACCCCTTACCCCCATAGTTTATCCTTGGATATGCAATTATAATATCCAATTAATTTTCTCAGCATTCAGACAAAAAGTTATTTTCATAAGCAAAGTAAAGTAAAAGGAAAAGATCATCAGAGAAACTTTTATTTCGTATCTAACAGAAGAACAATAAATTATTTATTAGGAGAAAAGACAAGCATCCAGTTACTTTTCATTTGTATTTTTCTGTTTATAATTTTATATTTACTGCCTAGAGAGAGAGAATTTCATATTCACTTTATATATTAAATGATATGATTTAATACAAGTATTTAAAATCTGCATACAGTTTCCTTTTTAAAAATAGTATGAATGGCCAGGTGTGGTGGCTCAGGCCTGTAGTCCTAGCCCTTTGGGAGGCCGAGGTGGGCAGATCACAAGGCCAAGAGATCGAGACCATCCTGGCCAACATGGTGAAACCCCGTCTCTACTAAAATACAAAAATTAGCTGGGCGTGGTGGCACATGCCTGTAGTCCCAGATACTAAGGAGGCTGAGGCAGGAGAATTGCTTGAACCCGAGAGGTGGAGGTTGCGGTGAGCCAAGATCATGCCTTTGTACTCCAGCAAGACTCTGTCTCAAAAGAAAAAAAAATAGTATGAAGAACATTTTTACTACAATTTGTAACTTTGACTTTGTTGAGATCTCCTTTGTGACACAGTACACAGTCGATATTTGCAAGTGTTTATATTATTATTGGTATATATTTCAAATCTTGTTACTTTGTCTTTACTATTTCTTATCAAATACATATTAATTTAGATTGCCCATGTATTTACCTTTACCACTGCCCCTCAGCATATGGTGTCCTGGCTTGCCCTATCCTGCTGCTGCCTTTTATATTGACAGCACTCTATTATGAAATTATAAAGAGAACGGAGAGTTCAAGAGGAGATGAGATTCAAGAAAGAGTTATTAATAATGAATATTTTCCTTGCCAGGCTCTGGAATCTAAATTTTGTCCCCTCAAATCAACAAGTCTATTAAAACTCAGCTTAGCTTCTTGGCACTTCTTGCACAGCTTTTCTTTCAATGTGTTAACAGACAAATGACTCCAGTTAAACAAGTCACCCTAAAAACTAAATTCGTCTTTTGAGACATTTCTTCTTTTCTGGACCTTGGTCTGACAATTCTTCTCAGCCTCAGTTGCTCACTAAAGCCTTCACACAATCTTCAAGAAGATTCATTAAAATATTTTGTCCAGCTTGTCTAGGTGTTCAATGAGAGAAGACTGATTTGAACCACATACTGAGCTATAGCCAGGAGTAGAAACCTGCCAAATAATGTTTAAACATGCAGCATTAACATTGTGTTGAAATGCATTTACCCTCCCTTTTTCTCCAAGTAGGTTACATACAGCTAATGAATAAATATTAGTTTTGGTAGGATTTTTCTGGCTTTTCCATGAATTTCATTCCTATACTTTGTTTTTATTAATGAAAGTTTTAAGAACTAGTTTTCACATATAAAATAGGTAGTACTAGCTATTTGCGGTGACTCACACCTGTAATCCCAGTGCTTTGGGAGGCCGAGGTGGACAGATCACAAGGTCAGGAGATTGAGACCATCCTGGCCAAACCCCATCTCTATTAAAAATACAAAAATCATCTGGGCGTGGCAGTGCGTGCCTGTAATCCCAGCTACTCGGGACGTTCAGGCAAGAGAATCACTTGAACTCAGGAGGCAGAGGTTGCAGTAAGCAAGCTTGTATCACTGCACTCCAGCTTGGTGACACAGCTAGACTCCATCTCAAAAATAAATAAATAAATAAACAAATAAATAGGTAGTACTGGTTAGACGTTTTGTACAATAATATCATTCAATTATTTTTATACAGAGTGTATAGTCAAAATAGCATAGTAAAATATCATAAAATTTATTTCATCATCTACCCTTTGTTAGCCTAAGTTTTAATTAATTTTGTTGAAATCTATAAATTGGAGACCTCTTGAATTGTAGTGGGATTTGTTTCTCTGTCATTAACTTTCTTACTAGTAACATCCGTATGTTTAATTGACTTTTTCTTTGATGCCTTGAAGTGTTTTTGTACATGCTAGCACAATGCTCTATATAAACACTTTGAGATAAATCAGGGACTTGCCTTCCTTTTGTAAAGGCAAAAGAAGGATTGTGTAGGGCAGATGGGAAAGTAAAGCTAATACTGCAACATTTCGGCAGGTCAATTTAGAAAAGAGTAAATACAATAACAGGATCAGGAAATGAATACCTGCAAAAGTATACTGACCTGTGAGTCTCATGAAAAATCATCATATACTCCCTTGAGTAATGACTACCTGTATTTGAAGAAACCTGATATAGCTCCAAACTCAAGAAATTCTCAGCTCTAATACAGATTAGTAATTTTTTGCCTCAATATATAAAATAAATAGTGCAGGGTAGGCCTAAAATCCCTTGACATAGGCAGAGTTCCTACGCTTTTTTTTTGGTCTTTTTCATACATTTCCTATCTTAACCACACAGCTAATAAAGATAATCATATGATGTTCCATTAGATTTAAGATTATTATTATGTTTATTTTTTCTGACTTGCATTTATGAATTGTATGCTTATGATATTTATCCTTGATGCATAACTGTCATCCTGTGAGGGTTGGTATTCAATATAATTAAGAATTGCTTAAAAATCTTTAATCATTTTTTTCTTTCCTTTTGTTGATACCTTTTTTTATTTTCTTCCATTTCTTTCCTTTTCTTTCAATCTTTCTCTTCTGCATTAAACCTTCTGTATTTAACAATAATTAATAAGATATGAATATTTATGCTTCACTTTTTGTTTTAGATCCTATTAAATAAATTTTATTTTTCTCTTCTTCTTGAATCTCCTCCTCTTTTGAATTATACAGAGGGGATTAATGTTTAATATCTCCAATATCTTTCTCTCTGTGTGTGTATGTGTCTGTATTAAAGATTGGTGTCATTCCACTTCTTGATTGTTCTTTTTTAATATTTGTTCTTTTTTAATATTTAATATCTTTAATATTTGTGGGTACCTAGCAGGAGTATATATTGATGGGTTGCATGAGCTATTTTGATATGGCCATAAAATGAATAATAATTACATCAGGGTAATGAGGTATCCATTACCTCAAGCATCTATCCTTTGTGTTACAGAAATCCAATTCTACTCTTTTATTTATCTGTAACTGTGTAATTAAATTATTTTTACTATGATCACCCACCTGGGCTAGCCAATACTAGGTCTTATTTATTCTTTCAAAGTATTTTTTGTACCCATTAATCATTTGACTTCCTCCCTCACCCCTGTACTGTCCTTCCCAGCCTCTGGTAACCATGCTTCTCACTCACTATCTTCATGAGTTCAATTATTTTAATATTTAGCTCTCACAAATAAGTTAAAACCTGCAGTTTGTCTTTCTATGCTTGACTTATTTCCATTAGCATAAAGACCTCTAGTTCCATCCATGTTGTTGCAAATGACAGGGTCTCATTCTTTTTTATGGCTGAATAATACTCCATTGTGTATGGGTATCACATACCTCGGTATTGCTGGTGGTTATTTAGGGTGCAAGCCTCTTTAGTCAGCAGCTGATGAATCCTGCCAGGACTGGGTTCTTCCCTTCAAGGCAGCAAGTTCCTTCTGGTGCAGGGTGTGTCTAGAAATGTCATTTTGAAGCTAGGTCCTGGAATGGGGGACTTCATAACTCTCAATTGTGGCCTATCTTACTGTGACTGAGCTGGTTTCCAAGATTCAAGACAAAGGTCCTCTTTACTCTTCCCTTTCCTCTCTTCAAGCAGAAGGATGGGTTCTGATTTCGAGCGATAAGCTGTGCTGCCTAGGTTTCAAGGAATGTTGGCACAAGCACTCCCTTAGCTGCCCTGGCTGGTCCTGAGCCCCCAAGTCCACTGACTCTAAGCCCAGCTCAGCACTAGGACTTGCCTACAAGTTTCAGTCCTTATTGCCTAGACAGCCTTCCTAGTTTATATAGTGTCCCAGAGCAATTTAGCCAATGGTGGCAGGACTTACCAGAACCCAAATTCTGACTGCTAGGAAGGGCAATTCTCCTCTGGCCAGAGCTGGACTAAATGCTCTCTCCATGGGTGGAATTCCGCTGTGTTCAGTCATGTTTTGCTTTCCACTGAGACAGGGAGCACTGAGTTTAATGCAATGTCTCGAAATCACTGTGCTCGTCCTCCTCCAAGCATACGGATTCTGTCTCTGCACCAGGCCACTGGGGTATGGGGGAGGGATAGCATCAGCAATGCAAGATTGTCTTCCCTATGCTTGTCAGTGCTTCTTTTAGAGATATGAAGTTAAAATAGGGTACTGTGAATGCTCACTTAATTTTTGGTTCTTACAAGGGTGCTTTTTCTGTATAGTTGTTAAATTCGTTGTTCCTGTGGGGGAAATGATTCGTTGGAGGCTTCTATTTGGCCATCTTGCTCCACCTCTCTTTTTTCTTTTTTCGAAGCTTATATTTTCCTGTCTTTACTCTTCTGCTTTATATGTCTTTGTTCATTAGTTCTATGTTTCAGGTGACTTCCTGAATATTGCCATCTAACTGATCTATTGAACTTTGTTAAAATTTTTCTATTGCATAATTTCTATAAGTTCCTTCTATTTCTGATTATTATTAATTTTATGATATCTTGTTCATGTTTCATCAGTGCAATATGTTCTGTTATCTCTCTGAGGATAATAATGTGTATATAGGTGAGCATAAATGTATGTATTTTCTTTCTGAGAATATAAAATAATATTTATTTGCAAATAATATAATGTGTGTGTCTGTGTCTATCCATGTGTATGTGTACATGTGTGTGTGTGTGTATGTATATATATATATATAATTGCAAATAATGTGTGTGTGTCTGTGTGTATCCGTGTGTATGTGTACGTGTGTGTGTGTGTGTGTATATATATATAGTTTCTATTTCCTAAATTGTTTCTGCTTTTCTCTAATTATTTTTTTTTGTTTTGTTTTTCTTTCATCCTTGTCTTTTATGATAAAAGACTTTAGTCAACTTTCTGGTGAGTCTTTAAGTATTATTTGGAGATGTATGTATGTGGATGATGATAAATGAAAAGAGGTTTCATTGTAGGAAATCTGGTGGGAACCAGACAATTTTTGGAGTAGATCATGAAATATCATTTTTCTAGATTGGGGAGTACTAGTTACCTGGATTTGGGGTGATGCAATAGGAATTCTGATATTTCTACTGTTTTGATATCAACTTTTAAATAACTACCCTGCTTTTCAGCCTTACCATTTACCCGCATGTCTTGAGATATTTGTTTACTCAATAAATAAAACTTTCTAGAGTATTATATCGCAATTCAATATGATTTTTTGAGGTGTGGCTTTTCCTTTAACACTTAGGTTTTAATGTTCACTGCTCATCTAAATCAGTTAACACTTAAACTGATTTACTCTTCTGTAATTTCACTGACATCTCCCATCTGTTGTCATGCTCTCTACTATTCTCTTTGTCTTTGTTGGTTTATATAATTATGTGCCTTTACTGGTGCTAAGCTGGAATTTTGTAAAGCAGAAATGGTAAAGATATTTCCCAATATATTTATCTGAAACATTAAAGTTGATTACAAGGCCAGCGGTATTTTCTGATATTGATATGAGAGGAGTAAATTATTTTTTAAAATCAAAGGAGAAAAAAATCTAGAAGAATGAATTTACCTTGCCTTCACACTCAGGATATTATATTACCAAACTGCTTAAATGATGAGCCATAATAGAAGGAGACTGAGAAATAGAATATACACTTATTTCCATCTTTTTGCAATAACTTGTGTGTTTGTGTGCATGTGTGTCTGATTCCTCTTTCTAACATCTTTAAAGCCTAAGGCACTTTTTTTAAACACTGAAAAATGACAAATATTGTTCTTTGAAGCACAGATCCTAGTTTATCATAAGAACTGCTTATCAGTTTTTTAGTATGTATTTTCAAAACTATGTTTAAAAAAGAGTATAAAAGTATGAGATTTTCTATTTTTAGGTAAATTTTGGAAAAACAACACATCTATTTTTCTTTTACTCTTCTTTCTCAATTTATTATGCTTTAACTTCAAAATTCTGTATTTCTTTTTCCTTCTTTCCAAATATTTTTTAAATAGTCTCAGTCTTTTCACAATTGGCTAATTAGTGATATGCACACAGTTTTCAAATTGATTTCCAACCCTGTTCCATTCTTGAGCAGCATAACTACATTTTCATTTCTTACTAGACACTTAGATACTAATATTTTTCATCACCTCAACTCATATTTACAAATGCTGTTTTTGTCACAAGTTGATTATGATTATAAAGAATGAAATACTAATTTTTCTTTGTCTCATAAGAGTTATTTTAATTCACTTTCCAAAAAAAATACAGTTACTTTGCTTCCAGAAAGACAGAGTAGATATCTATATACAACTAAAATTCCTGAACATTATATATAAAAGAAGCACTAGAATACTGTAATGTAGAGAAAAAACAGATGGCCTAGACAACAAAGATACAAGAAACGACATAGTGGAGAATTCCGTAGGTTTTCTTTTTGCCTCATATATTGCCAGCTTAGAGCTAAAGACACCAGCAATTCTAAAACATGAATAGATACACACCACCAAAAATAGGCTTCCACTGTTGACAAGTTAATAACAGGTCACCTTAATGCTTTCTACAGTGGTGTCAGAAAAGGCTGAGTTGGGAGGTGGAATTTTCGTCTTCCATGAGCACTAATAGAGTCATACCTGTTGTGCCAATGGAGACCATGTGGAAATCCTGGGTTTCCATCCTCAACTGCCCATGACAAATTATTCCTCCCTCTCACCACTGGGATGATGTCAGAGTGCTAGATGAGGCCTAGTGAACAGTCAAGAGTTTCGTCACAGCAAAATGGAAGGGAGGGTGTCACCACTCTCCCTCATTATGTCAGTGGAAACCATGTGAGAAGCAGTCACTCCCCACATGGTTTCCATTCCCATCACTCTTATACCTCCCAGTCACAGAATTGTCAGTGGAGGCTTAGTGGGTAGCCACAACTCCCACCTCTACACAGCAGCAACAAAGAGTCCACTTCCTAAGATGTCAAATGTGACAGATGGGAAAAGTTAACTTCTATAGCACATCACTGTGAAGAGGTTGTACTACTCACAACGCTGCTTGGGCAAGCATAATATCTTATGTAAGATATAGTAAGTAAGATAATATCTTAAAGTAAGATAGAGTCTTATAATATGCAAAATATACATATTTTAAAGAAAAAATTTTATGCCAACAACCAGAGAAATCTCAAACCAAATGCAAATAGATAATCAATAAATGAAAACACTAATATGTTAGATATAATAATTACCTGACAAAGCTTTCTAAACAGTCATCATAAAAGTGTTTTAATGACCAATAATGAACGCATTTGAAACAAACACATCAGATTATAGTCTCAGCAAAGAAATAGAAAGTATTGACGATGAAATAAAGATGTGAAGAGAAAACAAATGGAAAGTTTAGAACTAAAAAATACAATAACTGAAATAACAAACTCAATGGGCTGGATCCACAGAAAAGAAATAACAGAAAAAACTAATGTGTTATAAAGTAGAATAGTAAAAATTACCAGTTTGAATGTCAGAGACAAAGCAGACTAAAAAGAAAAAGGCTCAGGGGCTTCTCAGACTATAACAGAAGTTACAACATTAATGTCACTGGAGTCACAGAGGGAGAGGAGAAAGATGTCAGCATGAAATATCGCATGGCCATATCATTCAATGTACACACAACAAAAAATACTTGATAACCATTTCATGTATATTTATAATAAAAACTCCCAGAAAAATAGGAATGGGGATAACTAAATCATCTTGATAAAGAAAGTAAACAAACAAACAAACAAAACCCTCTAGGTAATATTATACTTAATGATGAAATACTTGGTGTTTTTCTCTTACAGTTGAGAACAAGACAAGAATGTCTATGGCAGTCAGGTTTATTCAATGTAAAACCAGAAAGTTTTGCCAGTGCAGTAATGCAAGAAAGAGATAATAAAGACAGACAGGAAAGGAAAAAACAAAACTATCCTTATTATAAATGATATAATTGTCCCAATAGGAAACATCAAGGAATCTCCCAAAAAACGTATAGAACTTACAAGTATGTTTAGCAAGTTTGGAGGATATTAAATACATATTCAAAAATCCATTGTATTTCTAAGTACTAGTAATAAACATGTGAATATTGAAATTTAAAAATTCAAATATTAATATCTAATAATTTTCAATTATTAGATATTAATATTTATTAACATTAAAGCTTAATATTATGTAGACATACATAAATTAAATATTTAGCTATATCTCTTAACAGAAATGTATAGAACTTACATGCTTAAAAATGGAAACCACTGCTAATAGAAATGAAAATTTTAAATACATGCAAAGAAATACCATGCTCATGGACTGTAAGACTCAACATGACAAAATTGTTGACTCTCTTCAAATTGATATATAAGTTTAATGCTTTTCCTGTCGAAATTACAGTAATATTTATATAGATATAAACTATTTTAATATTTATGTAAAATGGCACAAGATATAAAATTACTAAAACAATTTTGAAAAAGAACATAAAATCAGGGGAAACACTCTAACCATTTCAAGACCATGACATAGAGTACTCAACCCTGTGCATTATTGATATTTGAATTAATATCAAAGGGATAAACACTCAGATCAATATTAGATCAATAAAGCAGTATAGTGTGTCCAGAAAAGGCCCACATAAATATGCTCACCTGATTTTTTTTTTTACAAAGGTACAAAAGCACTTCAATAAAGAAAAGATAGGCTTTTAACAAATGGTGCTAGAGCAATTTGGGTATCTATAGTTAAAAAGTAGAACTCAATCTATGTCTCATATATTATATAAAATATTACCTCAAAATACATCACAGACTTATGTATGAAATCCAGAACTATGACACTTTAAAACAACATACAAAAATCTTCAGAATCTAGGCCTAGGCAGACTACTTAGTCTTGACACTGAAAGCATGTTCTATTCAAAAATTTTGATAAATTAGACTTCATCAAAATTTAACATTTTTCTGAAAACACTCTTTTAAAAGATGAAAAGACAAGATACAAAGTGAGAAAGAATTTTTATAAACAATGTTTATGACAAAGCTCTAGGATCTAGTGTATGTAAATACCCTCAAAACTCAACATTTAAAAAAAATTATCAATTCAATTAGAAAATTGCCAAAAAAACATGGGGAATGCTTCAGTGAAGAGACACATAGATGGCACATGTATTTGTCTTCTAGACCTGCCATAACAACATACCACAGAGCAGGTGGCTTAAACAATAGAAAAAAGTTTTTCATTGTTCTGGAGGCTAGAAGTCTAAAATTTAGGTGCCCCTAAGAGTTGTTTGCTAGAGAGGGCTTTCTTCCTGGTTTGTAGATAACCACCATCGTCTCACTGTGTCCTTACGTGACCTTTCCTTTGTGCAATTCAGGGAGAAAGAGAGCTCTCTCATATTTCCTCCTCCTCCTCTTCTTTGTGCGTGTGTGTGTGTGTGTGTGTGTGTGTGTGTGTGTGTGTGTGTGATAAAGTCTTGCTCTTGTCCCCCAGGCTGGAGTGCAATGGCACGATCTTGGCTCACTGCAACCTCCACCTCCTGGGTTTAAGCTACTCTCTTGCCTCAGCCTCCCAAGTAGCTGGGATTACAGGCACCTGTCACCATGCCCTGCTAATTTTTTGATATTTTTAGTAGAGACAGGGTTTCACCATGATGGCCAGGCTGGTCTCAAACTCCTGACCTCAGGTGATCTGCCTGCCTAGGCCTCCTAAAATGCTGGGATTATAGGCATGAGGCATCATACCCAACCTTCTTTCTCTTCTCATGAGGGGACCAGTCCTATTGTTTCCAGATTTTGGGGTGCAAGGGAGCACTCAGCTCCCCTGAGAGGATGTTTTTCCAGGCTCTTGGTCTCTCGCTCACCCAAGAATGGTAGAAGGGATCATGGCACAGTGCGCTCGCAAGTAAATGTCGGACCCCAAAGAGTTTTTGCAGAAAGTGATTTATTTAGGAAGAAAAAGAAAAAAAGGAGAGAGAAAAAGATGAGAGAGAGAAAGCTTCCATGAGGATCATGGAAGGGGAACCAAATATGGAATCCAAGGAGATGAGGAAGAAGGGGACTTTTAACGTGGGAGGAATTCCCAGCTTCTCCAAGCCCCCCTGGCCAATGAAAAGAGTTCCATTAAGCGCCTGTTGGAGTGATTGACCTGTGGTCCTTTCCTGGGCATGTGACAATTAAAACAAAGACCTCTAATCCCTGGATGGTGAGAGAGGGGAGGGGACATGGTTATGGCACTGTGAAGTTCCTGCCCTAGAAACTACAGCCCCTTGTGGACCTGGGAAGAGAATACATTCCCTCACTATCAGAACAAGGCCTCACCCTTATGGCCTCACTTAACCTTTACTTCCACTATATTGGCCCTATCTCCAAATAAAGTCATATTGGGGGTTAGAGTTTCAATATATGATTTTTGCAGGGAAGACAATTCAATCCATAACAGCATATAAATCCATAAAAGATGTCTCAAGCCATTAGTAACCAGGAAAATGACACAGTGAGATATCATTACTAACACAAAACCCTAGGACGTATTCAGAAAAACTAGATTATTAGAACATCACTGCCAACAGTGTAAAATTGTCCGGCCACTATACAAAATCATCTGGTGGCTTTTAAAACATTAACAGTAAACCTATCATGCAATCCAGCAATTGAACTCCTGGGCATTTTTTCCCAAAGAAATGAAATTGTATGTTCAAACAAAAACCTGTACATGAATGTTTATCATGCCTTTCTTTGTACAGTCTAGATTCTCTATATGAGTGGAAAGCTTGAAGTGTAATACCAGGGAATATTACTGAACAATAAAAAGTAAATAAACTACCAATGCATAAACAGATCAGATGGACATCGAAGGCATTATACTGAGTGAAAAAAATGCAATCTCAAGTGGTATGCAATCACATACTTTATGTGACATGTTAGTTACAGTTATATAACGTTCTTAAAGTTGACAAAATTTAGAGAAATGAGGAAGAGATTAGTGGTTGTCAGGAATTAAGGAGGCGACAGGGGCCAGAAGAAAAGTAGATGTGGCCATAAAACAGTAATATGAAGGATCCTTTCAGTGATGGAACTTTTCTGTTAATATCCTTGTTGTGATATTATACTATAGTTGTTAAGATGTTACCATTGAGGGAAATTATGTAATGGACACAAGGGATCTCTCTTTATCATACTTCAAATTTTATCTGAATTTATGTTTAACATAAAATATTTAATTTAAAACTCCAGAATTGCAGTAAAAACTACTAGCATAACTATATGTATAGCAAACTAAAGTAGTCTCTTATTTAAAACATCAAAAAATATTAGAAACACAGGAAATATAGTTAAAAAAATAAGTTCATAGACTTCAAGATGACTGACTTAAATATGCTAATTTATATGGAGTAACAGCTCTGTATTCTCATTAAAGATTATTATTTGTCTAGTATTAAGGCTCATTAATTTCTACTACTTTGTCACTGTAGAAATGTACTGCAGATAGCCAGAAGAAATTTGTGTATATTTTTTTTTCATAAAATTTCTGGTTTCATTTACAATTGTGATGTTGTGTTGAATGTTCTTTATGTGGATATCATCATCCCACTGAAAAGGTGATGTAGGTGAGGTAGAGGTCTCACCTGTAGTAGAGATGCTTAGACTCAGAATTACTTTTTATCATGGTTTTCATATTAATACACAACAAAACAAGAATAAGGACAATGTCCTGAATTTTGAGCCCTTTTTTCCAGTGGTTAATACTGAATATTCTTTTAAAAAATATCTATTCTTTTTTACTTAAAGTATTTACCAATGTCCTCATAAAATCTAGGCTCTGATGTATACACAAATTACAACTTGAAACAATACCCATATCCTTAGGAAAATGATGGCAGGGTGTGGGATGCAATTTAAGTAGATTTGGGGATAGACGTTGGAAACTGGTTGGATTTATTGTTTTTCATGTGTTTTTAATCCAAGATTTTCCTAAATATTTTAGGTGGTAGATTGAGTTTTCTAGATAATTAAGTCTATTCTCTATAGGGTTGTTACTATGGGCTTGGCCCTGAATTTGTTGATTTTATCTGCCTTGCTTTGTATGCATGTAAAGAAATCATTGCATCCACTGAAGCATTTATGGCCACAGGTTATGTTGCTATTGAGGAGACACTGCTCTATACCAGTAAACAAGGGTGCCCATCCACATTCAGCAGCACTTAGCAACATCAATAATCAAAGCAGTAGCTTGTAGTTGTGCATATACAACCAATTTAAAAATATACCAAGTTCATTTCTGGAAACTGTTACAGATCAAGGTTTATTACATTGTATTTTCTTCCTAGCATCTTTAGGAAGGAAATTTGTTGATGTTGAACTAAGTGAGCAGTAGCATTGCTCTTGTTTAGTGTGGTCAAGCTCTAATTTGCAACTAGGATTTCAAGGCAACAAAGTGCTAATTTGCGGGTCTAATAATACATGTTATTTAGCTACTTCAAAGCATGGTTATAGACAGTTCAAACAACAGAATTTTTTAAAGAGAAGAAAATTATCACAGCCATACTTCCAAAGAAAATAAATAATTTAAAAATCATCTAATTACTACATATCTGTTTAGCTTTATGGAACACCAAAAATAATCTGTGAGCAAAACTTACCAAAATATAAAAGTAAAATTTAAACACACACACACACACACGCGCACACACGCACACACGCATTCTTATTTCTTCTTGTGAAACACCACTCTTGCATCAAGATTATATAATGCAAATCTTATTAAATTTATTCTCATGATGACTGTATCCTTTCCCACTCAAGCATATTAAATATATGTGTTTCTTGTCATTTTTTTAAGTTGGAGATGACAATTATATGGACTTTCCTATTATGAACAATTTCACATATGATTGGTGGTCACATTTTACTATATTTTGTTCCGGGGAGAAATGAACTGACAACAGATTACTCACATAAGAACAGCTGACACACATCACGGAATACACAGTGATCTCCTCTTTTTCATAATATTTCCATATTTTTACAAATAAAATTCAAAAGTGAAAAATTAACTTATTAAAATAATTGATAATGGCCGGGCACGGTGGCTCCCGCCTGTAATCCCAGCACTTTGGGAGGCCGAGGTGGGTGGATCATGAGGTCAAGAGATCGAGACTATCCTGGTCAACATGGTGAAACCCCATCTCTACTAAAAATACAAAAAATTAGCTGGGCATGGTGGCACATGCCTGTAGTCCCAGCTACTTGGGAGGCTGAGGCAGGAGAATTGCCTGAACCCAGGAGGCGGAGGTTGCAGTGAGCCGAGATCGTGTCATTGCACTCCAGCCTGGGTAACGAGCGAAACTCCATCTCAAAAATAATAATAATAATAATAATTGATAATAACTGGAAGTACTTGATGAAACCAGATCAACTGCGAGTATAACATTGCTTTCTAAATATGAGGGGGAAAATAAAAACAAAACTTCACTGTGTATACATTTAAACCTTGTACAAATTTAACTGGGCTAAAAAGAATTAAATGGTTTAATGGTAAATTAAACTTTAAATTTGGAATATTCAGAGGGTTGCCATGTTATTACAACTTGAGCCTATTTTATCTGTGGCAATGTAAAACTTACTTTGAAATTAAACTAGGGAGGTGATGTATCCCATGGGCCTCAAAATCTCTGGATCCAGTGTCTTTGGGGAACATTCCCAGACTGTTTTTGCAATCAGCTGGTATCCTGTCTCCAAACTGCCACAGCCAAGTAGTCTGTGTATAGTCTATCAAAGAATAATAATGATTATATTATTGTTTCTTCTTTTTCTAAAGGAAACTTTTTCTATTTTTATCTACAATAATGTCCATAAAATAAGAGGAAAAAAAGCAAGTACCATTTAATTTATGTCTAATCCTGTAACCCATTTTTATTGGCTCAGTTTATGAATATATATAATATATGAAGACATATATAAACATTAAGCATTTTTCTAGGTTCATTAAAAGTCAGAAAAATAGTTTAAGTCAGCTAATAAAATTAAATTGTAACTTCACATTAAAAGGTGATATTTCCTTTGTTTCAGAGAGGCTATAAACTCTATAGTGACAATCAATCTAAACTTCAGACAAGGAGTTTTGCTGCTTCCGTTCTTTTTGGGCTGTGTCATTAGTTGAAATAACTCCCCAAGGCTTATTTACTCTTTAAAGGTTTTTTTTTTTTTTTCAATGCCTAAAAAGAGCATTATCAAACGAAGTTTCTTAACCTGAAAGCTAAAGTAATCAGTGTATCTAAATTTGTTTTGACTATATTCATTCTTTAAAACACTATTACCCAGAATGTCCAATTGGCAGTGGGAGGTCTCCACATTGCAAACTCTCTTGGAGTTAAAACCTATGCATTACTAACATTTTATTTCAACTGTCAGCTAAAAGATTTTGAAAACTTACCAATATAATTTGCCAGAATCTTTCCCTATCTGTGATCAAAACAGTTATGGTCTAAGTTTAAATGGACAAGAGTAACTTCAATGAGCAAAAACAATTAGGGCTTCAATTATTTTAGTTTCACTAACGTTTTGAAATCATTTTTGTCCTACTTTTCACCTTGTCACTGAGACTTATTTTCCATTCACACATGAAAGGCACTCTGTTATGGAAATTGAACAGAACATTTTCAGATTTGGGTTTGATAGCATGTTGTCATCAACTTTTCATTACATTTTTATTACATTTTATGACATCTGGTGGATAACCTTTAATAACTAGAGACTTAATTGTGTTACCTAGAAGAACAAAATGGGTTTAAATATGCAATAGAGCAATTTTTAAAGATATATCCTGAAACATAATGTATAATATTAGGTGAAGAGTGATGTTAACCTTCTTAAAAACTTTTCCAAATGTGGGTACATAGAGTATTAAAAAAAAGTCATTATAGATGTGCTGAAGGAATTGTCAGACCACGTCTGTGCTTTTTCTACTCATAGCTTAACATTCGCTAAGACTCTCACGTCTGAACCTTTTTTTATTATGTAGTTATGAAATTGTTTCACTTAACTATATCCTTACATACTGTCTTTCACTTCTTTTTAGTTTGTTAGTTTTTTGAGATGGAGTCTTGTTCTCCAGGCTGGAGTGCAGTGGTGTCATCTTGGCTCATTTCAGCCTCTGCCTCCCAGATGCAAGCAATTTTCCTGCCTCGGACTCTTGAGTAGCTGGGATTACAGGCGCCCACTACCATGCCCAGCTAATTTTGTATTTTTAGTACAGATGGAGTTTCGTCATGTTGGCCAGGCGGGTCTCAAACTCCTGATCTCAGGTGATCCACCAGTCTTGGCCTCCCAAAGTGCTGAGATTACGGGAGTGAACCACTGCACTGGCCATCTTTCACTTCTTTTGTAGATTTTTCAGTGTCCTTTCATGCTCTAAAAATGGCAGTGATTACTTGATGTGTCATGAT
Source organism: Sapajus apella (assembly GCF_009761245.1). NCBI lineage: Eukaryota > Metazoa > Chordata > Mammalia > Primates > Cebidae > Sapajus > Sapajus apella. The sequence continues at coordinate 5,122,501 of NW_022436967.1, forward strand.
ATTATCTCATTGCCATCCATAAAAAACAGTAAGGCATAATTTCAAATAAGGCTTGTGGTATGTCAAGTTATTCAATATGTATATTAAAAATATCTTAGAGCATTCATTAGATATCTTAATTAAATGATCTTCCAACCTGTCCCTAGTTTTCCCTATTTAAAGAACAAATGCATAATGTTGAAAAAAAAATTTTTAAATAGTGTTACTTTATTTCTAACCTTTTTCTTAATCTTCTCTGCTTACTAAATAATTTCAGCAATATACTTCATCTAGTCTTAAGAGTGCACATCAGTTAATCACAACATATCAAACTGTTTGATTCAATTTATCTATAAGACACTAGTCTGATCCCATCAGTGAATGGAGTTTAAAATACTGACATCTTATGACTACACCAATTTTCAGAATACTAGGGTTCCTTCTCTGCAGTTATGCAAGATGGCACCCTAGTATTTTACAAATCTGTTAAACTCATAGGCGAGAAAAACTGAGTCTCATTTATCATTTTTAGTTCAGATAACTGAATATCAGTTAATCCTGATAACAGGATAACATGTGGTTAAGTGATTTGCATATTCATTTAAACACATCTTTTAAAAAACAATTTCAAATATCCTAAACAATATGCAATCTTGATCTGGTCCTAGGAGGAAAAAGTAAGATGTTTCCATAACTGGTAACAAATAGCACTGCAGAGTAGTTAGCTACATTATAGCTATTTTCAACAGTTACATGCTGAATTGCCTGTTACTCTGGAGGCTGATCTTTCCATGTTAAAATTGACAAAGTTGTTCATGTAATCTTCACTGTAATCCTTATTGAATTAGTAAGTTTTGTCACAACAGGGAGGTAATTTACATACATAATACAATAGGAGATACACAGCTATTATGTGGGCCTATTGCCAGACTTTTTCCTCAACTGTATGCTTTATAATAATAACAATACCTTTATTTTCTTGTTGACATTGTTATATCTATTTAACTGATCTAAATGAGGAAAGGCATTTTGGAATTGTTAATTTTGTTATTCACTAAGTTACAGCTATTGGTGTGAGTTTTTTGAAAACCTTATAATCTCTTTCAAATTCTTCAAAATAAAGGTTTTGGTACAGTATAAATTTGATGCCAAGTTATTTGTTTTTATTTGAAAGCATTGGTATTCCACTCTGAAAGCATTAATAAGTATCTTATAAAAATGGTTAATTGGAGAGTTTAGGATCAGATACTAGTGGCTACTTAATTATTATCATTTTTTCATGTAGACCTGGATTCTGACTTCAGTCTTTTCTATTTCAGTTGAAACATTTGATGATGGGACTATGACCCAGAAGACCCAAATTTTTGTGTTTTATATTTGAATCTAGAGTTTGTCCTTATTTTTGTATAATTACTCACATACAGGGAAAATAAAGAATAAGGACAAACTTTAAAATTTTGGTATTTGAGAAATAGGAAGTGTATCCAATTCCTCAAAATAAAGTCTGTCTCGCCCTGTGCAATAGTTATTATTCCTTTCTTAGTACTAATTAATTCAGCTGGAACATCACATAATTAAAGAGTTGATGATAACATTGATACATATAATTGTTTTTTGTTTAATGTTGAAAATTATTCAAGATCAAAAGGAAATAAAAACAGGAAAATGTGATTTGAATGGTCATTACTATTATATATACAAGTAAGAGAGAGATAAAGTAGGAAATTAATAAACCCAAATATAATAATTGTATTTTCAAAAGTGTTGTATAATTGACATGCAAAGCTATTAAGTAAATGTGATATACTGTAGAGTTTCTTCTACCCTTACCTGTGAAGAATGACTGCAAAGGCATAAGCTCAGTAATTGCTTTAATTACCAGAGATTCTCCAGTATAGGTAGGAAAAATGAAATATGTAAGTTCATTCCTCTCAAAACCACATTTTGGTTAAATACCTCCAAACAGTCTGGGCATGGTGAAAGAAAACTTCAATTGAGATGTATATTAAAAATAGTTACAGTTCTATTGAACCAAAGAAATATCTGGGCTAGTCTTAAACTTTGATCTCAGATTTTTGTGGTTACAAATAAGTCTCTCAAGTATATTTATTAGTTTATTTTTCATTAAAGACATAAATATTAAATTTACATTCTATATGTATTTGTATTCAAGTTTCTAAAATCTTACAAAATCGCTATTTTTAAAAAAGTGCCTTGAAAGACAACTATTTTTTTTTCCTTTGTCATCAGGAAGACTTCTAAATAAAGTAGTAATTCCTGATTTCTTCAATAGAATAAAACATTTTGGGAAAAAAAACATGTTTTACAATTATTTCTAAAAGACTATTATAGTGTTTAACCATCTTTGCTCTCAGAAAATTTCAAAATTAATGTCATAATTTTGCAGCTTAACAAAATTTACATATCTACTCTCCTCCAACTCCCTTTAAAATACAAAAGGAAATATTTTAAATGTTCTGACACATCATAAGCATGACCATATCAGAAAAAAAGAGAGCCCTGGTTAAACTATAGAGAAGAAAATGCAAGTTTAGACTCACTGCAGCCTGCCTACCTCAGGCAGCATGACTGGCTGTGCTTCCATCACAGCCCTTGGGAGGGCCGACTCCACTGTGGAGTCCTTTGTAGACCTTCTCTTCCTACCCAGGGCTGTGCTTGAGATCTTTTCAATTTCCTGAAGTAAAAGCAACATTTTTTTTTTTTGCCGCGCTTTTGCAGGCTCTGCAGAGCCCTGAGAGCATCAACTTCTTAATTTGATAAAGTAAACTGTGACAGTGTGTTAATGAGTGCTGAGCCATTTGTATATTTTAATAGTAATTTTCTGGAGATAATTATTTCCCCTCAATTCAAAAACTTGCCTCTAGCTATGGGAATTTTATTTCAGATGTAAACAGAGCAGGACCCCATGGTATTCTGGAACACGCACGGTTTCTATCATCTCTTTTTGTATTATTTTCACTCTCTGTTCTTTGTTCAGGGCTGGAGATGAGTAGGCCTGGGGATTGGGAAGGGATCCGTTATATTTCAAAGCTCTTTCATCCCTGTGGGGATGATGCTTACATTGAACCAGGAACTCTAGTAGTGACCAATTCTTTCTTTTTTGAACCACCACTGCAATATGAAAGAAACTCAAATTTAAAGCATAAGCTAACCTTTCAATCACTTACCAGTCCTTTCTGTCTCCCTCAAGAGGGTGCATGGCCATGCTTTCAGCTGGGTTTCATTCTAAACAGCAAGTCAAAGTGGCAGAAGGAAGGCATGCTTGTAGACCTAGACTCTGCCTTTAATTCTGTCACAGTCTGTCATGTAATTAGAAACCAGTCAATGTTTGTTTTTTATTTGTAAGAGCTGAATGTAACAGAGATTTATGAAATTTGATGAAGACAGTAATGGAGTTTTAAAACATTACTACATTAATGTTTCTGATACACATCATTTTATCATGAACATATTAGAGAACATAGGAAATTATGTGTCAGTGTGCTCTCTCAGCAAGGATTAACAATAATCTACATGATAGTGCCAGACATTCAGCATGCTTGGATTGAAAGGTAAAATTATTGGTGGAGGGGGTGGGGCTAAGTTCAAAAGGACAGAGGAGAATAGTAAGTAGGATGGCAGAGGCAAAATTGCAGGATCATGGGCTCTCACAAAAGGACATCATTTCTGGAAACCTACCTTTTGTAACCCCTCTTCTAAGGAAAAAGTATTCTGCTTCATACTGTGTCTACCCTGAAGCTCTATGCACTTCTCTTTATGATTTCAAATTTAATCATTATTTGTACACTTCTGATTTTCATACTGTTATGACACTAAATGAAAATAAAGAGAGCATTGGTATTATTATTTCCTCAGTAAAATATCTAAAAATGTTGGAGTTACCTCTCATGCACTTCCAAACCAGTGTTCAGGAACAGGAGATATTGCTATCTTCACTTTGCAGAGGAGAATAATAAGAAAAAAGTAATGAATAATGTGTTCATGTTATGTAAACTAAGAAAGTTATTTTTTCATGGGTATAGTAAATCTTCATTAATATTTTAAAAATTTAACTTATAATGTTTAAATTACTTTTATGCAACCTATCCTATCAATTTTAGAGCTGTATCTATTTTTGATTCATGAATTACTTCCCTTAGAACAAAAACCTCCAGTTTCATCCAAGTTCCTGCAAAAGGCATTATCTCATTCTTTTTTATGACTCAGTAGTATTTCATTATGTATATGTGTGTAGATTTATATATGCATGCCACATTCTCTTTATCCACTCATCAGTTGATGGGCAATTAGGCTAATTCCGTATCTTTGCAATCTTCAGCTGTGCTACAATAAATATACACATGCAGATGTCTTTTGATTTCTTTTCCTTTGAGTAGATAATCATTAGTGGGATTGCTGGACCAAATGGTAGATCTACTTTTAGTTGTTTGGGAAATCCCCATACTGTTTTCCATAGAGACTGTATTAATTTACATTATCACTAGCAGTGTATAAGCATTCCCTTTTCACTTCATCCACACCAATATCTATTGCTTTTTGACTTTTCAGTAATGGCTATTCTGACTGGGTAAGGGGTATCTTGATGTGCTTTTAATTTGCATTTCCCTAGTGAATAGTGATGCTGCACATTTTTTCATATGTTTATTAACCACTTGTATATCTTATTTTGATAAATGCCTATTATTTTGTTCACATTTCACTGGAATTATTTTCTTTTTTCTTGCTAATTTGTTTGAGTCCCTTGTAGATCAAGAGAGTATCTTCTATTTCAGAGATTTGGTTGAAATATTAACATGATAGTATAAAGTACTTGGCACATCATCAAGCACATGTAAAAACTTCCAAAGAAAGTAATTACAAGAACTAAATCCCTTTTACAACAGCAATACAAAATAAAATAAAATACATAGGAACATACTTAAGCAAAGACGTGAAAGATCTCTACAAGAAGAACTACAAAACACTGCTGAAAAGAATCTAGATGACCACAAACAAATGAATATACATCCCATGCTCATGGATTGAAAAGAGTCAATATCATGAAAATGATCATACTGTCCAAAGCAATCTACAGATTCAATGCAATTACTATCAGAACACCAATATTATTTTTTTACAGAATTAGAAAAGACAATCTTAAAATGTATGGAGCTAAAAAGGGACCCAAATAGCTCAAGCAATCCTATATGAAAATAATAAATCTGGAGGTATCATATTACCTAATATTTTTTTTTTTTTGAGTAGGAATTTTACTCTTGTACCCCAGGCTGGAGTGCAATGGCATGAGCTCAACTCACTGCAACCTCCACATCCCAGATTCAAGGATTCTCCTGCCTCAGCCCCCCAAGTAGCTGGGATTACAGGCATGCACTACACTGGCTGGCTGATTTCTGTATTTTTAGTAGAGACAGGGTGTCACCATGTCGGCCAGGCTTGTCTAGAACTCCTGACATCAAGTGAACTTGATGTCACTTTGGCCTCCCAAAGTGCTAGGATTGCAGTTGTGAGCCACAGCATTTGGCCTATATTACCCAACTTTAAATTATACTACAAGGCTATGGTAATTGAAACAGTGTGTTACTGGTAGAAAATAAGATACATAGAAAAATGTAACAGAATAGAGATCCCATAGAGAATGTTCAGGCAAAAAGTTTAAGAAATAAACTCTGAATCACTAAGGTGGTTGGTAGTGAAATGGAGATTGAAACTTAGATATGTCTGATTCCAGTAGCTGAAATTATACTCTTGAAATTACCATTAAGCTATACCATATAGAGAGAAGAAATTCTTTGAAATAAATTGTTTTCCACATAGTAGTCTACTATGATTTGTTGAAATTTCCTGCCTTGTACTGTACTTATGATTACTTTTAAAATCTAGTGCCATGAATATGTTTGAAGCTTATATACAGCAAGGTTGATCCTCATTCTATAGGAATTATTGACAGATCATGAACAAACTTTATGCTCTTAAAATAATTAAATGTATTTAAAAATAAGGCATAGTACGTCAGAAAGGTAAAGGTTTATCGGTATCAGATTCCTTAATAATGCAGTGATATAAAATTGTATACTGTTTACTAAATTCTTGTATTTACTGACTGTTGAAAGCATCTTGAGGAACTTTAATTATCTACTTATAGTTTATTCATAGTATTCAAAGCAACTAACATAATGTTTACTGATATGATTAGGTTTTGTTTCCCCACCCAAATCTCATTTTGAATGAAAATCCTTGTAATCTTTATGTGTCAACAGCAGTACAGGTGAAGGTAATTGGATCATAGGGGCAGTTTCTCCGGTGCTGTTCTTATGATAGTGACTGAATTCTCATGAGATCAGATGGTTTTATAAGAGATTCTTCCCGCTTCACTCCTTAGTCTCCTCCCTCCTGCCAGGATGTGAAGGTCTTTGCCTCGCCTTCACCTTCCACCATAATTGTAAGTTTCCTGAGGGATCCCCAGCCATGCAGAACTAGGAGTCAATTAAAGCTCTTTCATGTATAAATTACCCAATCTCAGGAAGTTCTTTATAGCAGTGTGAAAATGGAGCAATATAGTAAATTTGCACTGCAAAGAGTAGGGTGCTGCTATAAAGATACCTGAAAATGTGGAAGCGACTTTGGAACTGGGTAGCAGACAGAGATTGGAACAGTTTGGAGAGCTCAGAAGAAGACAGAAAGAGCTGGGAAAGTTTGGTATTTCCCAGAGACTTGTTGAATGGCTTTGACCAAATTCCTGGTAGGGATATGGACAATGAAGTACAGGCTAAGGTGGTCTCAGATGAAGATAAGAAACTTTTTAGGTACTGGAATAAAGGTGACTCTTGCTATGCTTTAGCAAAGAGACTGTCATTTTGCCCCAACCCTAGAGATCAGTGGAACTTTAAACTTGAGAGAGATGATTTAGGGTATCTGGCAGAAGAAATTTCTAATCAGCAAAGCTTTCAAGAAGTGATCTAGATGCTTTTAAAACATTCAGTTTTATGCATTCACAAAGAGATGGTTTGGAATTGGAACTTATGTTTAAAAGAGAAGCAGAGCATAAAAATTTAGATAATTTGCAGCCTGATGATACAATAAAAATCAATTTTCTGGGGAGAAATTCAACCTATCTATAGAAATCTGTGTAAGTAGCAAACAGCTTAGTGTTAATCACTAAGTCAATAGGGAAAATTTCTCCAGGATACATCAGAGACCTTCAATGCAGCCCATACCGTCACAAGCTCAGAGGCCTAGGAGGAAAACATAGTTTTGTGGGTTAGGCTCATGGCCTTGCTGGTTTGTGGAGCCTTGGGACTCGGTGTCTTACATCCCAGCAGTGGCTAAAAGCCAACGTACAGCTCAGGCTTCAGAGGGGGCAAGCCCCAAGCTTTAGTAGCTTGCATGTGGTGTTGGGCCTGTAGGTTTACAGAAGTAAAAAATTGAGGTTTGGGAACGTCTGCCTAGATTTCAGAGGATGTATGGAAATGCACAGATATCCAGGCAGAAGTTGTCTATAGTGTGGAGCTATCATAAAGAATCTCTTCTAGGGCAAGGCAGAAGGAAAATATGCAGTCAGAACTTCCACACACAGTGTTCACTAGGCACTGGTAGAAACCAGTTGGCAGTAATATGATCCTGGAGACAGTTTTCCTGTGATGTTCTCATTATAGTGAGTGAGTTCTCACAAGATTTGATGGTTTTATAAGGGACTCTTCCCTCTTTGCTTCTCACTCTTCTGTCTCCTATAACCATGAGAAGAAAATTCTTGTTCTCCTTCATCTTCTGCCATGATTTTAATTTTCTGAAGCCTCCCAGCCAAGTGAAACTCTGAGACATTTAAACTTCTTTTCTTATAAGTTACTCAGTCTTGGGCAGTTCTTCATAGCAGTATAGAAAAATATACCTACAGATGTATACATTCAACAAGTATTCTTAAATGCTTAAAAAATAATATAGAGAATATCATTTCTCATTGAACTTAAATTTAGCTTTAAGATACTAGCCTAGCCAAGCTTAATTTAACTATATGCTCATCAGTCTAAAGATTAAATGTGTAAAAAAAGAAAGAATGACATAAGAAATATGCTGCATGAACAAAGTTTTTATTTTGTAAATATATGTATATTTTTAAATCCTGGATAATGCTGAAAAAAGACTCATGAAAAAGAAGTTAATGAATCTTGATTATTTGCTCATAACTGCAGTTGTAACTCACAGCTATTAAATGGCTTTTTAGTGGCCTAACTTTATATATACAAGCAGCTTACCTGAGAGATTGAGTTAATAAAGATAATTATCATAGTTTGGTATTAAGAAAGCTGTATAATTTAAAGAAGTACACTTAAAAATGAGGAAAGCAAACAAATGAAAAATACAAGAGAAGATATCAAATTACGCAGATGAATAAAGATACATAAAAACATGACATCTATTATGCAGAAGTCACTTATCATTTCAACCATCATATAGGAGTATAATAATGACCTTCACATTAATAACTGAGCCTTCTTCCCTAAAGAAATATATCCAGAAAATGATAGAGGACTCATGACTATACATCAATATAGTTATACTTTTTTATGACTAATAGAAACACATTAGGATATTAGAAATCTTCTTTATTAATAGAAATGACTAAGCACAAATTCAATTAAAAATAAACATTATGCCTTTATTCTCCTCTCTGGTGTATTGTATAACATAGATTATCATAGAACTTTAAACATGAAGCATACACATTTGTAATGGAAACTTAAATGGTAGATTTCATAATTTTTAGAATTTGATAAAGTAAAAAATAATTCTTTTAGCTTAACCAAAGCATCAGTATGAAATACATCTTCTAAATGTTGAAGATTACTACATGTCTATTTAAAATATAATACATAGGCATATCTCAGAGATATTGTAGGTTCCATACCACTACAATAAATTTAATACAGCAATAAGGCAAGTCATAGAAATATTTTGGTTTTCCAGTGTATATAAAAGTTGTATTTACACTATACTAGAGTCTATTAAGTGATCAACAGCATTATGCCTAGAAAAAGATGTTACATACATACTGCTAAAAAATGCTAAAGATCATCTGAGCCTTTAGAGAGTCATAATCTTTTTGCTGGTGGTGGATTTTTTTCTCCATGTTGATGACTGCTGACTGATGAGAGTGGTGTTTGCAGAAGATTGGTTGACTGTGGCAATTTCTACAAATAAGGCAACAATAAAATTTCCACATGTATTGACTCTTCCTTTCATTAAATATTTCTCTGTGTCACGTGATGCTGTTTTACAGCATTTTACGCACAGTAAAACTTATTACAAAATTGGAGTCAATTCTCCCAAACCTTTCTACTGCTTTATTAACTAAGTTTATATAATATTTATAACCTTTGTTGTTGTTTCAACAATATTCATATCATGTTTACCGTTAGAGCTCATCTCAAGAAACCACATTCTTTGCTCATTCATAAGAAGCTCCCCTCTCAAATTTTACCTTGATATTGTAGGAATTCAGTCACATCTTCAGGCTCCAGAACTAAATCTAGTTCTCTTGCTATTTCTACCACATCTGCAGTTACTTCCTCCACTGAAGTCTTGAATTCCTCAAAATCATTCATGAGAGCTAGAATTAACTTCTTCCAAACTGCTGTGAATGTTGATAGTTTTACCTCCTCCTAAGAATCATTTATGTTCTCAAAGGCTTCTAGAGTTATAAATCCTTTCCAGAAGGTTTTCAGTTTACTCAGCTCCGAGCCATCAGAGAAATCACTGTCTACAGCAGCTGTAGCCTTACAAAATGTATTTCTTAAATAAGACTTGAAATTTCTCCTTGATTAATGGCTGTAGAATGGATGTTATGTTAACAGGCATGAAAATAACATTTATTTCCTTGTACCTCTCCGTCAGAGTTCATGGGTGACCACATGCATTTTCAATGAGCAGAGATATTCAAAAGGATAATCTTTCTTCTGAGAAGTTTCAAAAGTGGGCTTAAACTATTTATCAGGTCAGGCGCGGTGGCTCACACCTGTAATCCCAGCACTTTGGGAGGCCAACGCGGGCAGATCACGAGATCAAGAGCATCCTGGCCAACATGGTGAAACCCTGTCTCTACTAAAAAATACAAAAATTAGCTGGGCATGGTGGTGTGCACCTGTAGTCCCAGCTACTCAGGAGGCTGAGGCAGGAGAATTGCTTGAACCTGGGAGGCGGAGGTTGCAGTGAGCCAGGATCGTGCCACTGCACTCCAGCCTGACAGCTGATGACAAAGCAAGACTGTCTCAAAAAAAAAAAAAAAAAACGAAAAACAAAACAAAAACCCAGTATTTATCAAACCCTGCTATAAACAGGTATGTGGCCATCCAGGCTTTGTTCTTCCATTTGCAGAGCACAGGCAGAGTAGATTTTGCATAATTCTTAAGGATGTTAGGATTTTCAAATGGTAAATAAACATTGACTTCAACTTAAAGTTGCTAGATGTATTAGCTCTCCTAACAAGAGTGTTGGTCTGTCCCTTGAAACTTTGAAGCAAGTCATTGACTTCTCCTCTCTTGTTGTGAATATTCGAGATGGTATCTTCTTTCAATATAAGATTGTTGTATCTGTATTGAAAATCCGTTGCTTAGTGTAGCCACCTTTGTCAATTATCTTAGCTAGATCTTCTGGATAACTTGCTGCAACTTCTGCCATTAGCACGTGGTGCTTCACCTTAAATGTTTATGTGATGGAGATGGTTTCATTCCTTAAATATTATGCACCAACCTCAGCTAGCTTAAAATTTTTCTTCTGCAGGTTCGTCACCTCTTTCACCCTTTATAAAGGGTGAAAGAACTGAAGAAGGTTAGGGCCTTGCTCTACATTGCAATTTGGCTTAAGTGAGTGTTGTGTATGGCTTGATTTTCTATTCAGACCATTAAAACTTTGTTCATGTTAGAAATAAAACTGTTTCACTTTCTTGTGTGTTCACTATAGTAGCACTTTTAATTTCCTCCAAAAACTTTTTCTTTGCATTTACAAATTACTAGTTGGTGCCTAGTTTTGGTCTGTTTCGGCTTTTTCTTGTCATTTTGATGTTAGGTAGATCTTTATTCACTCTGTGATGTATGTTTATTAAGTAGAAGTCACTTCTTATTATAAAACATATATCAAGCATTCCAGGCTGTATCTTCTTTTTCTGAACATTTTTTTTTTGCTTGCTTCTTTTAATTTTGTTTTACTTTGTTATTATAGCATGTGCATATTTTCACATTACCATGTTTTAGAGCAAGGCACAAAACAAATTTTTGCAAACAAGTCTAACAGGCAGTGAATATATGATTGTAGAATACAAGAAAAGTAGTTGGTAGAAGTGTTTCTAAATCAAATTCCTTTTCCTGTGTTTTTTCATACCATCAGAATCTAAAGAAATAAGGCTTGTTTCTCCCATCACAGTTCTCTCCCTACTTCCCCTCACTGTGTTTTGTCAGTAGAATTTACAAACCTCAGTTGTCTTGATAAGTAGAGCGAAAGAAATGTATACTATGACTAAATTAAACCTATTTACATTTTTTAAAGTTTAAGAATAAAACAAACATTATATGATGAAAATTTTGCTCTCATGAAGTTTATATTCCCATGGAAGAAACAGATTTTAAAAGAGATCAATATGTAAATAAATACTGTTTTAGTAGGCAATGATGCTTCTAAAAAATCAGAAAAAAATGAAAAAAATTGTAGAAAAATAAATTAGAGAACAGATAAAATTTTTGAAAGAAATTTATGGCAGACTCCTTCCTATTGGAGGTACAACAAACTATAACAGATATAGCCAGAGATTTAAGGCATACGTACGTGGATAGCTAGGATAACTTGGAAAAAAAAACTTTCTGTTGTGAAACTAGATATTTGGAATATCCAATTTTCATAAAACATTGCACATGAATGTTAAGCAATCATTTTAGAGCTGGATTGCACTCTCTTAAGTAGTGCATTTACAAATGTTTACATGTACATAAAATATTAATTATGCTTTAACCTTTCAGAGATATTTGAAGCTATTATTATAAATTAGTATAATGTTTAGGTCACTAAAAAGACCCTGTGGGCTGCTTCAAACAAAGAAAATTTGTGATGAATCTTTAGTTTTTACCAACATTTAAATTCATAACTATTCAGATTACAGAGATACTAGAGTGGTATATTTATATTATTAATCTCTTATATTTTAACTTCCTATACGTAACTTTTTTCTTAGGGCTGATGCCAAATATCATTTAACACACATTTATTTTTCTCCAATGAGAATATCCAAGCAGAAAGATGTTTCAATGTTCATTCATTACCACAGATTTGTCCAGCACAATGTCAAGAATTATTAGAAAGCTGTAGAATTAAATTAGTGGTGTATTGTTTAAAGAATAAATACACAGAGTAGAAAAACAGGAGATATGATCTGTGCATATGTAAAAAACATAAATATATCTGGTTTTTATAGATCGTTGCAGAAGAGGTGGATTGATATGTAATTTCTTCTGTAACACAGTGTATCTGTGTAGAGAAAAGTTAAAATGGATCACAAACTGACAAAATAAACCCAAATCAATTCAAGATGAATTAAGGAATTAAGTGTCAAAATTAAAACTTTGAAGCTTTTAGAAAAATATTAAAAATATCCTCATGACTTGTTTCTAGCATAGATATTAACACAGAGAAATTATAAACAATAAAGTTAAATAATAATAAACTCAAGTAAACAACATTTTAAAAAATATGTGAAACACAGTAAAGAGCAAAGAAAATACTCAACCAGGGAAAATGTATTTAAAACATATATATCGCTAACTATTTGTTTCCAACAGATAAAAAATAACTTCTATGAATTAATGAGAAAATGGTAGCTTGATGGAAAATAAAGTTTTAATTGAATCTATTAGTGAATATCCTATCTCCTAGCAATGCCACTCCTGTTACCTAGCCCAGAAGAATTTATATGCATCAGGGAATAAAGTCAAAAGTCTACATAATAGTAATATTTGCAATTGAACAAAATGGGAACTACAAAATTTTCTTCAATGATAAAAGGAGTGAGTAAATTCTTCTGTATTCTTTCTATTGAATAATACAGACTAATGCATCATAATGAGCTACAATTCTGTACTTAAACATAAATAGATCTCAAAACATAATGTCAAACTAAAGAATGAAAGTCAGGAAATAAAATACGCAATAAAGTATAAAGTATCCTTTATACTTTCTTTCCTATAAAGTATCACAACAGACAAAATCTTGTGTTCATACCCACATATATGTAAATGAGATGAATCTGTGAAGAAAAATGTAAAATAATCACACAAAACTTATTTTAGACAGAAATGGGTAAAATAGGGGCGGGTACACTATAGACATTAAAGTTACTAGTACATTTTTATAGTTAAACTAGGTCATATTTATACAAGGATCATTATAATACCATTCTTACATTTAAACTTTTATACCTCCTGTATTTGTCTCATACTGCTGTAAGGACACACCTGAGGCTAGGTAATTTGTAAAGAAAAGAGGTTTAATTGCCTCACAGTTCTGCAGGGTAGGGGAGGCCTCAGGGAACTTAAATCATCGTGAAAGGGGAAGCAAACACATCCTTCTTTACATGGTGGCAGCAAAGAAGAGTGCCAGACAAAAGAGGGAAAGCCCCTTTAAAATCATCATATCTCATGAGGATTCAATCTCTATCATTAGAACAGCAGAAAAATGACCTCCTATCGGGTCCCTATCATGACACAGGAGATTATGGGAACTACAATTTAAGATGAGCTTTTGGTGGGGACACAGCCAAACCATATAATTTCATCCCTGGCATCTCCCAAATCTCATGTTCTTACATTTCAGAACACAATCATGTCTTCCCAACAGTCTCCCAAAGTCTTAACTCATTCCAGGATTAACTCAAAAGTCCCAATTTAACACCTGATCAGAGGCAAGGCAAGTCCGTTCTGCCCATGAGACTATAAAATCAAAAGCAAGTTAGTTACTTGCTAGGTACCATGGGGGCATAGGCATTGGGTAAATACACCTGTTCTAAATGGGAGAAATTGGCCAAAACAAAGGGGCTACAAGTCCCAACCAAGTCCCAGATCTAATTGGGCAGTCATTAAAACTTTAAGTTCTGCAGCAATCTTCTTTGACTCTGTTTGACTCTAGGCCATGTTAATGCAAGAGGTGGGTTCTTATGGTCTTGGGCAGCTATGCCCCTGTAGCTTTGTAGGGTACAGACCCTCTCCTGGCTGCTTTGATGGGTTAGAATTAAGTGTCTGCAGCTTTTCCAGGCACAGAGTGCAAGTTGTCAGTAAATCAACTGTTCTGGGATCTGGAGGATGACGGCCCTCTTCTCACAGCTCCAATAGGCAGTGCCCCAGTGGAGACTCTGTGTGGGGGCTCTCACTCCACATTTCCCTTCTGCACTGCTCTATCAGAGGTTCTTCTGACTGCCTGTGGGCACTGCCGCTGCAGTGAGCTTATGCCTGGACATCCAGGTGTTTCCATACATCCTCTGAAATCTAGGCACAGGCTTGAAATGTAAATCTTGGTTTCTGTGCACCCACAGGCTCTATACTGCATGGAAGCTGCCAAGGCTTGGGGCTTGCACCCTCAGAAGCCATGACCTGAGCTATACCTTGGCCCCTTTTAGCCATACCTGGAGCAGCTAGGATGCAGGACACCAAGTCCCTAGGCTGCACACAAAAGTGGCACCCTGGATCCAGCCTAGAAAATCATTTTTCCCTCCAAGGTCTCCAGGCCTGTGATGGGAGGGGCTGCCGTAAAGCTCTCTGACATACCCTGAAGACATTTTCCCCATTGTCCTGGTGATTAGCATTTGGCTCGTCATTAATTATGTAAATTTCTGATGCAGATTAAATTTCTCCTCAGAAAATGGGTTTTTATTTTCTACTGCATTGTCAGGCTGCAAATTTTAAAACTTCTATGCTCTGCTTCCTCTTGAACACCGTTAGCTTAGATATGTCTTCAACCAGATACCCTAAATTATTTCTCTCAAGTTCAAAGTTCCACAGATTTCTAGGGTAGAATAAAAAGCCACCAATCTCTTTGCTAAAGTATACCAAGAGTCACCTTTGCTCTATTTTCCAAGAAGTTCCTTGTCTCCACCTGAGACCACCTCAACCTGGACTTTATTTTCCATATCCCTATCAGTATTTTGATCAAAGCCATTCAAAAAGTCTCTATGAAGTTCCAAACTTTCCTATATTTTTCTGTCTTTTTCTGAGCCCTCCTAACTGTTCCAACCTCTGCTTGTTACCCAGTTCCAAAGTTGCTTCCACATTTACAGATATCTTTATAGCAGAATCTCACCCTGTACCAATTTACTGTATTAATCCTTTCTCATGCTGCTATATGGATATACCCAAGACTGAGTAATTTATAAGGAAAGAGAGTTTAATCAGCTCACAGTTTCACAGGTCTGGGGAGGCCTCAGAAAACCTACAATTATGGCAGAAGGGGAAACTAACACATCCTTCTTCCTATGGTGTCAGCAAGGGGAAGAGACAAGCAAAAAAGGAAAAATCTTTTTATAAAACCATCAGATCTTGTGAGAACTCACTCACTATCATAAGAACAGCAGCATGTGGGTAACTGCCTTCACGATTCAATTACTTTTCACCAGGTCTCTCCAGTAATATATAGGAATTATTAAAACTACAATTCAAGATGAGATTTGGGTAGGGACAGTGCCAAACCAAATCACTTCCTCTTTATTTGTATTTCAAAATTTAAAAAACACATTGTATATGTGTGTGTGTGTGTGTGTGTGTGTGTGTATGATATGTATAAAACAATGTCCAGAGTTAAAATATGAATTATAAGTAACAATTAAAATTCTGAATTTAAGCTAAAGAAAATAATTTAATCAATCTAATTTAAACTACAATAAAATAATTGAAAATAATATTTTATATTATGAAATATTAAAAAAAATTCCATTCTGTATATCTAGCTAAGAAAATAGTAATGTTTACTAATCAAACCTATTATTACTTTTCACCTCTGTTGAAAATTATTTTTGCCTGGTGTATAATTTTCATATATTTGCTAGAATATAACTTTTTTTTATGGTGGGAAGTATGTCCTACTTATCTTAGCTCACCCTGAAGTTCACAGAACCAGGCTGAGGGGTTGCTAGTGGTTAGTGTGAACAGATAATATAATGCCATTGTTTGAAGCTCATCCCTCCCAAGCACAAAGGTTACCATGGCCCCTCCTCTGTATCTTCCCAGACCTTCTTGAAACCATAATATGAAAAGAAAGAATTCAGACCTACTACAGCAAAGGTTGTCCTTCTGGATCCTGCTGGAACATGGTAGCAGATGCCCATTTTGATTGCTCATTGTCTATAGCATGCTAGTTGTTAAATATGTTGAAAATGATCCCTTAAAAGAAATGTTGCTCAAACATTTGCTATGGAATTATTATATCGGAATATACTTATAAAAATATGTTATACAAAGAACATAAGCCAACAAGGCTATTACTAAATAAAAAGACTTCTCAAATGTTTCTAAATTACCTTCTTTTAAAAATACTGTTACTTGCTAATAGAAAAAATTTCAACTTTATGGTTCAAAATACACAACATGTTTCAACAGGCTTCACTGCTTTTGGAAAAAGTGTGATATGCATTATATAGTAACAAAAATAATTTTGTCTTTAAATTACAACTTGCGGATCTGACCTTATCACTGTAATTTACAAGCTGTTTTAAATGAGATAATTAGCCAAATGTACATGTTCTGCAAAGGCATGCTAACAAGAGTTTGCATAAATATTATTATTATTACTTCCTGAGTGAGAAATCAGTTTGCTGATTTTATCTTGCTCTTTCTCATGCTAACGTTGTTCCTGCTCTGATGAGTTTACAGTCTATCGTGGGAGGAGGCACACTTCTAAATGATTGCACAAACGTGTGCACATTCAACTGTGACAAGTGATCTGAAGAAAAGGTGCATAGTGCACCGAAGGCCCATTAACAGGAAAGTTGACCTAGTCAGGAAGTCAACTAGGATTCCCATGAGAAAGTGGAGTTTAGCAAGATATAAAGGTTACTGGGAAAACCTGTCAAAAATATTTTCTATTTTAAAAAAAGGAAAAGAAAATTCAGGAAGAGGCAGTGGCTTTCAGGAAGCCCATGGACTTCTGGAGAGATCAGAGCACACAGAAAATGAAGGGCTAAGGAGGCTTACCATGAGGGGAGGCTGAAAGGCTGGCACTGCACAGATGTTACAGTACTTCTTACGCTGTGATAAGATCGATCTTTTTTCTGTATTTGGTCACCATCAACCAAAAGTATAAAGATTTCAGAAAGAATTTAAAGTTGTTCTAAAACTAGAATGTGAGTCAGAATCACCTGGAGAGTTTGCTAAACTGCAGAGAATGGAGCCCTATTACTAGAGTTTCTGGGTTGGAGTCTAAGAATTTGTATTTCTTTTTTTTTTTTTTTTTTTTGAGTCGAGGCGGAGTTTTCGCTCTTGTTACCCAGGCTGGAGTGCAATGGCACGATCTCGGCTCACCGCAACCTCCGCCTCCCGGGTTCAGGCAATTCTCCTGCCCCAGCCTCCTGAGTCGCTGGGATTACAGGCACGCGCCACCATGCCCAGCTAATTTTTTGTATTTTTAGTAGAGAGGGGGTTTCACCATGTTGACCAGGATGGTCTCGATCTCTTGACCTCGTGATCCACCCGCCTCGGCCTCCCACAGTGCTGGGATTACAGGCTTGAGCCACCGCGCCCGGCTAAGAATTTGTATTTCTAACAAGTTCCCAGTGATGCTGATGCTGCTGGTCTGATGACAGCACTTTGAGAAATACCCATCTACTCCAACCTAACTCTAGAAATGTAGTGCGCCAGCTCTCTACTGCTGCATATCCTCTCAAAAGCTTAGTAACTTAGAACAATGTATTATGAAATCACATGTCTCTGTGGGTTGATTTAGCTTGTTCTCACTTTAGGTGTCTCAGAAAGTAGCCATCATTTGGCAAAAGGACCTGGAGTTACACAAAGATTCAACTGAAGAGGTCATTCAATGTGGCTTTTAAAAAATTATGAATTGACAATTTATTATTGTATAAATTTATGGAATACAATGGGATGTTGTAATTTATGATCCAATGTGAAATAATTAAACTATTAACATATCCATCATTTCAAAATTTGAGTATAGTCACCATAGAAAACAATATGATGATTTCTTAAAAACTAAAAAAAATAAAATTAACATGTGACCCAGCAATAATATTTCTGGGTATTTTCCGAAAAAGATTGGAAATCAGTTTGTCAAAGAGATTTCTGCCCTCTCATATTCATTGGAGCACTATTAAAAACAGCCAAGATATGAAATTAGCCTAATGTCCAACAACAAATGAATGGATAAAGAAAATGTAGTACATATACACAACAGAATACTCATCATCCTTAAAAACAACATGACTTCTTTACTTATATGTCTGACACCTGGTTTGGAATAGCTGGTTTGGCTGGAATTTCAGACTTTCTGTCTCCTTATGACCACTCCGAGTGGTGACTAGTTTGGTCTATCATGCCATCCTGCCATCCATCACAGGATTGCAGTCTCAGGTTAATTAGACTTTTTATATGTCAGCTGGCTTTTCCACACACATAAAAGAGCATTCCAAAGATTCAGGTAGAAGCTGCAAGAGAGTTTATAATCAGAGAAGTCATGCAGTATTGTTTCTGCAGCATTTTATTTGTCAAAGGCTAATCACCAAATTAATAAGTATATAAATAATTTAAAAGAAACAAACAAAAGAACAAGTAACTGAGTGTATTAGTTTTCTAGTGCTATTGTAACAAAGTACCACAAACTTAGTGGCTTAGAAAACGTAAACTTTTTTTTTCCCCCCCTCTGGAGGCTGGGAATTTTAGATCAAGGTAAGAAGAGAGCTGGTTCCTAGATTCAGAGCTGCAAGGGAGAATCCATTCTGTGACTTTTCCTTAGCTTCTGAGGTTTGTCTGGCAATCTTGGGCATTCTTAGGCTTGTAGACCATTCTTTCATCTTCACAAGAAAATTTCCCTGTATATGTGTCTATGTCTAAATTTCCCTATTTATAGAACACCAATAAAATTGGACTGGAGCCCACTCTAATGACCTCTCCTTAAGTTCATTATTTCTATGAAGATCCTGTCTCCAAATAAAGATATATTCTGAGATGCTTGGAGTTAGGACATCCTATATGAATTTTGGGGGGCGGGGTGGTGACACAATTCAACCCATTAACATAGGGCTACCCCTGATTCAAAGGGAGAAACTACACGAGGATATGGCAGCTTTTGTTCATTTGTTGTGTCAGCCTTGCATATTAACTACTACATTGTCATAGTTTCAAATAATAGGTGACAGGGATGTTAAGTAGAAATTTCAAAAATTAGTTGAATATGTACATTAAACATTTCTGCTATTCCTGTATTAACTTCACTCATTCACCCTTTTTAAAATAAGAGAGTAATATTTACTGATCATTTGCAAGTGCCAGTTATAGACTCAAACACCAGGGTGACAAAGATGGTCAAAACAAAAGATCTGTTCTTCTACATTAAAAGGGGAAAAATAAAAGCTTTAATCTTTTAAAAGATTGCCACTGGCATTATCAGCTATTAAAAATAGAAATAAAATGGTAAAAATAAGTAATACTTTTAATTGTATACAACTATGTTAGTTCTGAAATAAGATTTCCTACCTTAATTTTCCTCCCAATGCTGGTAAAAAATTATTCTCAGAATGAAAAATAAATGACTAAAAATATTGTCTCTTATCATTGACAAAACTTCAGTCTTACAGTTATCATAATATAGTAACATTTAGAAATATATTACTACATTAAATTTTTATTCCCAATCAGCTAAAATTATTTAAAAAGAGATTTTCCACTGAAAATTCAGATAATTTTTTTTTATATATTAAATGATTTAAAACATTTAGTTGTGGGGTGCATGATAAAATAAGAATTGAATATTTTCCTTAAGAAAATAAATATGTGAAATATAACTCTTGTATGCATAGTACTGAAAATAATTGTGCTTTTTCTCTTATTTATAGTCACACAGTCAGTTCAATTTAACTTATTAGATAAACTATTCACTGGTCACTTACCATACACAGGTCCTGGTTTAAGATCCAGTGCTCCAGCAGTGAACAAAAATAGGCATGTTCCACCCTTCTTGGAGTAAATTTTCCAGTAGAAAAATAAACATTAAAAAGCTAGTCTAGTCTTGTCATAGTGGCTCAAACCTGTAACCCCAGCACCCCTCCCCATTTTTTTTTTTTGAGATGAAGTCTTGCTCTGTTGCCAGGCTAGAGTGCAGTGGGCAGAGACAGCACTGCTGCACCTCCAACTCCCACGTTCCAGCGATTCTCCTGGTTCAGCCTCCCAAGTAGCTCGGATTACAGGCATGCACCACCATGCCCAGCTAATTTTTATGTTTTTCAGTAGAGACAGGGTTTCACTTTGTTGGCCAGGCTGGTTTTGTACTCCTGACCTCAAGTGATCTACTCACCTCAGCCTCCCAAAATGCTGAGTTTACAGGCATGAGTCACTGTGTGCAACCCTGTAATCTCAGCAGTTTGGCAGGCCAAGGTAGAAAGATCACTTGAGACCGGAAGTCTGGGACCAAACTGGCAACATAATAAGGCCCCTTATCTTTTTTTGTTTATATATATATATATATATATATATATATTTTAATGCATTTTAGGTTTGGGGGTACATGTGAAGAACATGTAAAATTGTTGCATAGGTACACACATGGCAGTGGTTTGCTGCCTTCCTCCCCATCACCTATATCTGCCATTTCTCTGCATGTTATCTCTCCCCAACTCCCCACTTCCTGCTGTCCCTCCCCTAGTTTCCCCCCACAGACCCCGGTGTGTGATGCTCCCCTCCCTCTGGCCATGTGTTCTCATTGTTCAACACCTACCTAAGAGTGAGAACATGTGGTGTTTGATTTTCTGTTCTTGTGTCAGTTTGCTGAGAATGATGATTTCCAGGTTCATCCATGTCCCTACAAAGGACACGAATTCATCGTTTTTTTATGGCTGCATAGTATTCCATGGTGTGTATGTGCCACATTTTCCCTGTACAGTCTATCATCAATGGGCATTTGGGTTGGTTCCAAGTCTTTGCTATTGTAAACAGTGCTACAGTGAACATTCGTGTTCATGTCTCTTATAATAGAATGATTTATAATCCTTTGGATATATACCCAGTAATGGGATTGCTGGGTCAAATGGAATTTCTGTTTCCAGGTCCTTGAGGAATCACCACACTGTCTTCCACAATGGTTGAACTAATTTACACTCCCACCAACAGTATAAAAGTGTTCCTATTTCTCTACATCCTCTTCAGCATCTGTTGTCTCCAGATTTTTTGATGATCGCCATTCTAACTGGCATGAGATGGTATCTCAATGTTGTTTTGATTTGCATTTCTCTAATGACCAGTGATGATGAACATTTTTTCACATGTTTGTTGGCCTCATATATGTCTTCTTTTGTAAAGTGTCTGTTCATATCCTTCGTCCACTTTTGAATGGGCTTGTTTTTTTCTTATAAATCTGTTTTAGTTCTTTGTAGATTCTGGATATTAGCCCTTTGTCAGATGGGTAGATTGCAAAAATTTTTCGCATTCTGTTGGTTGCCAGTTCTCTCTAATGACTGCTTCCTTTGCTGTGTAGAAGCTGTGGAGTTTATTAGGTCCCATTTCTCTATCTTGGCTTCTGTTGCCAATACTTTTGGTGTATTAGTCATGAAATCCTTGCCTATGCCTATGTCCTGAATGGTTTTGCCTAGGTTTTCTTATAGGGTTTTTATGGTGTTAGGTCTTATGTTTAAGTCTTTAATTCATCTCGAGTTAATTTTAGTGTAAGATGTCAGGAAGGGGTCCAGTTTCTGCTTTCTGCACATGGCTAGCTAGGTTTCCCAACACCATTTTTTAAACAGGGAATCCTTTCCCCATTGCTTGTTTTTGTCAGATTTGTCAAAGATCAGATGGTTGTAGATGTGTGGTGTTGCCTCTGAGGCCTCTGTTCTGTTGCATTGGTCTATATCTCTGTTGTGTTACCAGTGCCATGCTGTTTTGATTACTGTAGCCTTGTAGTATAGTTTGAAGTCAGGTAGTGTGATGCCTCCAGTTTTGTTCTTTTTGCTTAGAATTAACTTGGCTAAGACCCCTTTTCTTAAAAAAAAAAAAAAAAAAAAAGAAAAGAAAAGAAAGTTAAATAATTAGCCTGACATGGGCCTGTAGTTCTAGCTACACAGCAGGTTAATGTGACAGAATCACTTGAGCCCAGGAGTTCAAGTCTGCAGTGGCAAGATTCTGCCTCTGAAAAAAAAAAAAATCTAGTTTATTGCAAAGTCAATACATGTTTAAAAATTTCAAGCTCAATAAGAACTTGTTAAAAATAATTTAAGTCTTAAAATTTATATTTAATCTAAGAACTAAAGGATGTAAGTTGTGCTATGGAGTGAATTGTTTCCCTCAAAATTCATTTATTTGAAGCCCGTCGCCGCCAATATCACTAGAGAGTTGGAGAAAGGGCTGTACAAAGGATATTAAACTTAGATTAGGTTATGATGAGGTTTAATCCAATAGGACTGTTGTTCTTGAATCGGAGTGTTGTCCTTGTAAGAAAAGAAACACATACTAGACAGCTCTCTCTCCAGACATGAACATGCACAGAAGAGAGGCCATGTGAGAACAAAGCAAGAAGGTTGCCATCTGCAGGTTAGGAAGAGTGACCACACCGGAAATCAATCCTAATGGGACCTTGATTCTGATCTTTTAGCTCTGAATCTGTGAGAAATTAAATGTCTGGTGCTTAAGCCACTGAGTTTGTTATATTTTTGTTAATGTAGCCCAAGTAGACCATGACAAGCGGGGAAAATGAGGTTTTATATACAGTGTAGTTTTGGAGAGGGCTTTCCAGAGAGCTGATGAACTATGTAAACATTCAGTGCTGACAGAATCCTTAACTCAGTAGAACTGAAAGAATTCAAATCTAAGAGAGAGTTTGAGAAATGCACCTGGAGAAACAGGGACCAGATCAAGAAATGATATTCAGATTATTCACTATTGGTTAGTAAACTTACTTTATCATGCCGTTACATAATATGTATTGCTTTTATATGAAACAGATTCCTTTTCATTACACAATTTAATGTATTTTTATTATTGGTCATAGTTAATAGTGTTGAAATCAATTTATTTTTAAAGTATATGTGATTTTTTATTTATAAGTTCTTTTTTCTCTCCAGAATCTGCAGCAAAAGTTTCTTCCATTACTTAATCCAAATAAAATATAAATTTGGAAAAATCATATTCATGTATTCATGTAGTTACAAACCTTATAGAAAGATCTGTGGCTTCTTACTATTTTTCCTAAGAATAATAGTGTTCTTTATTCAGTGTAAAGGTAAAAAATCAGTACATTACTCAGTATTTTTAAAACCAAAACACTCTCTTTTCTTTCTTAATGTACATGTTTTTTAAAAAATATAATTCATAATACCGGCTTTTTAAAAAGCTGAAACATATGAGGAGACATGCAATTGAAATAAGGAATGTCTTTAAAAAGTGAAAAATAATAATTTTAATTTTAAAAGATATGTGAATAGAGCAAATACATTTTCAGAACCACTTAATCTAGAGAAGAATCAAAGAAGACCACTTTTACATTAGTTTTACAGATCATGAACTACTGTAAAAGTAAGCCAGTCTGAGAGGACTCTGAGAAGATGATGGAGTAGAAAGTACCAGGAAACTGTCTCCCCACATACACAATTGCACTGAAAGTTTGTCTGATGTAATGATTCTGGAATGTTGAATTCTATTAAAGGCTTGTAACTTCCAACAAAAAGTTTAGACTTAGTAAATTACATTTAATTTCAGTACATTTTGGATCTTAGCATAGAACAGCCATTCCCCATGCGTCAGCACTGGGTCAGATGACTGTGCACATGTTCCTAGAGCAGCATGCCTGAATCTTGCAGAATCAGAGTGGAAAATAAGGGCTCTGTCTTCCAAATACCTAGGTCGGTGTTCCACTTGCTTATTGCTGCTTCTGATTACAGGTGCAGACATAGAGGTTAGTAGTCATTGTTGCAAGTCCCTTTCTTTTTGCCTATATCAACTTCCAGGAGATCTAAGGAGCTGAAATTCTTTTCTCCCCTTCAATTTTCTTTCTCCTACCCTTTTGGAATCCTGATATTAAAGACTAGAATACTAAAAAATAAAAAAAATAAACAAAACATTCCCCCAAAACTCCTACACATGTAGGGAAAATTAGAAAGTCACTGTGCATGCCCAGGGAAAAGCATAGAAGATGTGAGAATATCTTAAGTTTACACCTCAAGCTGATATGGAGCTTAAAAACAGTTGATAATCATCAAAAACAAGACAAAAACAAATCCCAAAAGTAAAAAATCCTAGAGGGAATGTGATAATTGAGTTACTATATGATTATATTCAAAAATCCAGTTTGCAATAAAGAAACCACAAATAATGTAAGAAAGTAAGGAAGTATGATCCACTCAAAGTAAAAAATAAATCAATAGGAACTGTCCCTGACAGAGGTAAGATGACAGACCTACTAGATAAAGACTTTGAAACAACTGCCTTAAAGAAATTTGAATAAATAAGATATGAAGTAGGGCAGGAAAATAATGTATGAGTAAAATAGAAATATCAAAAAGGTGATCAAAAACTTAAAGCAAAAATAAATCCCAGAACTGGAAAGTATAATAATTGAAAATAAAAATTTACTAGATGATGTCAAAGGAAGATTTGATCAGTCAGAAAAAAAGAATCAGCAAATTCGAAGTTGGGCAATTGAAGGTCTAATAAACAGAAAAAAGGTAATTGAAGATAAGTGAACAGAGCCTAAGGGAACTGTGGATACCATCAAGTGGACCAACATATATATTGTCGGAATCCCATAAAAACAGAGAAAGAGAAAGGGAGAGAGAGATTATTTGAAAAAATAATAGCCTAAAACATCCCACATATGACAAAAACTGTGAATACAAACAGCCAGAAAATTTACTAAACTTTATTCACAATAAACTCAGAGACCACTGCCAAGACACATTAAATAAAATCTTGAAAGACAAAGACAAAATCTTTAAAGTAGCAATAATGAAGTGACTCACTGCATGCAAAGGATGTCTAATAATGTTATCAGCAGATTTCTCATCAGAAACTGGAAATCAGTAGGCAGGAAGTTGATATATTCAAAATGATAAAAACAAACCATAGCTGCCAACAAAATATGTTTAGCAAAATTTTCTTCAAAAGAAAGTAAGAAATTAAGACATTGCCAGGTAAACAAAAGCTGAGGGAATTCATTATCACCAGATATACCTTACAATAAATTCTAAATGGAGTCTTTCAGATTGACATGAAAGGGCACTAGATAGTAACCTGATTGCCATATCAAGAAACAGAGACCTCAGGAAATGTAAGTACGTGAACAATTAGAAAACCTAGTATTATTGTAACGATAGTTTATAACTTCCCTTCTTGTTTTCAATGTGATTTAAGAAACTAATAGATTTTTTAAAGTATTAGTCTAAAATCTCATATTACTGGAACTTTAGTTGGTAACTTATTATTTTATTTTCTAAATAATTTAATAGAGCAATACATTAAAGAACAACTATTAGTTTATATTTTGGACACATAATGTACAAATCAAGTTTTGTGACATCAATAACTGAACGGGTTTGTGTTGCCATTGTAAATAAGCACATTTTTGTTTCCTCTTTAAGTTAAGCTTGTATAAATTCAAATTAGAGTCCTATATGATGTTAAATGTAATGGCTATGGTAATGACAAAGAAAATAGTTTTAGAATATACAGAAAAGAAGATAAGAAGAAGAGTACCATGTGTCACTGTGTCACTACCAAAAATTAACTAAATATAAAAGAGTCAGTGATGCAGAAAATGAGGATTAACAAAAGCTATAAAGTATATACAAAACAAATAGCAAAATGACAGATCTATCCTTATCAGTAATTACTTTAAATGTAAGTAAATTGTTAAATTACAAGACAGAGATTGACAAAATAAATGTATAAAATCACAATCCAACTATATACTGTTTTCAGAGACTTGCTTTAAGTCCAAGACTATGAATATGTTGGAAATAAAAAAAAAATAAAAAAGATATTCCATGGAAATAGTAACCAAAAGAGAGAATAAGTAGCTGTAATATTGTCAGACAAAAAAAAAAAAAAAAAAAAAAAAAAAGGCAGGGGCACTGGAGACACGCATTCTAGCTTGACTGTTTGAATGGAGTAAATTACTTAGCTGAATTCTGTTACTTAGTCAGATCACTTACCTGAAATGTGTCATAAGTTTTATTATTTTTAAACTGAACAAACTGATATTTTCTTCCTCTAAAGTTATGAGGATGAAAAGAAGTAACATAAGTAACAGAATCATAAGAATTTCTTTCATATAGTGGTTACTCAATTCATATTAGATAGCATTGTTAACTGAGCTACTGCTTGCTTTCTAGATGAATTTGGTACTTATCAAATTCATTAAGATAGTAAGCAGTAGCTCAGTTTTATTCTGCTTCTCTAGTTCAACTTCTTTTATCATCTTGTTCTGCTGTTTCATCATCTCTTTTTTTGAGGTTATGTATAATGGAATTATTGTTAGTAGTTAATTCTTCAAAACAATCATAGGAAATAAACTTCAGTCCATTGGAAATGTTCTCTTCCAATCTGAGCTTTTCTACAGCCTTTCATATGTTAGTTGTTCTCCTCTTTTTTTTTTTCCTACTAAGTTTAATGTTTTCTAGGCCAGCTTTGTCTAGATATTATAGATAATATATGTGTAGAATGTGTAGAAAAATTCATTATGATACTTTTCGTACTTGCCTGGGATCAGTTTATATTAGCTCGGGCAGCTTGATTGGAACTGGATAAATCAAGATGGCTTCATTTGCATACATGGTGACTAAGCTGGGGTGGGAAGAATGGCTTGGGATACTTGGACTTATTGCTCCTTCTAGTCTCTTCTTTTCCTCTTATTACAGGGCCTCTCTGTATCTGTCTGGTTTCTCTATCCAGCATGGTGGCAAGCCTTTTAAAGGACAGCTGGTTTCCAAAGGTGTAAAGTAATAAACTGCCTCAACCTGAAAACAGATAGTGTCACTTTAACTTTATTCTATTGTCACAGCAAGTCACAAGGCCGGCCCAGTCATTGTTAGTGTAGACAGAAGCCACCTTGTAATGGGAGAAAATCATATTTATACAGAGATGAAAATAATTATTTTTCAGTGATATATATTCTCCAGGGTGTAGAAGTGCTAACACATTATACCTGGTATATATTTGTTGAATGCATGAAAGAATATCACCTTCATCATTGCGTATAATTTCTAAATATATTTTAGAAGAAAAATGGTCACTTATTAGAATATATTACAATGATGATTATTTTACTACAGGTCATTTATTGTTATGATAAAAAATCTTAAAATTCCTTGTATTCAGTGTAGGAAAAAAATTACCTTCCATTATTATATGAAAATATTGAATTTTAAATAATGATAAGTTACATAGCATGAAAACTGAGGTTAGCATAATAGTAGAAACTAAGCAAATGTTCTGATTTGTGTGTTCTTACATGTTTAAAAATTGATTAATATTTTATAGTTATGAGGCTTGTGGATTCAGAAGATTGTTAATTGGGAAAATCGAAGAGATCGATTTTCTTTTTCTGTGGACACCTCTTAAAGCTAGAGGGCTTTTTCCTATTTTTTTTTTTTAGTAGATTCCTTATTGTATACTGACCATACATTTTGCAATGATGTTTGATTTTCCCTTTGAGATGTGTTTTGGGATTTGTTCTTTTCTTTAAATGAGACTAGAGGCTTAAAGGAGCCTATAGTGATGTATTTTAATTATTTCAAGGAGATATTAGCCCACTCACTTTTTCTTTCATTTTTACCCTTTCATTTCTTCTCTTTGGACTGACTGTCTTTACACCATGACATGGAGAAATAAGAAGCAGAGCTTGGATGCTATCTCCCTCTTCCTTTTAGCATTTCTCACATTTTTTCTTTTATATTTGTGTTATTGACCAGTGAAACAGTCCCATGATGCTGTCATTAGGTGATCACTCAGAGAGTGGTGGCATCTTATCTCATCTTATTTCATCCTTGTGTTCTCTGTTTGGACTGCCTTCTATCTCACAGTTGTTAATTCTATCTCATAGTTGTTAAAGCTACATACAGGTAGGCTTGGTGCTGCTCCCTCCCTTTGAGAGGTAATAGCCCCCTCCCTTTGAGAAATCTGTACTTGAAAGATCTTGCCTTGGCATAATTTAAGTATTGCAGAAAATATTTTTTTCTTTGCACAATTTATTCTTGCTTATTACCAATTGTGGGACCTGACAAGTTCAAAATTTATGACAAACTGGCAGGCTAGGGATTCAGGAAAGAATTGTAGTTTTGAGGCTGAAACCACTAATTCGGTTTTTTTTTTTCCAGTTCAATTTTGAGACTGAAACAATTAATTCAGGCAGAATTTCTATGTTGCAATGTAGAAGCTGAATTTCTTTTCTTTAGAAAACTTCATTCTCTGTTCTTACTGTCTTCGACTGATTGGATAAGGCCTGTCTACTTCATGGAGGATAATTGGTTTTATTTAAAGTAAACTCACTATAAATGTTAATTGTATCTAAATAAATGCCTTTGCAGAAACATCAAGACTAGTATTTGACTAAACAACTGATTGCTATAATCTAGACTACTTGACACATAAAATTAACCATCACATCTCCTTTTCATTTGACTTTATGACATGCATTCTCATTTCACCAATAATAGTCATATTCTGATTTGCAGCTTTCTGACAAAGTTACCAAAATAAAAGCAATATTTTGTAGAAAACTAGTTTCATATTAAAATAAGCTACTTATTAAAGGAAATTAATCCAGTAGAAAAATATAAGTCATACTAAATTAGGTTTTATAAAAACAAAAATAATTATTAAAAAATAAAAATAATTATCTATCATTTAAAGCCCATTGGTTTGGAAATATATTGTTTTTTAATGTGTATCCTACATTTTCCAAAAAAATTAGTAGAATAAGACTTAAAATTGAAATATTTGCATTAGTTATTAACATTATTTAATTCGTTTAAAAAAGTGCCATGTATGAGTACAGAACAGTGTGTTGAAGATGGTGTCTAAGTTCTTTATCTAACGTGTTTAAATATTTTGTTCTTTACATATTATTGTGTAACTTTAGCTATTATATTAAAACCATCTAAAGGATTTTTTTTTTGAAATATATAAAAGGGATTAGGACTTTTGAAATTGTAAAGTAACATTCTCAGTAAATCCTCTTCCCCTAAAAAATCAATGATGATATTGAACAACATTGAATTCTGGAAATCATCCAGGGCATGCAACAAATTGAGAAGCCACGGTGCAAGCAAAACTGCTAAGCCTCTGTTAAGAATAGTAACATCTGTGGTGTTTTACTCCTGGCAAGCTCTCATTCCTCCCAGCTCTATCAGTATGGTAGTTTCACCAGGGCTGGAAAAGCCATAAAAACCCAGAAATTTAGCTTCTGGAGCTGACTTAATCTGGAGCAGTACACATAAAATTTCCACCTTAAAGTGATGTTGAAAAACTGTCAGTTTAGTGGTTAATAATTGCCAAATACCAATTCACAGATAATCTGTGGTTGCCATACGTGTTGGAATAAGTAACAAACCAGCAAACTAGTCAGATATTTAACAGAGAGAGCTGGAGGATGAGATCACTAAAGTGGGCCTTGATAAGTACTCATTTACCTGGAGGTCTGGAAAGCTGCATATATGCTCAAGGCTGTGATCAATCACAACAGCAGAGGCTGAACATAAAGGCTTTTTCATGTACAGAGGTCTTAGTCTGTTTGGACTGCCATAACAAAATACCATAAACTGGGCTACTTATAAACAACGGAAATTTATTTTTCACAGTTATGGAGGATGAGAAATCAAAGACTAAGGCACCAGTGGATCTGATAGCTGGTGAGGGACCACATACTGGTTCATAAAGGTGTTTCACATGACAGAGGAATCAAGGTAGCTCTTTGGAGCTTCCTTTATATGGAGACTGATCCCATTCATGAGGGCTGCACCCTCATGATCTAATCACATTCTAAAGACCCTACCTCTTAATACCATCACAGTTGTGATTAGGTTTTCAGCATATGAATTTTTGGGGGACACAAATATTCAGACCACAGCAACAGAGGAGAAGTGAAGAAGGCCTAGTAGAAAGAAATATCTGGGACATATTTCTATTAAAAAAATAAAATGCCTAAGAACTGAAAGTATTACCTAATCTTTAATAGATCCATTAGTAATAGGTAGAAAGGAGCCTTTTTAAAGAACAATCTCATATCAATCATTGACTGACACCTGTGCTCTGCTGACACAGAGGTGACATCTAGAAAGCCAGGATTAAAATTAAAAACAAGCATTCATGTGGAAAAGCAATATTATAGAGGCAGAAAGCAAATTAGTATCCTGAGGGTGGTGATGGAAATAGGGATTGACCAAGTCTAAAACTGGATTTGGTCATGATTGCACAGTTCTGTATATTTACTTATAAGCATTGAATTTTACACTTAAAATTGGTGAATTTTATGGTATGTATAGTTTAAAGAAACTCAATATAGTTTCCTTAAAATGGTTATAAATGATCTGCATCTTTAGTAATTATTTGAACTCCATTACCTCTCTTATTCACACACACATACACACACACACACACACACACACACACACACGATTGTCATATGAGTGTTGACTAAGAGTAACTACTTTTCTGGAATTAAAATTTAAAAATTACTGATTTTAATACTTTGAGATAATAAAGGTCAACAATAATAGTGGCTAATATTAGGCCACTTTAAAAGTCACAGAAAGAAATCATTTCATGTTAGCAAACGATGTTCTCAATTGTATAAATTCTAATGTCTAGTATTGACCATATGACTTCACACAGACTTTAACCAAATAAGTGATGCTGATCATCCAGGCATATAAAGAAAAGAAAACATTTCAGAGTCAGTTGTCATGAGAAATAGAAAAGGAAAATACAGGAAGTAAGAGCAAAGACATCAATGATGGCAATTTTATAAAAGTTTTGAGAATCACAAATTGCATTGTTTTCTTATTCTCATCCAAGGGTGCATATCCATTAGAAAAGAATGGCCTTTTTAATTTGGCAACGCTACCATTAGGTATGTTGCATGCTAGATAGTGAACAATAATAGATATGCTCAAATAATTTAGAAAATAAAAGGACACTTAGAAATCATGCAGTTCAAATCCTCTACCCTGTATTTATTGCAAGAGAAGTCTTATAAGATTCCTAGGCCAGGGATTTTTTTCTATAAAGGGAAAGGACAATCTTAAAAATTCCACAATTTAAGAAGAATCAGAAGGTGTCACAAACTAGGCTCTTCAAGAGACCTTCCTTGATCACTGATATGAATAAAAAATGTAATGTCACTGGAATAAAAGATACAGTACAAAACACTTATTATTTAACTTGTTATGAGAGAAAGATTTGGTCAGTGATTTATGTAAAATCCTTTTATACCAAATCCTAA
Organism: Sapajus apella; assembly: GCF_009761245.1. Classification (NCBI taxonomy): domain Eukaryota; kingdom Metazoa; phylum Chordata; class Mammalia; order Primates; family Cebidae; genus Sapajus; species Sapajus apella. The sequence goes on from NW_022436967.1 coordinate 5,154,169, forward strand.
TTTTTAAAATGTACTCTGTTTAAAATTATTGTGTGCCCAAATTCATCTCACATATAGTAATATTTTAATTAAATAGAATTTATATTTAAATACTAAAATTCCGTAACTATTTTAATATGAAATACCAATATTTATGGTAACAACAGTGTTTATTATTTAATAATATTTATGCAATCTCTCATCAGTGTTGGACAAAGAAGAAGAAGGAGAGAACCTCTGAGCTAATGGAACTTACAGTGTAGGAGCAGGAAACAATATGGAAGTTGAGCCATTTAATAATAATAAAAACAGCACATTCAATAATAGTAAGTAATGAAGTATATTAGATATTAGATAATAATATTAGATACTTATAAGTGATGAAGAAAATAAGACAGTAATCATATTGGAGAAAGAGAGTTAATACTTCATTATGTTTCTTGTTTGTTTGTTGTTTGCTTTTTTGTCTAGGGAAGGCTTCTTACTAAACAGGAAGCCTAATGATTCTCTTATGAGACATCAATCATGCAAATAACTGGTGCAAAAACTTTGCAGGTTTTAAAGGAAGTCCTTTCAAACACCCAGATGTGACCCAAGCCAGAGTTTAAGACTCAGAAAAAGATCATTAGACTGGGAGATTGCTGAGTTAGGGGAGCCTGGTACAAGATGATGTTGGGAATGTGAACATGAGGCACAAGCATTTTAGCACACAAAATGGAGTTTGTATGCATTCTAGGTACAAAAATATATAGAACAATTATTAAAATATTCTACAGAAAATATCATGTGACTAGAAAAATTATTTACCCTCATAAACAGATCAGGATAAGCATCCTCAGCAAATAATTAGTTGAAATGCTTCCAGGAAGTAATATTTAGTCTTTGGCCAGATCTTTATGTAGCTGAATGGAGGTTATTATTTTTACCTACAATAATAGGCCTTTTTATCATTTGGAACTGACCAACAGGAACATAATTGGAAAACAGGAAATAAAGAAAATAAAAAATAAAAAAACTAAACTAATAATTAAGGAAAGGACTATCGATAAAAGAGGGGCCTAGTAAACTATAAAACTGTTAAGAGAATATTTATCCTCTATGAATTTACGTCACTCAGTCCTGGGCAGCAGTCCAATGCCTGTGTGTGTGTGTGTGTGTGTGTGTGTGTGTGTGTGTGTGTGTGTGTATGTGTTTTATTCGAAGGATGTTTGCCTCCTAAACATATTTGGGGTATCATATTCCATCATTGAAGATTTTGGGGATGTTATCAAAACTGAATGCAGCTAATTTAGGGAAATACGCTAATTAAGTTCATTTTAGTATTGAGTATATGAAGATTTTATTTATTAAGAACTTGGATACTGGGACAATCAGAATCAAAACTGGTAGTGAAAAATTAAAGCGAATGAACAGAATAAATAGAGTTTGGGAAAAGGTAAAAATTCAGGATAAGGAAGCCTGGTTAGCACCATTCATAATCTGGAAATTGTAACCTATCAAAAGTAATTGATGGGTTTTTTCTAGACTTGGAAAACATTGTATTTAGCATACAGCTATAAAATTTCTGCTCCTGTGTTGTGTTAAAAAAATTACTTCCAATACCTCCATTAAGTTTGATATAGCTGTCTGATAGTATTGTGGAGAATAAAGACAGAGAAGGCAAGGAAAGTCTAGCTTTTTTTACAAGAAGCTCATTAACTTGCAGTAAAGGAACAGTAACTAATGAGGAAGTGGTGTCTAGAAGTTTCAAGAAGAGCACTAATGAAGGCAAAGGCAGAAAGAAATGTATAGAAAAGGGAAATATAAAATTGAGAAGCAACATCTCAATGGATCATTCAAAATTAAGGTGATATGGTGGCTCATTTAAAAATATGTACTGGAAGAAACTCACATTTGGAAATTTAAAGTAGGTGTGCAGGAGCTGACTATCTGGCTTACAATAATTGATAGTATAATAACTATGACTTTAACTAGACACCTCTGTGTCCTGCCTCAGATCATTGAGAAAACCTTTTACATCAATCAGTTTTTCTAGGATAGCAGCTTGGAGGAGATGTAAACTGACTGGAGCTCCTCTCAAAACTACTACGTTTTCTGTCTGTCCCAGGACCTTTCTATTGGAGACACTATGGGAACTCGCACAGGAACCACGCATGATCAAACCTGAAAGTGCAAGCTATTAATACATCACAGGGCAACTTTTGACCTAGAAAAGCAGGGATTTTGTAGATTTCCTTCCAAACATCCCAGCCTGTGCCACCTTCTACACAGGTTCTTGTGGGTTCTAGTGGAATTGACCTCCCAGTTGCTCTTTTGGTGGTCAGCTTAATAATTGTTTATTTCATTTACCTAGTTTCCTATTCTTCTTTCTTAAGATTACTTCCTTAAACAAACTACCTGTATATGTGATTGTGATGTGTGATGTTGCTCATGTGTCAAACTGTGTCATTTTGCTTTTCTGTCGGAAAGAATATTGAGATTTAAACAAGAGGTACAATTTATGAAGCAATTACTATATGCTGGGACATACAAGCTTTGTGCGACCATAATTACTATATTCCTAGTTCAACTCAGAAGAACAAGCTTTTCACTTTATTTTGTAAACTATTATGTGCCCAAATGAGCTAGTTAAGACTTGTGAGGAAATACGAAATTATAACAGTACAATATATTGAACACTCAGATAGGAAAAGCAATAGAACAGAAATATCCTAAGTAGTTGTCAATTATATACAATTATATTATGAGATTATATACCTATACCTATATTTAAAATCTCTTTTTTAAATCTATCTTTAAATCCCACAAGGAGGTTTTCACCAGTATCTCTCTGGGATGATTTGTTTGGCCTAATGTATAGTCCCAGATTTTCATATCCATCAAATTGTATGAAAATACCATTGTAACACAGGAGTGGCTGGTGTTGTAAGCTAGTACTTATTCAAGGAATAGTAGTGTCAGAGACATTCAAACCAAAGCTACTCCATTTGGAGTGAAGGCCAGGAAAATGAGGCTGGGACTTACTAGGCTGCGTTCCCCGAAAATTAGGCATTCCTAGCTTCTAGATGTTTATGGTTAATGGAACAAATTAGTAATGTTCACTAAACAGATCCAGACTTGGGAGTGTCCAAATATCCTGATATCTGGAGAAAAAAGGCATTCCTGATTTTGCTTGAAAGATAATATTGATTCTTGCAAAATACGGTAATTAAGAAAATTAATCCTTTTTCTCAAACCCTCATAGCAGAGCACACCTTCCCATGATCTTTTTATCCTGTATAAATGAGCATTGTACCTAGGGTGGACACATTCCTCCTCATGCTTTTGGGGATGTCCCACTCTGTATATCTACAAAGTAGCTGTATTTTCACTACTTTGCCTTCTTAATAAACTTGCTTTTATTTTGCACTGTGAACTCACCCTGAATTCTTTCTTGCATGAGATCCAAGAACCCTCTCTTGGGATCTGGGTAGGGACCCCTTCCCTGTAACAGCAGTTGTTGTAATAGCTAGTTGTGGTAGTAGCTAGTATTATTCAAGGAATATTTCAGCTCTTAACTTCAGAAATAATGCATGGTAGATTTATACATTCTGGCCACTTGATAGCTGAGTGGGTGTGGGAAACACATGATGTTTGTTCTGGTTGTCTGTCATCTCCAAGTCAAATATTTATTTTCTAGAATGACATCTTTAAGTTCTCCATTTTGTCCTGTACATAACTGTCAACCTCAGTGTCTCCTTCATCAGTCTTGGGTTGTAAATGACTATGATAAGTAGGAACCCCCTAAAGATCTGAAAATCTGTGATAAATATGTAGATTCAATATGTATTGTTTAAAACTATGGAGGTTCTAGGGTTATCTAACAGCATAACACAAAACAGACTGATACACCTATGAAGTTGTTCCTTAATGATAAACTATTTGCATTTTTCGTGTTGTTTTTATTAACATGTTTTATAATAAAAACTATGAGAATAATCAGATATTTATTTTCTGTTATAACTTACGGCTACCAATTGTCATTTAAGGTATTTTTCTTCTCTGGTAGTGCTCTACTATGTTGTTGATAATTCAATTCTCCAAATTAAGTATTTCATTTCAATCAACTTATTTGATGGAAATCAGTTCCCTGCTTTATTCAAATGAACAAAGTTATAGAGCATTTTTATATTTTTTAATAGATGAACCCCAAAGGAAGCATCAAAATATTTTCTGGAATTCAGCAATTCCAGTTATTCTTATGTTTATTAATGTTGTCAATTAATTGATACTATTTACTAAAATGTAAATGCTTTCAATTCATCCCTTGTCAGTTAGTAACACAAATCCAATGAATGTTAATGCTCAGTATTGAAATTACGAGTCAGGCTGACAAACAGATTCCTTCTCTCATTCTTTTTTCAACTTCATTCATATGGCAATAATTATCCCCCAAGCCATATTTCTCTGATTTTATTTAAATGTTGTTTCAATGGGAGGATACTTTTATTTGAACTATTTATGCATACTATTCAAATTAAGTCACATTCAACCCAAGTGATTACACTCCTTTCTAGCACCAGTGACAAATCACACTTGGAAGGGAAATAATACAAAAATGTCTGGAGAGAGTAAAGCATTTTATAAAATATTGAAAGGAGAATACCATGAATCTATTTATTCAGAATTCAATAAATAAGTCAAATTTGGGTTACTTTGAGAAATAAATTTGAAGCCATTTGTAGTTTCATTAATAGTTTCCTACTTTTTACTCACAATAATCAATTAAGTAAATTTATTTTAATTTATACAGAGAAATGTTTCCTTAAAATTGAAAATTGTTGTTACATGATCACCGATAAAAAAGCATTTAAAATGAAATTTCAGTGAACATAAACAATGTGCTTCGAATAAATCAATAGAATAGCCTGGCAAAAAGAAAATCATTATATCCATAGATAGCCAAATACATACAAATACTCAAAAGAAGGGTGAAAGTACATACGTATGGAAACAAATAAGGAAACGAGACACAGGAGACTCCTTGAAGGTGAATAAAGGTAAGATGGTGAGGATCAAAATGCTATCTGCTGGGTATTATGCTTATTACCTGGGTGGCAAAATAATTTGGACACCAAACCACTGTGATATGTAATTTAACTATATAACAAAACTGCACATATACCACTGAATACAAAATAAAAGTTTAAAAAAATCCTATAGCTAGATACCATTATTATACCAATTTTACAGGTGAAAAGATTAAACTTGTTTGGGACAACAGAACTAGGTTTGGAAGCAGCATTTTCAACATAGACAGACAGACTGTAAAGCCGGAAAGAGAAAGAAAAGCTTCAAGAATGAATATATCCATAGATATTTCAATACAGAATATACAAATACTAAAAAGAAGAGTGAAAGTACCTATGGGCACAAATAAGGCAAAAAAAGACATAAGAGCCTACTTAAAGGTGGGGAGAGCCTGCTCCCAATATTTTATTATTGCAATCAATGCTGTAATGAACATCTGAGCACAAATAGCTTTCCATCCTGCTTAAGTATTTGCTTAAACCACTCCTAAATACAGAATGATTGAGTCCAAAAGTATGCAAGATTTTATGGCATTTTTCTGCATGTTGTTAAATTACTCTTCTAGGTTATTGCACCAGAAGGCCATCAGCAAAGAATGAAAGTATATCTGTTTTATGTTGTCTTCAAAAAGTTTGGTGTTATTTTAAAAAAATTTGTTTACTTTGGAGGATAGAAAAAGAGAGAATAAAATAATTGTATTAATAATGATAGAAAATATATCAAATAATATATCTATATTAAGAAACTACCTACTGTACATTCTAATAAAATTCCTTGCATATTAAATAAATGTGGAGCTTAGAAAAACAAAATTTTAAGATTATTTTTCTCTAAAAATAATTAGCTACCTTTTCTGCATTTAGTTTCAAAGCAACTGATATTTACAAAATGCTCCAAGGATATATTCTTAGAATTATTTTAGCATTATATAACAATATGACAGCAGCATGCTCATTCTTTTACTTTCTGTGATTTTCAAAATGAAACTTATAATGTATGGTTAGCTAATTTCTCGATGGTAGCCATCAATAAAAATCAGCATTAGGTCTCTGGGAATCTGATGCTACTTATTTCAGAAATCAGTGTAAAGAGATTTGGGGAATTTCTCATATGAGTTGAAGGTGTCTTTTCTATACAGCTCATTTGAGGCATATAATGGGTCAAAATTTAAATCAAGGATAAATAACAGAGCAAAACATACAACACTCATTAAAATTTAAAGTTTAAAAATTTTTCAGAGGAATACATTACTTGGTATCTGAAAGAATAGCCTTGTTTTTACAGTTTTATGCGCCAAAAATTAAAAAAAATAGAAGTCTACATTTTATTATATTGTAAATTAATATTCTGTTCTTCAAACTTGTTATCCATGTTTTGTAATTTTCTTGTATCTACTATTAAACGGTTGTCCAAACAGATAATATATGTGACAGAGACTGGGTGATTTCTCACAAACCCAATTTTTTCATCATGGGTATCTGGAATCAGCACTTCAAAAAACTGCAGTCCTCTTGTGGTTTGTTACTTACTATGTAATTTGGCCGAAGAACTGTGGGTAGAAGAGATTTACATGCATTAACTTGGCTGTGATATATTCTTTATTCTTTGTCAGAGGCTAACATTGCCAGTGTATTCAGGGGATCCAATGAAGAATTCTGCATCAGCCCCGGGGATGATGCAGCTACAAGATGCGGGTAGCTTGGATCCCTGAGTCCTTCTTGTAGAAAAGTATCACTTTAAACATACTTTATCCCTACTATGATGTAAGTGAGAAATAAGCTTTTATTGTATTAATCCACTAAAATATTTTGGCTGTTCTTCACAGCAGCTAGAAATGAATTATTTTGACTAATAAAATATAAAGCCATATTAGAAAGCTTTTATGTTTAAGTCAGAATGTTCAAAATAAAAATGCCAGATATTTAATAATGTTATTGGGCTTAATCTATTCTATTTTGATTGATCACTGATAAAAATAATCTGTATTATTTTACATGAGTTTTGTTTCTTAGACTTCACATCCTTAAAGAAGTACCTAAAAGCATTAAAATATACATTTTAGACCGTTGTAAAGCTGGTGGCTAATTATACATAATATAAATAGAAGTAGAAAATATAATTCTTATACACTTAATATTTTGACTTAAGTATACTACATTCTTGGCATACACTTGCCTGTATAAAATGAAGCTTAATAACACAAGAATGTAACCATCATTAATACAATTCAGAAACCCATACAGAGTGATTAAAGCCACTCAAATTGCCCTTGATCATATTTCTGACCACTTAACAGAACTGTCTTTATACTGTCATTAGCTGAGCTTCCCTTTTATAGTTTTCTATGTCCTTGTCAAGTAATTGCTTCAGAACCAGATCAATGAGAATCTATTAAAAAGAATTAAAATCAAACTCAGCCCAAATACCCTTTCAATGTAGAACTGTCCTCTTTGACATTAGTATAGAATAATTAATATACATTTATGTTCACCACTGTCCCCAAATTCCCTCTACTGGGCAAAAAATTGCAAAGATTCAAGATTTTGTACGCAATTCAACATAGCCTTCAGAGGATGATATATGCTATTATGACATCTGAAACTCTACCAGTTCAATGAATCTCTCAGAAAGATGGTAATATTTTTATGGTTGATATGCCTGAAGAAAATGTTCTCCACAATGGGAAAGAAATAATTAAACCTGGCAGTGTTTCCTTTTGCAAGTTATCAAAGTGAAAGGCTAGAAATTGCAGAACAGTGAATATGTGCTGCTCAAACATCTATTAAAATGTATTCAGAATTAGGCCTGTAGCCAATATATTTAACTCTAAATTTCAATATAACAATTATTGGCTGAGAACATAATGAGAGCAGATAGCTCATAGAGGTTGTTGTCACTGTGCTAAACATGTTTATAGTGTATTAAGTACAGTTAATTATAGTCCAGAAATAAGGGAAATACAAGAAAAATGTACAAATATTATGAAAAATATGCAAATCTGTATTATGCCAATCAAAGAATGTTGATAACTTCCAGAAAATATTCTTTTGGGTGTTTTAAAGTTTAGTTGCCCCTGAATTTCTCTAGTTAAAAATAGTTGTGTGTATGCGTGCATATTTTAAATTTTTCTTTTATTATGATATAAAAGTGACTTGTTCTTACTTTGAAAAGGTTTGAATACACAGAAAAATGTAAGGATAAAATTAAAAGTACATATAATCTCATTACCCAGAAACAATTATTACTAATATTTTAGTATTTTTGTAGTCGACATTTTCTTTCTTTTTTTTTTTTTTTCCCATTTATTTATTTTATTTCATTTTACATTTTGGGGTACATGTGAAGAACATGCAAAATTGTTGCATAGGAACACACGTGGCAGTGTGATTTGCTGCCTTCCTCCCCATCACCTACATCTGGCATTTCTCCCCTTGCTATCTCTCCCCAGCTTCCCACCCCCCACCCTCCCTCCCCTATTTCCCCCAACTGACCCCAGTGTGTAGTGCTCCCCTCCCTGTGTCCATGTGCTCTCATTGTTCAACACCCGCCTATGAGTGAGAACATGCGGTGTTTGATCTTCTGCTCTTCTGTCAGTTTGCTGAGAATGATGGTTTCCAGGTTCATCCATGTTCCTACAAAGGACCCAAACTCATCGTTTCTGATGGCTGCATAATATTCCATGGTGTATATGTGCCACATTTTCCCTATCCAGTCTATCGTCGATGGGCATTTGGGTTGGTTCCAGGTCTTTGCTATTGTAAACAGTGCTGCAATGAACATTCGTGTACACGTGTCCTTATAGTAGAACGATTTGTAATCCTTTGGATATATACCCAGTAATGGGATTGCTGGGTCAAATGGAATTTCTATTTCTAGGTCCTTGAGGAATCGCCACACTGTCTTCCACAATGGTTGCACTAATTTACACTCCCACCAACAGTGCAAAAGTGTTCCTATTTCTCCACATCCTCTCCAGCATCTGTTGTCTCCAGATTTTTTAATGATCGCCATTCTAACCGGCGTGAGATGGTATCTCAGTGTAGTTTTGATTTGCATTTCTCTGATGACCAGTGATGATGAGCATTTTTTCATATGTTTGTTGGCCTCATGTATGTCTTCTTTTGAGAAGTGTCTGTTCATATCCTTTGCCCACTTTTGAATGGGCTTGTTAGTTTTTTTCTTGTAAATCTGCTTTAGTTCTTTGTAAATTACGGATATCAGCCCTTTGTCAGATGGGTAAACTGCAAAAATTTTTTCCCAATCTGTTGGTTTTCGATTCATTCTAATGATTGTTTCTTTTGCTGTGCAGAAGCTGTGGAGTTTGATTAGGTCCCATTTGTCTATTTTGGCTTTTGTTGTCAATGCGTTTGGCGTTTTGGTCATGAAGTCCTTGCCTACACCTACGTCCTGAATGGTTTTGCCTAGATTTTCTTCTAGGGTTTTTATGGTGTTAGGTCTTATGTTTAAGTCTTTAATCCATCTGGAGTTAATTTTAGTGTAAGGTGTCAGGAAGGGGTCCAGTTTCTGCTTTCTGCACATGGCTAGCCAGCTTTCCCAACACCATTTATTGAACAGGGAATCCTTTCCCCATTGCTTGTTTTTGTCTGGTTTGTCAAAGATCAGATGGTTGTAGAAAGGTTGTGTTGCCTCCGAGACCTCTGTTCTGTTCCATTGGTCTATATCTCTGTTTTGGTACCAGTACCATGCTGTTTTGATTACTGTAGCCTTGTAGTATAGTTTGAAGTCTGGTAGTGTGATGCCCCCCGCTTTGTTCTTTTTGCTTAGAATTGACTTGGCTATGCGGGCTCTCTTTTGGTTCCATATGAAGTTTAAGGTGGTTTTTTCCAGTTCTGCAAAGAAGGTCATTGGTAGCTTGATGGGGATAGCATTGAATCTGTAAATTACTTTGGGCAGTATGGCCATTTTCACGATATTGATTCTTCCTAACCATGAACATGGGATGTTTCTCCATCTGTTTGTGTCCTCTCTTATTTCGTTGAGCAGTGGCTTGTAGTTCTCTTTGAAGAGGTCCTTTACATTCCTTGTTAGTTGTATTCCTAGGTATTTTATTCTCTTTGTGGCAATTGTGAATGGAAGTTTGTTCTTGATTTGGCTCTCTTTAAGTCTGTTACTGGTGTATAGGAATGCATGTGATTTTTGCACATTGATTTTGTATCCTGAGACTTTGCTGAACTTGCTTATCAGTTTCAGGAGGTTTGGGGCTGAGACGATGGGGTCTTCTAGATATACAATCATGTCGTCTGCAAATAGAGACAATTTGACTTCCTCCTTTCCTATTTGAATGCCCTTTATTTCTTTTTCTTGCCTGATTGCTCTGGCTAGAACTTCTAATACTATATTGAATAGCAGTGGTGAGAGCGGGCATCCTTGTCTGGTGCCACATTTCAAGGGGAATGCTTCCAGTTTTTGCCCATTCAGTATGATATTGGCTGTTGGTTTGTCATAAATAGCTTTTATTATTTTGAGATACGTTCCATTGATACCTAGCTTACTGAGTGTTTTTAGCATAAAGGGCTGTTGAATTTTGTCAAAGGCCTTCTCTGCATCAATTGAGATAATCATGTGGTTTTTGTCTTTGGTTCTGTTTATGTGGTGAATTACGTTTATAGACTTGCGTATGTTGAACCAGCCTTGCATCCCCGGGATGAAGCCTACTTGATCATGGTGGATAAGCTTTTTGATGTGCTGTTGCAATTGGCTTGTCAGTATTTTATTGAATATTTTTGCATCTATGTTCATCATGGATATTGGCCTGAAGTTTTCTTTTCTTGTTGAGTCTCTGCCGGGTTTTGGAATCAGGATGATGTTGGTCTCATAAAATGATTTGGGAAGAATTCCCTCTTTTTGTATTGTTTGGAATAGTTTCAGAAGAAATGGTACCAGCTCCTCTTTGTATGTCTGGTAGAATTCAGCTGTGAACCCATCTGGACCTGGGCTTTTTTTGGGTGGTAAGCTCTTAATTGCTGCCTCAACTTCAGACCTTGTTATGGGTCTGCTCAGGGTTTCGGCTTCTTCCTGGTTTAGGCTTGGCAGGAGGCAAGTGTCCAGGAATTTATCCATTTCTTCCAGGTTTATTAGTTTGTGTGCATAGAGTTGTTTGTAATAATCTCTAGTCGACATTTTCTGATAACTTTTTTTTTGAGACAGAGTCTCAGCCTGTCACTCAGGCTGGAGTGGAGTGGCGTGGTCTCAGCTCACTGCAGCCTCCGCCTCCTGGGTTCAAGCGATTTTCCTGCCTCAGCCTCTTGAGTAGCTGAAACTACAAGCACACACCATTATGCCCAGTTAATTTTTGTATTTTTAGTAGGGACAGGGTTTCACCATGTTGACCAGGATGGTCTTGATCTCCTGGCCTTGTGATATGCTCGCCTCAGCCTCCCAAAGTGTTGGGAATACAGGCGTGAGCCACCCCACCCAGCCCTGATAACTTTTTAAAAAGCAGGTGCATATAAAATTTTGTATCTCCATATTTACCATTTCACATTATAGCAGCACCACTTCTAAGTATTTACAAGTGTTACTTAAACTCTTACCTTTTATCTTATGTTATCTTCTATTGTTGAACCTCAATAGGTTATTTACAATATTTCACTTTATATGTAACATTGGTAAGGGCACCTTTGTCAAGATATTGAGATATTTCCTCAACCATCCTACAAATTATGTCTTCAGGAATTGAAATTACTGGTTCAAAAACAAAACCTCACATTTTAGAAATTGTTGCTACACAATTCCAAGTAATTTTCCTAAGTACCAATTCCCACTGCCAAAATATATTCATCTCACTCTATCTCTGCCAACACTGAGCATGATTAGTATTTATGTATGCTAAATGTGATCTATTTCTACTTTATTGTTATTTTGCACTGTATTCCTCTGCTCAGTGTTTGGATAAATATTTTCACTCCTTTTTATAATTTTATTTTTATGAGTTGATTAAAACAAGCTGTTATTTTCATGTTTTCCATCAGTTATTTATTTTTGCTTTACACTTTCTTATAGGCTCACTTTGGACACATTGTGTGCATTAGGTAAGTCTACTAGTAAAGTCACAATCAAATTTTCCACACTGGAGGACTAAGTTTTGGCAAGACATCTATAATCCATCCACATTGACTAAGTCAAATCATGGAATGATTCAGGAAGCTGCAAAATATACAGTGCTTTGAAAAAGTTCAATAATTGTTTCACCAACAAATTTTCAAATTGTTTCTCAAAAACACGGTTTATATCACTGTATATGCAATTTAAAAAATGTTAAAAGCTGTTCTACAGTGCCGAGATTTTATTTGAAACAACCCATTAATACTTCTTCATCAAGTTTATGAAACCTGTTTTTAATAGAAGAGTGGAGGGTAACATAGCAAACTAGATGATCTAGAAATTCTATAACTTTCCACCATCACTTGAGGATATTCATCAGGATTAAAATTGAATAACAGATTTCATTATACTTTATACATCTTAGATTATGATGATTTCTGTCGAAGTTTCTGAGATTCAATATTTCTCTTTTAAAATATGGCATAGTAAAGTTTCAGTAAAACTTTATGTCCTTTTTCTAATAATTGTAGAACGTAAAACTAGTTTTGACAATAGAATGTTTGTAGTATCCTACTTTTAGGAGTATTTCAGTCAGTTTATTGACTTGGAAACTCAAAACATTATTTACATCATTTTTGATCATACAGATATTATAAAGAAAATAAAGTTGATATTAGTATTATTATACAAAAAGATCTATAGTTTTGGGTATAGTAGATAGGATGATAATCACGCTCATAGGCCTGGATTATTTTACTTATGTTGAAATTGAAGTATAATCTCATATGGAATCTATGATATTGTAAAGACTATTTAACTTTATTACATATAAGCGTTCTCATTTATATAATGAATACTAAGATAATAACAACTTGATTTGTGTGGGATAGATGAGATGACGTATGTAAAGCATTTAGCCCTATACCTGGCAACGAGGTGATTGGCAATTATTAATCATTACTAAAGGAATAGTTCTAGGAATAATATGTTCGGTAGTTTATGGAAGATAATTTATTTTAAGGTACATAAGTATCATGTTATTTTTAGAAAAAGTAATATTTTATGACAAACCTAAATGCCATTTATCTTTAATCCACATATTGAAAGAATTAGATAAAAACTGTCAATTAACATCATTATAAGAATGAATGTCTGAGTATAGTAAATAAATATAAAACTCTATTGTATAAAATTGAGAACAGATGACTCATATCTGATGCTTAGTCTTTCCTTGATTCCATATAATGTTCTCAGAAGAGCTTCATTTTCTCTCATAATTTTGTTTTATTTTCATATTTGGTAGTAGTTGTGGGCCTAAAAAAACTTACCTATTCTAAAACATTATTGTTTATGCTGCCTGCATATTTTGGAGCATTTAGTTAATCCAAACACAAGTTTATCCATTTATAGATGATTTAATAATGTTTACCATTAATTACGTGCCATAACTTTGAATAGTATTCACAATTTGCATTATCAACACAATGTGTGTGTGTGTGTGTGTGTGTGTGTGTGTGTGTGTGTGTGTGTGTGTGTGTGTATCATTGTTTTACCTTTCATATGTTGGCACAAAATCACACTTTGGGATTGGAAAGCATAAGTAAAAGTACATAAAATTTTTCCACATCAGTTTTGAACCAAATAAGAGATTTAGAGAGATGATGAGTAAAATATCAGCATTATTACTAAAGAGGAATTTTAGAGAATGTGATGTAGAAGTGACAAAATAGACCTGTAAATATAAGCAACCTCCCAAAGACCTTGAAGACACTTTTTCCAAAGAAGTCTGCTTACCATTTAAAGTTAAATGCTACCCACAAAGTCTACCCATAGTGAGAAGCATGTTCTTGGATGCATCCTCTAGGCGACCAGAGCAAAAAACTCCTGTAGGCAGAAAGAGACAAAAGTAGCTGTGCCACCCACTCACTTTCTGGAAACTGAGACAGGCTGAAAAAGCTCAGGTAGCAAATTCTTGGGACATGCTTCTAAGGAAAGAGGAGGAGAAGGATTTGGTATTTTTCCTACTTTTTTATAGCTATCATATGAGGTCATTAACCTTGTTACCAAGATTATAGTACTAGAAGCATTATTTTTTTTTTCTTTTTGGTGGGTTTGTATAAGACATGATCTAAATACATGCATACATACAATATTAGCTTAAAAACAGGAAAAACAGCATTCACAAAGAAGATGTTATAAATTGAACTAGATAGAAATTAATAAATTATTATAATTAGCCCACTCCCTTAGCACCATGGAATGTAACAAGACAAAACTGTCCACACTTTTTCTCAACTGTAGAACATTTTCATGTGAGTAATCCCCATGACCTAAAAATAAATAGGATTATTTTAGTTATATTTGTATATATTTCACTTCTATGTTAAGTATATATTTCACTTATACAACTTAAATTATGAATGGCTTCTAATCGTGTCTGCATTGAAATTTATGCTTCTTAACCTGACATTGGAGCTCTAAGATTGGACTTTTTCGACTCACTATGTCCCTAACCGAAGATTTTCTCTACCCATTTTCACTTTACCTGGTAATCTCTGTTCCCTGTTGTTTGCTTGAATTGACTCATGTTGATTTTCAGATAGCGAGTAAAATGTTACTTTCTCAGAGAAGCCAATTTTCACAGCCTAATCTAAAGCAGATCCCTATTGCCGTAATCTCTTAATTAACCAATGTTTTAAAATATTTTTTTATTTTCCTAGTAAACTTAAGCCCCATGAGGGTTTTGTTTAGGTCGGATTGCCCAGTGTTTATAGTACATGGAAATCAGTAGCCTCTCCAAAACCAACTTTTGAATAAATGAATGAGTGAATGAATAAATTAATCTGCTCAATCTTCTTCCAGCTGCTAGAAATGTAGCTACACCATTATTTTCTTGGATTACTAAAATAACCTTATAAAAAATCTCTGAATCTAATTTTGTCTTATACTAATCCATTATTTATATCCTCTTCACTACAAAAGAATGATCTTGTAAAGTACAAATCTGATCACTATCACATCTCTTCCTTAAAGTTCTCCCATTTTTTTCTGTTGTACTAATAAAAGATAAAAATACTCATTATAATGTGCAAAGTTGTACATGACAGGTTTCAGGTCACACAATATTTCCTTGTATTTTTTCCTCTGTCACTAGACTAGAGTTACACAAAAATTAATTTTTCCTTAATTGAAAAATACAAAATCAAACATATTTATGGTGTATGTAAGTTTTGATACATGTATACATTGTGAAATGATCAAATCCAGCCAATTAACATATCCATCACCTCCCATGCTTATTTTTTGAGGTTATTTAAAAATAGTAATTTTTACATTATTATTATAATCATCATGCTGTGCAATAGATTTCCAGAATTTATTTCTCTTGTCTAATTGAAACTTTGTACCCCTTGGCCAACATCACTCCATTTATCAACCCTGTCTCACTGCCCTCTTTTTATCACTCTCTGCTTCTGTGATTTCCATTGTCTTTAGGTTCCTCATATAAGAGATCATGCAGTATTTGTATTCCTATGCCTAGCTTATCTCATTAAGCATGATATCCTCCGGACTCATCCATGTTGTTGGACATAATAAGATTTCCTTCTTTTTAAAATCTTAGTAGTATTCTGTAGTGTATATATACCACATTATTTTTATTGATTGATTTGTTGGCGAGTATTTAGGTTATTTCCATATCTTGGTTATTGTGAATAATGCTGAAATAAACAAGAGGTTGCAGGTATCTCTTCAACATACTAATTTCATCTACTTTGAATCTACATGCTATAGTGGGATTGCTGCATTATATGGTAGTTAATTTTCTGAGGTGCCTCCATACTAATTTCTAAGAGGCTGTACTACTTTACACACCCACTGACAGTGTACATAGGATCTCTCCACATCGATGCCAACACTTATCTTCTGTCTTTTTTGATTGAAAGCTATTATTATGAGTGTGAAGTGATATCACCTGTGGTTTTAATATGCATTTCCCTGATGACTGGTGATATTGAACACCTCTTCATACACCTGTTGGCCTTTCATGTGTTTTCTTTTGGGAAATGTCTATTCAGGTCCTTTGCCCTTGTTTCCGTAAGATTATGTATTTTTTTTTCTGTTGAGTTGTTTGATTTTGTTATATATTTTGGATAGTAACTCCTCATTAGATATATAGTTTACAAATATTTTATGCCATACCTCAGGTTGTCTCTTTATTCTATTGATTGTCTCCTTTGCTGTACTGCAGCTTGTTAGTTTGTTAGAATCCTATTTGTCTATTTTTGCTTTTGTTATCTGTGCCTTTGATGTATTATCCAAAAAAATCATTGCCCAGACCAGTGTCAAGTAGTTTCTTCTCATGTTTTTGACAAGGAATTTTGCAGTTTCATGTCTTATGTTTAAGTCTTTAATCCATTTTGAGTTGACTTTTGTGTATGAGATGAGGTACACTTTCAGTCTTTTGCATGTGGATATTCAGTTAAAATTACTTTATTCTTAATCACAACTAGCTTATTTCTCCTTTAAGACTTTCACACATGTTGATCGTATTCCTGAACCCAAACTTCCTATTTTTCAACCTTTCAACATTAATAATTCTTGAAGTCTCTGTGTGAGTTTTGCTTCCTGTGTAAAGACTTCTTGATGCTCCCATGAGAAAGAAAGTATGCCGTCTGTTTTACTGTCATCAGTGGTCACAAGTATAATTGGTTTGACATGCTGTTCCCCCACAAGACTAAAAACTCCCTGAACACGGGCATGGCTCATCACGTACAGTACTGTGCCAGGACACAGTAGGAAATTATTACATATTTTTATAAAGTAATGAATTATTTTAAAAATTTGTGCTACCGAATGAGACTTTTAAAAGTTGATGAATGATTTATTCATGTATTTAATAAATATTTATGAAATACCATGTGAAAGTACTGTTTTAGAGTCAGGGAATGCAACAAGGGCAAAACAGTCCAAAGCCTGGCCCTTGGAGAGCTTATATTCAGATAACGATAATAGGTCATAAATAGAATAAATGATGAAATACGCAATATGTTTGAAGATGATGATAAGTTCTAAGAGTAATAAATTTGTAAAGAAGGTGATGAATGAGGAGTAGTGTTTTCTGTGGGCTGGAAAAAGTGTAGGTGGTTCTAATGAACATACAAATATACATAACTGGGAAGTGTTAGGCACATTCTTCTGTCCCTGAACTAAATAATTCCTCCTCTTAATTTGTTAAGAACACTGGGAGTCTTTGCTGAGCCTCATTAGAGACTATATTGGTTAATCCTCTGATATTAATGAATCTTTATAATTTTCTTTTTATTTTAGCCTGAAGAATTTTACAATGAGAAGCGAGATGCTCCTGAAAGGTAACTTAAACCTTCATGCAATACAAACCTCTGAAGTAGGTGCAATAGTGATTTAGGGTAACTTTACTAAACTTCTATAGTCTTTTTTCCTAGTTTTGCATTTTTGGAGGTGCATGAAAAACAAGACTCCTCATGTTCCACAGATGATTTGATTTCCCAAGCTATACCCAGAAGAAGATGCAATGTGAGGACAAAAAAGATTAGTTTAAGAATCAGAAAACCCATGAGCTCATTTTAGTTACTCCACATTTTTCAAGGTATCATTTTCTCTGAGCCATGAATTCTCTTGTTGTATAATTACACTAATAATTCTTTGCTTTATATCCTTGCTATTGTGAGGCTCCAAAGAGATCATGTGTTTTAATCTCACTAGCCAATTTTAAAGCAGTGAACAAATATAAGGTGATACTTATCATTAACTTTAAGGGCACATAACTAAATTCTCTTCAAGAAAAATAGGTAATAGAAACTTTCTAGTTATTAATTCATGCCTATATACATAGAAAACAAAACAACAACAATAAAAAATATTTCTCCGAAGATTTATTTAGCCTGTTTTCAGTTAAGTTAGGATTATTAACTTAAATTCTGTATATGTATATCCTTTTAATCTTCTATTAGCATTAATCTTATATTAGCATTTAAATTGCAAATATATGTCTATTAGTTAAATTGAGGGATGCTTGAAGATAAAAATGATTTTCTGTTTTTATTCATCTACAGAAATTTTTATATAACTCTTAAGGATGTAATTAATAATATTTTATATTAAATTTGGCAAATGCCAAATATCTTCAAATTTCTTCTAGGAAATAATAAAAGAAGCAAGAGTTTGTAATTTTTAGGGATAGTTCAATATTTACCAGACTTAAGTTATTCTTTGTAGCTGCAATATAAACCTTATTTTTAAAATTATTATGATCTGAAACAGCTACATTTTGGAGAATAGAGGAAATCTTTGAAGATTTACTGGAACAACAATATTCTATTATCTCAAATTTTGAAATTCAGTTTTCAGGCAGATGCATATTGTTTAATTAATGTCTTGTTGCCATTGTATTTTTCATAATCCATGACATTTAAGACTCATTCACTTGATTCTGAAGTCATTCGCTCTACTCTGAAACCATGAACACTACTGAGTTTCTATAATCCTGTCTTCTTATTTTTATAAAAGTGTTAAGCATAGAGTAATGTGGTTACTCTAGAGGTAATTTATGTATTTTAAAATAATTTTTTGATGTCTTATTACTATGTAAGGAAAAAGTAGCATATTAGCTTGAAAGACAATTATTTTATATAATATGTATGTGTATTTTAATTATAAATTTTCTTCACATAAAAATTATGCCATGGATTCCATCTTGGGCCTGAAGATTCTATTTTCTATATCAATAGAAAGTTCACATTAACTCTTCTAAACTTATCACTATAGTACCAATCCCAACTTCTTTCATTCTTACAAATGGGAAAGGCTAAGTAAATATTTTTCCAGACTGGGTTATTTCTGTTTATATGGAAAGTAATATTTAGTAAAGTCCTGCTCATGACTGTGATGATAAAACATTGTTCAACACAACTGTTTGAGTTTGGGATGAATACTGTCTGACTAATTACGGCAAAATAAAAGTGATCATATCAACATAATTAGCTCATTCTTTCTGTGAGCATTGTAGGAAAATGTATAAGATGACTTTCTTTCTACCCTGGGCCCAGTTCACTAGCCTCACATCTGTGCTCTAATTGTCTGGTGCTCTCGCTGATGCTGTCATGCTGTTTCTTCTGGGTGGAATGCTTACTCCCATTTTTCAACTTGTGAAAATGTTTGTCATGCTTAAACCTGTTAGCATAACATAGAGGTCATACTCAGATGTTAGACAAAAGTTGTTTGAGTTTGAATACAAACACTGCTAATAATCGCATATGTGCTGTTGAGAAGGTCACCTAACCTCTCTATGGCTTAGTTTCTTCAGATGTTTCATCAGTCAGGGTTCACCAAGGTAATAGAACAAACTGGAGATTTTATGCATGTATATAAAACTGATTTATTATAAAGTGTTGGTTCCTGATTATGGTAGCCTAGAAGTCTCAAGATCTGACATCAGAAAGCTGGAGTCCCAGGAAAGCCAGTAGTGTAGGCTGAAGTCTTGGAACCAGGCAGCTGATGGTGTATGTTCCAGTCCAGTTCTGATGGCCTGAGAGCCAAGAGCATTGAGGGACAGGGAAGTTCATTTCCCAGCTTACCGGTTAGGCAGAGAGGGGTGAATCCTCCTTTCTCCTTCTGGCTATGTCCTTAATGGGCTGACCGCTCTCCACTCACATTGAGGAGGGCAATCCGCTGTACTCAGTCTCCAATTCAAATGCCAATCTTTTATGAAAACATTCTTACAGACGTAACTGAGAAAAAAAGTTAATTCCTTATGTGGGCATCCTGAGGCCAGTTAATTTGACACATAAAACAGTCACAGATGTTTAAAGGCTTAAGATTAAAACTAGTCTTTTAGGTTAGATTATGTCTAACTTTTTATATTATCAGAAAGAAGCCACTCAGGGAATCCGAGGCACTTAAGATGTTATTTGATAAAGAATAAGTACCAGTAACTGTTTCCTATTATTTTAAATTGTTGGCTGTTATAGCCTTCCTTTCCTTTAACTTTTCATTTAAGTCTTATTTCAAATGTTATATTTTCTGTTGAGCATTTTACATTTTCTAAACGAATCATTGCTTTTGTCATCTACTTTTTGTAGCCTTAATGCTGTGTCCTTATGACATACACTATGATGGGTCAGAGTAAGTTTTATATGCCTTTTTGATTTCCACAAACTAGTGAGTTCATTAAGAAAATGAAGTTATTCATTTCCATTTTTTTCGTGGTTGCTATTTAAAACTTTTCAGATTGCTTACAAATATTTCCATGTAAACACATGTGAATCCTCATGAAGATGAGCAATATTTCAAATACACCATTGATCTGTGTGCTTTTAAAATGTAACTTATAAGCCAATTTGGAGAAAAATATTTTTACTTTGCACTTAAATTTAAAAGTACATACATACTACTTTGTATAAAGAGTAATATCAAGTTCAGTATTTTAATAAAATCCATCTAAAAACTTTGCTTTTTTTATTTAAATATTTTCCCTTCATCCCTGAGCAGATTTGCAACCAGAAAATATAACTAATTTTCCTCAACAAAGAAATTGAAAATTGAATTTTGTCTCCTTAAACGACCAAATATCTTTATAATTTTGATAAAACCTAGTAAGAACTAAGCTTTTATTTTTCTGTACTCTTGTGGAAACTTTTTTCCCCTGGTATTCTTGCACTAAAAGTAAGCTAATAGGAAATGGGAGTATCACTAAATTAGACATATCTTATAAAAAGCATATCCAGGTTAATTTTGAAAAATGCCTTCTCTTGTCTGGTACAATAACAGATAAAATTTTCTCAAATCTGATGAAATTTACCTAGATATGGGAAATATTATAAAGTATATATTTTGTGTCATGGATGTGTTTGCAAAAATTATAAAACCAACAAGACCAAAAAAAGCAAATAACACAATATTAACAAGGACAATAAAAGGAAGCATGAAATCAAACCTGGGGCTGCATTGGAATCACATATCAATTTTAGCATTAGGCTTGATGGCAGCAGACTTATGCTTCTTTAGGGGCTGAAACTAAATATCTCCCCCCCACCCCCATGGCTGAGTTCCCTAAAACAAAAGACAGATTTACAAAAGAAAAGTGTAAGAATTTGTGTTTCACATGACACAGGAGCTTTCAGAAATCAAGACCCAAAGAAACAGAGATACCTGTTTGTATTTACGCTATATTTAATTATTTAATGATGCCATATGTGAGAACAGTATGATTGGACAAAGGGGGATGATCTAATAAACTGGGAAGAGTTTAGCCAGATCTATTTCTTCAGATTATTTTCTGTGTCTAAAGAGATAAGTACATTTCTTTCCTCTGAGTATAGGGTGGACACCTCTCCAATGAGGGTCTAATGATCATCAGAGAAGTAGAAATTATAAAAATAAAAAGAATTGCTGGCATCAGAGGGAAATGTTTACCCAAGCAAATTAGTGGAAAGCAGAATTGGAAATACCTAAATAAAATTAAAATATTCAAATGAATTGCACACTCAATGAAATTAGGGGAAAAATCCTACTTATGGAAATAGTGATTCCAAAATAAAAATATCCAACTCCATGCCAACATTAGAAAAAAAAATAACCATAATTATCATCTTCTCTGGACAACTGAGTATAGTATTCACATTTACAGATTTAAATGTGTAGTTAAAAACTGTAATGATTAAAAACAGGGTTCACAGGTTTATTTAAAGTGAATAAGGTAAATAACAAATCACCTTATTCTCTTAAAAGCAAATACAGATCTTTTCTAGAGTAACGCGTTCATAACATTCAAGATGATTTTGAAAGATGGGAACATTTCATCAAATAACAAAGCTTATTATAAAGGTATACTGTGTGAGAGGTTTTTATTTTTGCAGTAGTATGTAAAACAATGAATAAAATCAAGTAGAGATAAAATAAAATGATACATACATTTACCTGGATTCATGATGTATTATAGACATAATACTGCAAATCAATGGGTAATTGACTAATTAATAAATATTATGTGATGGTGGATTATTCATGGTAAAATATGAACTTTAGCTCATGTCAATAAATAAATCATGTCCTAATACAAAACTAAATATATTCTGAAGAAAGTATAGAAGCACACTATGGCCCTAGAAATAGTATCTTTAATAATGAAAATAGAAAATATAATTATAACCATAGGAAAAAGATTTTAAACAAGATACGTTATAAAAATTATAGACTAAATAATTTATCTTTTAACCATATCAAAACTATATAAATAACAAATTCCATGGTCATACAAGGTACAAATGTATACTTGTATATTTCAT
The DNA here is from genome assembly GCF_009761245.1 of Sapajus apella. Lineage (NCBI taxonomy): Eukaryota > Metazoa > Chordata > Mammalia > Primates > Cebidae > Sapajus > Sapajus apella. The sequence continues at coordinate 5,176,605 of NW_022436967.1, forward strand.
TATGTACAAGTGTTATTGAAGTTTAAAAATTATACAAATGGTACTGAAAATTAGAAAAGAAATAAGATATTTGTAATACATATAAATAATAAAGGATTAATATATAAAATACAAGTTAAAACATGCATATTAAAAAGTAAAAGATATGACAACTTTAGCTTAATTATGCAGCTCAAGTGATATAAACAGCATTACACAGAAGTGAAGATATGACATTTGTCATAAAACTTTATATGACATTATCATTATCTTCAGTTCTCTTGCTGTTTCCACCACATCTGTAGTTACTTCCTCCACTGAAGTCTTAACTCCTCAAAGTCATTCCATGAGAGTTGACATCAACTTCTCCCAAACTCCTGTGAATGTTTTTATATTGATATCCTCCCACGAATCACACATCTTCTTAATGTCTTCTAGAGTGGGAATTCTTTCCAAAGATTGTCAATTTACTTTGCCAAGGTTCATCAGAGGAATTGCTCTTCATGGCAGCTATACAAAGGTATTCTTTTAAAATGAGACATGAAAGTCAAAATTACTCCTTGATCCATGATTTGCAGAATAGATGTCATGTTAGCAGGCATGAAAATATTAATCTTATTGTACATCTTCATGAGAGCCCTTAGGTGACCAGATGCATTGTCAGTGAGGGGTAATATTTGGAAAAAAAATTCCCTTTGTATTTACAACTTGGCTGTTTCTTGCTAGGGGCCTACTTCTGCTGTCTTGGCTTTTGACATGTATTCTTTACAAAACATAATTGTTTCTGGCTTTTGATTTAAAGCGAGAGATGTGTGACTCCTGACTCTTTCTTTTACTTGAGCACTTAGAGGTCCTTGTAGGGTTTTTAATTGGCCTAATTTTAGTATGGTGTCTCAAGCAATAGGGAGGCCTTAGGAAAGGGGGTGGGGAGGAAACTGGTCAGTGGAGCAGTCAGAACACACACAATACTTAATAAGTTGGCAGTCTTAATAAGCTTCAGGTATGGTACCCCAAAACAATTACAATAGTAATATGAAAGATCAATGATCAAAGATTATAACAGGTATAATGATAAGGAAAAATTTTGAAATAGGAAAATTACTAAAATGTGATACAGAGACGTGAAGTCAGCACATGCTATTGGAAAAATGGAGTCAATAGACTTGCTTGATACAGCTTGCATTTTATTAAAAATCATTTTATTAAAAATCTTCATTTTATTAAAAATCAATATTTGTGATATGCAAAATGAAGTATGATATGGTTTGGCTGTGTCCCCCTCAAGTCTCATCTCTAAGGGGCTTACACCCACCCCCTTCACTTTGCACTTCTCTTTGCTGCTGCCATGTGAAGAAGGAAGTGTTTGCTTCCCCTTCTGCCATGATTTTAAGTTTCTTGAGGCCTCCCCAGTCCTGCAGAATTGTGAGTCAATTAAGGCTCTTTCCTTTATAAATTACCCAGTCTCAGGTATTTCTTCATAGTAGCATGAGAACGGATGAATACAGAAAGTTGGTACCGTAAATGAGGTGCTACTTTAAAAGTAACTCCAAATGTGGAAGCTCCTTCGGAACTGGGTAACAGGCAGAGAGGTTGGAACAGTTTGGAGGGCTTAGAAAAATACAGGAAAATGTGGGAAATTTTGAAACTCCCTAGAGACTTTCAGGTCTCAGAAGACAGAAAGATGTGGGAAAAATTGGAACTTTCTCACGATTTGTTGAATGGCTTTGACCAAAATGCTGAAAGTGATATGGACAATGAAGTACAGGCTGATATGATCTCAGATGGAGATGAGAAACTTGTTGAGAAATCAAGTAAAAGTCACTCTTGCCATGCAGAGACTGGCAGCATTTTACCCCTGCCCTAGAGATTTGAGGAACTTTAAACTTGAGAGAGATTAAATATTTAGAGTATCTGGTGGAAGAAATTTCTAAGTGGCACAGCCTTCAAGAAGAAGCAGAGCATAAAAGTTTGGAAAATTTACAGCCTGATGATCTGAAATAAAAGAAAAACTCATTTTCTGAGGAGAAATTTAAGAAATTTGCCTAAGTAATGAGGAGTCGAATGTGAATCACCAAGACAACAGAAAAAAAAAAATGCCTCTGAGACATGTCAGAGACTTCATAGCAGCCCCTCCCATAACAACTCTGGAGGCCTAGGATGGAAAAATGCTTTGATGGACTGGGCCCAGGGACTCCTGCTCTGTGCAGCTTCAGGACATGGTGCCATATGTACCAGTTGTTTCAGGTCCAGCCATGGCTAAAAGGAGCCAAGGTACAGCTCATGCCATTGTTTCAGATGGTACAAGCTCCATCTCTTGGCAGCTTCTAGATGATATTAGCCCTGCAGATGCACAGAAGACAAGAATTTAGGAGGTTTGGGAGCCTCCACCTAGATTTCAGAAGATGTATGTAAATGCCTGGATGTTCAGGCAGAAGTTTGCTGCAGAGACAGAACCCTCATGGAGAACATCTACCAGGGCAGTGCAGAAGGGAAATGTGGGGTTGGTGCAGCCACACAGGGTCCTCACTGGGGCATCGCCTAGTGAACCTGGGAGAAGAGGGCCACCATCCTCCTGACCCCAGAATGGTAGGGCCACTGACAACTTGCACTGTGTTCCTGGATAAGCCGCACTCAATGCGAGCCTGTGAAAGCACCCTGGAGATTTGGCTGTATCCTGCAAAGCCACAGGATAGAGCTGCTGAAAGTTGTGGAAGCCCACTTCTTGAATCAGTGTGCCCTGGATGTGAGACACGGGGTTTAAGAAGGTCATTTTGGAACTTTAAGATTTAATGACTGCCCTATTAGATTCTGAACTAGTATGGGGCCTGCAGCCCATTTGTTTTGGTCAATTTCTCCCCTTTGGAGTGTGTGTATTTACCCAATGCCTATACCCTCATTTTATCTGGGAAGTAACTAACTTGCTTTCAGTTTTACCAGCTCATGGGCAGAAGACACTTGCCTTGTCTCAGATAAAACCTTGGACTTGATCTTTTCAATTAATGCTGAAATGAGTTCAGACGTTGAGTGACTGTTGGAAAGGCATGATTGTGTTTTGAAATGGGAGAACATGAGATTTGGGAGGGGCTAGAAGCAGAATTATATGGTTTGGCCGTGGCACCGCCCAAATATCATCTTAAATTGTAGTTGCCATCATCCTCTTATGTCATGGGAGAGACCCTGTGAGAGGTAATTGAATTATGGAGGCAGTTACCTCCATGCTGTTTTCATGATAGTGAGCTCTGACAAGATCTGATGGTTTTATAAGGAGCTTTCCTCCACTTCACTCTGTACTGTACTTTGCTGCCACTACATGAAGGACATGTTTGCTTCTCCTTCCTTGATGACTGTAAGTTCTCTTAAGGCTTCCCCAGCCCTGCGGTACTGTGAGTAAATTAAACCTCTGTCTTTTATAAATTATCCAGACTCAGGTAATTCTTCATAGCAGTGTGAGAACGAACTAATATAAAGTATACTTATATATCAGAAGGAAATAAAAATATGTCATTTTTCTTATTAGTAATATTATGCAATACTTTAAAATTTGAAATTCATTGTGATTATTTTGGTAATTTTAAAGAAATATTCACTTTGCATACACACACACACACACGTGCGCGCGCATACATACACTTTTTTTTTTTTTTTCTGTGACAGAGTCTCGCTCTGTTGCCAGGCTGGAGTGCAGTGGTGCGATCTCGGCTCACTGCAACTTCTGCCTCCTAGGTTCAAGTGATTTCCTGCCTCAGTCTCCTAAGTAGCTGGGACTACAGGCACATGCCACCATGCCTGTGTAATTTTTGTATTTTTAGTAGAGATGGGGTTTCGCCATGTTGGCCAGGATGGTCTCGATCTCGACCTCATTATCTGCCCGCCTCAGCCTCTCAAAGTGCTGGGATTATAGGTGTGAGACACCGCGCCAGGCCTGCACATATTTTTTGTATTCCTATGTTTGTACTCTTTTTAATACATAAGTTCTTTCAAATTTTATAATTTTAGAACCTATCAAATCTGTGTAGAGCTCTGCTTATTGGTGATTATAAGTAGTATGTTTGTAGATATATTTATATTATTTTTTATTTATATTTTATTCATTTTGGAGAAGTGAAAATACTTTTCAAAACAATTAATTGGACATAGACATGTAATGTTTAACCTGTTTCTCAGGATGTGGAATTTCTTGTAGTAGAAAAGCTTGGAGTTTCTTTAAATAGTAGAATAGCTGTTCCCAGACATTAAAAATGAGAAAATGGCTATTTGTATTGAATTTACAGCATTAATATATCTTTGAATAAAGTTAGTTTTTCTTGATAAGCCTTGCAGCTTATCACCTGCTTCAGCATTTATACAACATACCTTAGAAATTTATTCACCCTGATCCATCCATTGTAAGTAACAGGATAATGTGATATGAACTATATTGACATTTTTCTTTGTTAAAAGAAAATCCCTAACAACAAAACTAATCTTTCAAATTGTTAGATGAGTTATATTTGTAGCTCAAACCAGTATTGACGGTGGAACATTATCAACAATTGAAAATCTCAGCTAGGCACAGGGGCTCACGCCTGTAATCCCAGCACTTTTGGAGGCACAGGCCAGAGCATCACCTTAGGTCAAGAGTTTAAGAACAGCCTGACCAACATGGCAAAACCCTGTCACTTCTAAAAACACAAAATTTAATTGGGTGTGGTTGTGGGTGCCTGTAATCCCAGCTACTGAGGCTGAGGTAGGAGAATTGCTTGAACCTGGGAGGTGTAGGTTGCAGTGAGTAGAGGTTGTGCCACTGCACCCCAGCCTTGGGTGACAGAGTGAGACTCTGTCTCAAAAAAAAAAAAAAAAAAAAAAAGTCTCATCACCAAAGTACCACATATTCACAAATAGAATTATGAAGGCACAACTGATAGGCAGTCCTGGGACGTTTATTGTTTTTTAAATTTTTTCCTTTTTTCAGGTTATTTATGGCCATATCGGTCTATTATTACGTTGAGGTTTTGCAAATTAATTTCAGTATATTACAGTGATATTTGTAGGTGTTTAGATCAATGATATTGTGAACAAAACATTTTATATCTCTTAATTTCTTCTCATTGTCATTAAGTACTATTCTAAATAGGAAAATAATGCAAACAAATATTTTTTTTTCTAACTTGCAGTTTAAGATCTTCAATGTGCTTCATTTTACTTCATTTATATATCTTGTATTTTATTCTTCCTCTGGTTTGTTATTGCTATCTTAATAAGAAAACAATAGTTTAAAAGTATGCAATTGGATAATTTTGAAGGGAAAGGTATTAAAAAGTTGTTTATGTGATACATAGAAAAATTAAATGGCAATAAGCTTTCATTACCATACAAGCAGTTAATACCTGCTACCATGAGCTAGAAGGATATTGACATTCAAAATTTTAATTATAAAACTTCAAAGTGTTTGTGCTTGGGAAATAGTTCTCTCTGGTAATACAATTAATGAAATTTTGAGCTTTGACTAATAAACATTTAATAATGATTATATTAGACTTTATTCTCCTTGGAGTATTCTCTTGATGTGTACAATATAAAACAGGTGCCATAATATTCTGCAGATACCAGACCTTAATAAATTTTACTGAGCTTGACATAATTCATCTAGAATCAAGTCACTTGCAATGCTATAGCTTTGGGAACCTTAATCAGGAGTTAGAGAATTTATACTAAAAGTAATATAATATGGTACGTTCATGATGAGAAATTATTTGGTTTCATTATGTTGAAAAATGAATATTATACTTTCAATGTTTTGGGATTCAAGAATAGTTTATTAGAATAGGCAGAAGTAGAGAGGACAAAACAAAAACAACCCCGAAATACTTCTGCCTCAAGCAATTTTACTGCTTGACAATTCAATTTTTTGTTTTATCTGTTAAAATCGTTGTAATAGCAACTATATCTGTTAGGTTACCCACAAAAAGTTTTCTAAAAGCAAAAGAACTTGAGATCTTGTTGTATATTATGTTTTTTTCTTTAAGTCTTGAATAAATTATTCTTTCTCTAAAAAATTATCTTATGAATATGAGAAATATCTATATTTTAATCTTCAAATTTTTCTAAGCACAGATATATTTGGATTTGTAACTGGAGTAATTTCTTATACTGGTATCATGCTTTTTCTTGCTTATAGTCCAATCTCCATATCATCCCCCAAGTGTATATCTGATTGAATATGAAGCAAGGAGTTGTTTGCTAAATAAATATGTACCTCTGAATGAAGCTTGTCTTTTCCTTTACCCTATGACTTGAGTATTTTATATTTCAAACCTGATGTTTTACTACCCTTGTGGAACCTATAGTTGTCATAACCATCTATGCTCTGAAAAATATTTTTCTTAGGCATTTACAGGTTTATCTCTGATATACATGTAAAATTGCATCTTCTATGACTTCCAAAATTGCATCTGGTCCAAAATGGTACTACAGTCAGTTTATGTAACATTTTGTTGGCTTATTCATTTGTTTTTGGTTGTAAATTCACAGCCCTATAATAACAAGCATTTCTTCCTATGAAAGTAGTGGTAGATATTTTACTCAGCTAAAAATGGCCATAATCCTATTTTCTTTCTTTAGTTCTTACACTAGACTGAGAAGCATATTCTGTCTTATTTAATTCTCTGTTCCTGCATAAGCCCTACTACTAATTCTTTTTTACCATTTGATTCCCTCAAATCCATTTTTTCTCTATGAGTGCTTACAACTCCTTTTGCAAGAAAGAGAAACTTATAACAAGTGTCTCTAATCTCATTGTCCTTTAAACACACTTTTAACTATCAGCGGGGTTTAAAAAGAAATCAGAGCTAAATATGTAATATTCCAAAGCCATATGAAAGAATGGGTAATTTACATGAAGTCTTCTACCCAGAGATGTGAAAAGAAATTTCATGTCACACCTGCTGGCCCAGGTAATCTGTAAAGCAGCCCCGAAAACAGTATTTTAATCAATCATTAATATCCTGACTTTCATAGATTATAGGAACAATGTAAATATATTTCTGCTCTAGTTACTGTCTAGTCTACCTACATGAGTAATGATGTACAATTATATTAGATCATAAATAACACCTGTCTAGTGATGAGAATTAATTTGTTCTCAAAGTGAAATAATGCCATTTTTGAATTTACATTTCTGGTCTAACTCAGCACCTTTAACCATATGTATTTAGCAAAGAGTAGACAATTAAGAATGAGGCCACAGTTTAAAAAATTATGCATCTCATCCCTATTTCAATATTGTCTCTCTTCCAATACTGTAAAAGAGAATATTTTCACTGTCCCTTATCTACCTCTCCCCTCACAGAATTTGGTGTTTTAATTTAATACATCTTTATAAATTGTTTTGAAGTCAATAATTATCTTTCACAGATTGCTTACAAATACAAATATTCTTTGACATGTCTGAAGAGATGACAAGTGTTTGTTGGTGCAGATGAAAATATGGCATGTTTAAACATATTTTTAATACAATATGGTTTGAATTCTTTACCTAAAATTTTGCATTCAGCGGATCAGAGGTTTCAGCACTAGATTAAATATGTAATTTACCTATATAGATTTCTTTGTACTCTTTCTATGTGGAAGACTATACAAAATATTATAATGGGGATTATTCATGATCAGTCAATATTTCAATGATATTTATATTTCAAAACACCCTTAAGTTGTTCAGATAATTGTAAATATGTTGGTTTTTTAGGGGAATTCAGAAAATGCATTATTATTAATAAAATGATCAGTGTATCAATAACTATACTTTCTGAGGAAGATAATATTCCAATAAACCTATAAGACTCAATAAGGCTGAATTGGTTTTGTCCTAAAATAAAATATAAAATATTCCAAGTTTATAGAAATATGTCCACTTAGTAATCTGAAAGAATGAAATTTTATAAGAATCTGGTCCTAATTAATTTCTTTTCTTTTTCTGGCAAGGCTGTGGTGTACTTGCTGTTTACTAAACACTACTACTTATTGCCAGAATATTATTTCTCCTTTTTAAATTCTCATTTAATTATAAAATATTAATTGTGCAATTTTTTTTTCTTTCTTGTTTTTTTAAAACTTTGCTGGGTATATGTCAGTTCAGAACTCCAGTTCATTCTGTCAGTCGTGCATGACTATCTAGAGTAATTTTCTTATTGTACATGTGTTAACAAAAAGGGGCCAATAGAGTATGTTCTAGATATAAGACATTTTGCATATTACAATGTATTATTTCCTTCATGTTGAGAAAGTTGATGAGGTTAACTCTTGGAGAGGCTAAGTCACTTACTGAAGGTACCTCTTCCAATTAGTATACCAAGTAGGTTTTTTAGAAAATTAAGTTTGAGATTTGACATTCTAAGAACTAAACCTCTTCATTTGCTTCAGCCACACACTAATTTCTTTGAGTACGGTGGAGTTTATTTTCTTTGAAAGGTCTAGACAAACATATTTGTGACTTGACACAGGAAAGCATATCTGGAATATATAAAACTTGAGACAAGCTGGTGAGTCTATTGGTTTATCAAGCATCACAAACTATGTTAGAGATCAGGTTGTGGGTGTTAACAGTTTAAAATGTTCATATTTATAACTGTAGGAATAGAGCATGTTTAAATGTATACACATATTTTGTAGTATGACAAAATTGTTTCATGTGAATTACATGTTTGACAAGTACTGTGCTCTTGAGCAGTTCAGAAAGCTAAAAATTAATTCCAAGTAATTGTTTTTATATGTACTTAGAATTACGTAAGAACTAATTTTACTGCATAAAACAACAATTACAAATTAGCATTGAATGTAACCATGACTATTTTCTTGCTTGTGGATTGGTAAGGGGAAATAAAGAAGAGAGGATGGGAGATTATGAGTTGCCTTTTCTGCTCCAAAACGTTCATAACCAGAAAGTAAATATTTGAAACATCTTATGGTTTATTATTAAACACTTTCTTTAAAATGCACACATATTTCTTATACAAGGATTTTGATAATTATGCATATTCAACCAATGTAAAACCACAAGTTCACCATAAATGCACTAGAGACTTAATTAGATTTCAAGTCAGCAACTATTGCTTAAGTTTCCCTTGGTGCATAAAATCTGTCCTGGACTACTGAATAATCGTTGGAAGATTTAAACATGAATTAAGATGGCATTAGTTGCCTGCTTAACTAAAGGTTAAGGTCATCAGGAGTAGATTCATTGTCTTTAACACTACAACATACACTATGCAAATAGGACGCTCAAAAAAATATGAATACATTTGTGTAAAGCTATTAAGAATATAAACTACTGCACCTCTGCTTACATGCTCCATTTGCTTCAAAATTACCTTAACATCTTAAAGAAAGATTTATCTTTGACTTTCCATTATATTTTTATAGGAAAATAGTTCAGGAATAAAGATGTTTGTATTTTACAAGGTTTTTGATGGCAAGGCAAAATTAATTTCCTCAATGTTATTAGTGCCTCTGATTTTAAAGAGGGTATTAAATCATATTCATAAAATTTTCCTTTATGTCCCTATACAATAATTTTATTGAATATACATAAATGTGCAAGTAATACAACATATGTTGATTTGAATTGTAATTGTTTTTATATTTTTCCAAGTCAAAGTTAATAATTGCATAATAAAATACCATATTCTGTACCTACTTTCACTGTAATATACAAAAAGTTGATGTTGTTAGTATTTCACCAGAATGAAACTAATAACTAGCTACAGGACATTGATGAAAAGTATCAATTTAAAAGATATATATTAGAATTTAATCTTCTCAATGACATTGAATTAGTGTTCATTTTTGAGTTTTAAATATCAAGCAATACACATTTTTTCTCTTTGCCTCTATAATTATTTTTCAGCTTCAAATTATGCTAGAAATAATTGATTGAGTGCCGTTGTAATCTAAAAGAAACAATAAGTCAAATGTTCAACAGACCAAACTATATAATTAAAAGACTATTTTCCCTCCATTAAGATAAAGTGCTGATTCTGCTAAATAACTGCTTAGAATTAATATCTGATGGTGAATAACATTAGTAATGCAATTTTAATTGAGCACATCTTTTTTTTTTTTTTACAATAGAATTGTTTTCAATGTATTATTATATAGCTTAGAGAAGACAGAAATCAGACATATTGTCAATCAATACAAAGTATAAGTGGTATAAATGTCTATTTTATTCTTTGAACATATTTTCTTCTTTACTGATGATCCAAAGGTAATACTAGTGCAGTTCAGTACTAAGTCATGTAAAACCTAATTGAGGTTTGCTTAAAAGTATTTCACGAATAAACTAGCAACATATAAGTTAGCTTTACACAACATGTTGGATCTTGATATTTGCTACTATTTTTGGTGTTTTTTTTTATTTTTGCTTTTTTTTTTTTTGGTTGAGGCTTCTTAACTGTCACCCAGGCTGGAATACAGTGATGTGATCTCAGCTCACTGCAACCTCACCTTATGGGCTCAAGCAATTCCCCTGCCTCAGACTTCCTGATAACTGGGATTAAAGGCACGCACCACCAAGCCCGGCTAATTTTTGTATTTTTATAGAGACAAAGTTTCACTATGTTGACCAGGCTGGTTGTGAACTCCTGAACTCCTGTGATCTGCCTACCTCAGCCTCTCAAAGTGCTGGGATTACAGGCATGAGCCACTGCAACCGGCCTTTTGGTAGCTTTTAATGAGGTGAGAACAGCAGAAGGGCTATGTACGTGTTAAACAAGTATATTAAAGGATATTTTGATGCTAGCTACATTTCTAAGACAATTATGTTTTTTTGTTAAGTTCATAGGTACTTCATAAGAGTGGAAAATTTCATTAACAAGTTCCTCAAATTTCCTATTAACTCACTGAGGTTTGATTAACCTCAAGAAAGTAATATTTTATTTCCATGATTCTTTCAGGGCATTTCAATGTCTCATAAAGTGGGGTGACCAAAATATTCAGTAAATATAGCTATTGGGCAAGCCAGTAACTAGAATTTTTCTCTCTCTCTGTCTCTCCCTGTCTCTGTCTCTCATGTATGTGTGTATGTGCATATATAGCTTCTTCAAATCTGGTGTACTAACAATCTACTGTGTTTTCTAGCGAGTACCTAATATATGTTCATTTTTATTTCCACTAGAAAAAGAAGGAAAGTCCTGGTTGATAAAATCAACAAGGAAGCTATAAACAACAGCTCCTAAATCACCCTGCCTTAGATTCTCAAGGTAATTGGATATTTGATTGCACAGTGCCATCTCAGGTCATAAAAGACAATTTAAAGAACAATGGTTTACACTAAAAAGTCATAAGCACACTTTGATATTTCTCTAGATTATACATTTCAACTTGTGGCTTGATTCGAAGACCACATCTTTCTAAGGGTAGTTTTGTTATTCAGGTTGAAGCCAATTTACCCTGTATGTAAAGGCTGCTTTCCTTTTTTAAAAAACTAAATGAATATTTGTCAATTTGTCTTAAGGTTTGGGATCTAAGCTTGACATTTAAGAAGCATAGATTTTGGTTCCTATAGAATAATGATCAATTATTATACAAAAACATGGTTTGTCTTCTAAGATATTTTGACAGGTAGTGATTAATGGAAAGACAAATTATAAAATATATATATTTGTAGGTGTTTCACAAGTCTCGAAATGGGCTGAAGAAGGCAATAGCAGTAAAACATGTATCTGGTAGAAATCGTAAGCACCATATAACAGGTAATAATCAAGAGAAAACAAAAGAATTCTGTTTTTGAATCAAATTAAAGCTAGAAAGTAGAAATATATGTAACTCTTGCGTAATGGGAATTATGGTGGTCTATAATAGAAAAATGACATCAATTATTCAAAACATCTGATTTTTTGGAATAGAGGAAGTCTATGGTATTGCAAGCTTAAGTGAACTGTACAAATTCATACTAACTTTAATATTTAATAAGATGAAAATATTTTTAAAACTTTTTTTCAAGAAAATCCATAGATTTTATTATTTTATTATTTATTTATTTATTTATTTTTTGAAAGAAAGAAAGAGAAAGAGAAAGGGGGAGAGAGAACAGGAGTCTTGCTCTATTGCCCAAGCTGGAATGCAATCTAAAAATAGGTGTTAAAAACCTCTTTTATGCCGATAATTGTGCTTAACAGCAGAGACAGGAAGGAATAAGGGAAGAAAATAACAAACAGCCAACCAATATTTCATTTAAGTCTGTGAAATGCTATGCAAATGCTAAAGAGTGCATATAATTACTTCCAATTATATGGTCGCTTTCAAAATAGGTGTAATGTGATAATGAGAAAAATGTATGTTCTGTGGACCTGGGGCAAAGAATTCTATAAATATTCACTGAGTTTACTTGTTCCAGGTCTGAGTTCAAATTATAGATGTCCCTGATAATTCTCTATCTCGTTGATCCATTGAATATTAACAATGTGGTGTCAAAGTCTCCCGCTATTATTGTGCGGGAGTCCAAGTCTCTTTATACGTCATTAAGAACTCGTCTTATGTATCTGGGTGTTCCTATATTGGGTGCATATATATTTATGATCATTGATTCCTTTTGTTGCATTGATCCTTTTACCATTATGTGATGTCCTTCTTTGTTTCTTTTAGTCTTTGTTACTATTAAAGTCTATTTTGTCAGAGACAAAAGTTATAACTCCTGTTTTCTTTTTTCTTTTTGCTCTCCATTTGATTGTTGAGTCTTCCACCAACCCTTTGTTTTGAGTCTTTGTGTGTCCTTGCTTATGAGATGGATCTGGATACAGTGAACCAATGGGTTTTGACTTTTTATTCAATTTGCCTTTGTCTTTGGGGCATTTAATCCATTTAAATTTAGGATTAATATTAATATTTGTGAGTTTAATATTGTCATTTAATGCTAGCTGGCTATTTTGCCCATTAGTTGATATAGATTCTTCATTATGGAGATACTCTTTACCTTTTGGTAAGTTTTTGGGATGACTGATACTGGTTGTTCCTTTCTGTGTATAGTGCTTCTTTCAGAAGCTCATGTAAAGCAGGCCTGGTGGTGATGAAATCCCTGAGAGCTTGCTTGTTCGTGAAAAATTTTAATTTCCCTTCATTTATGAAGCTTAATTTGGCTGGATATGAGATTCTGGGTTGAAAATTCTTTTCTTTGAGGATATTGAATATTGACCCCCCACACTCTTCTAGTTTGTAGGGTTTCAGCTGAGAGATCTGCTGTGAGTCTGATAGGCTTCCCTTTATGGGTAACCTGACCTTTCTTTCTAGCTGCCCTTAGAATTTTCTCCTTTATTTTAACCCTGGTGAATCTAACGATTATCTGTCTTGGGGTTGCTCTACTTTAGGAATATCTTTGTGGTGTTGTCAGCATTACCTGAAGTTGAGTATTTTCCTGCCTTACTAGGTTAGGGAAGTTTTCCTGAATAATATCCTGAAGAATATTTTCCAGCTTGGATTCATTCTCTTCATGACATTCAGGTACACCTATCAAACGTAAATTAGGTCTTTTCACATAGTCCCATATTTCTTGGGAGACTTTGCTCATTCCTTTTTACTCTTTCTTCTCTAATCTTGTCTTCTCGTTTCATTTCATTAAGTTGGTCTTTGACCTCTGATATCCTTTCTTCTGCTTGATCAATTCGACTGTTAAAAGCTGTGCATACTTCGCGGAGTTCTCGTATTGTATTCTTCACTTCCATTAATTCACTTATATTCCTATCTAGATTGTCTATTCTCGTTAGGATTTTGTCAAACCTTTTTTCAAGGTTCTTAGTTTCTTTACATTGGGGTAGAACATGTTCTTTTAACTCACAGAAGTTTCTTATTATTCATCTTCTGAAGCCTAAATCTGTTAATGGAACGCACTCATTCTCCATCAGGCCTTGTTCCCTTGTTGGTGAGGAACTGTGATCCCCTGTAGAGGAAGAGGCATTCTGATTTTGGGTATTCTCAGCCTTTTTACACTGGTTTCTTCCCATCATTGTAAATTTATCCACCTGTCATCTTTGTAATTACCGACTTTCAAATTAGGTCTCTGAGTGGACATCCAACTTGTTGATTCCCAGCGCTGGAATCTGAGCAATCCACTGTGCCGGCCAAAACAGCGGCATTAAGATTCTTGGTGCTTTTCTGCCTGGGAATCTCTGGTCTGGCTTCTTTCTTGAGTCCCTTTTTCAATCAGCTGAATAGGTGACTCTGCCTTCCTGGAGCTCCAAACGTAGACCAAAAGGGGATCCAGTCCCATTTACTCTGCACCAAGAACCGCCACGCCGGCCATAAGAGTCGCGCTGGTGACCCACGGGGCTCCTCTGCTGGGAATCTCCTGGTCCGTGAGCAACAAAAATTCATCTGAAAGTGTGGCGTCCCGTCGTTCTCTGCACTTTCACTGGGCGCCACAATCCTGAGCTGCTAGTAATCAGCCATCTTAGATCTCTCTCCCTCAAATCCATAGATTTTAGATAGTCATACGATGCCTGATATTTTCTTAAAAAATTTATTGATCTCTTTGCAAAAGTAGTATTCTCAGTAGTATTCTTTTTATCTGGTACATGTGAAATGATCTGTTGTATGCTTAATGTGACAATTTCAAGTAGTATCAAGGGGCTAGGATGATGTCTTTATGGAACTAATATGGAAAGCCCAGGCAAGCAATACGTTGCCCTATAGCAAAGAAGCTTTGGTTTCTGTATTGAATCTGTTGGAAACATCCCTGTGCCAGGACTAGAATGTTTTAATTATGAAGGCACTAAAATGATACTGTCTGTACAATGTTTTCTAATTCTTCCTTCCACTCATAGTTCTCAGGGTTTCTCCTACTCCTTTATTTTAAAATTATATTGACTATATTTGTTCTTTGACTCTTCCATTTGAACTTTAGGATTGGCTTACCAGATTTTTCAGAAAAACAGTTCTGCTGTAAATTGTATAAAAATTGTACCAGATTTATCAAATGATATGGAGAGAATTAGAAATTTTTATTCTGTTTTCCTCATTGAAATACCCTAATTCCTCTGAAAAGGGCCTGACACTTAGTTGATATTTAATAATTGTTGGGTCAATGTTAAATATTTTTAATATTGATTTTTCCCACCCATGATCATTGCAGATCTTTTCATGAACTTAGGAAGATTTTATGTTTTTAATTATAATTATATAAAAGATCTTGAAAGCATCAATCTCTAGGTAACTTACAATTTTTCTTGCTACTATAATTGCATCTTTTCAAATTATGTGAGTGTTTGCTGCTGGTTCATAAGGTCATAACTGACAAACAGTCTTGTTAATTGTATTTGTAGCTGTCCAGTAATTTCCTGAATAGAAATTTTATTATCTGCAAAGAATTATATCACATCACAAAGTAATTATATTATAAAGTATCTTCAATGTGCTAAAGTTAGTAGAACTTAGGGAATATAACAAAAGAGAATATTGGGATTTGAGAAAATGCAAAAAAAAAAAATAGAAACAAGATCACAAGAGTGTAATACCATAAATTTCTATTCAATTATTTCTAGGCAACACAATTCAGGACATAGATATGGGCAAAGATTTTATGATAAAATCACCAAAAGCAATTCCAACAAAAGAAAAAATTGATAAATGGGATCTAGTTAAACCAAAGAGCTCCTGGCAGAAAATTTTTGCAATCTATTCGTCTGAGAAAGTTCTAATATCCAGAATCTACAGGGAACTTAAGCAAATTTATAGGGAATAAACAAACAACTATTACAAAGATAAGTGCACACATATGTTCATTGTAGCACGATTTACAATAGCAACAACATGGAATCAACCCAAAAGCCCACCAATGATAGATTGAATAAAGAAAATGTCATATATACACTATGGAATACCATGCAGCCATAAAAAGGAAGAAGATCACATTCTTTGTAGGGGCATGAATGGAGCTAGAGGCCATTATCTTCAGCAAACTGACACAGAAACAGAAATCTGCACACCACATGTTCTCACTTATAAGTGGAAGCTGAACAATGGGAACACATGAACCAAGGGAGAAGAACAACACAAACTGTGGCCTATTGGGAAGGGTGGAGGAGAGCATCAGATCAGGAAACACAGCTAATGCATGCGGGGCTTAACACCTAGGTTGATAGATGCAGCAAACCACCATGGCACACGTTTATCTATGTAACAAACTTGCACATGCACCCTGGAATTTAAAATAAAATAAAAATAAATATGTGAGTGTGAGAGAGAGAGAGAGAAAAAAAAAAAGAGAGTGTGTATGAGAAGTTTTCACTTGGGCAGTTTTCACTTGGGCTTTCTCATTATAAATGCCCTTATATTTTTATTTCAGGATTCAAGAAAGTGATGTGAAAATTTACCATCAAGTATGTTTACTCCAATTATGGAGTTAGGTACCATGAAAAGTGACCACTTTCTCATTTCCTGGATACAGTAGACTCACTGGGTCCTGAACTGAGCTAGGACTTCATTTATTGCCTTATCATCATGCCTCTATTATAATGGGGGTTGGAGTGATAATGACTCTTTAGTCTCTGAGAATCATTCTTAATGTAGACCATATATTCAATAGTCCTCAAAGTATTTGGATATTTCAATTTACCCAGTGTAACTTTACCAAATGATACGTTTTTGTTGATGAAAAACTGGAGAGTCATTTACAAATCTTTTTTTATTATAGCAAATTTATTGAGATATAATTCACGTAATGTAAAAATTACCCTTTTTAAATGCACAATTTAGTGGGTTTTAGCATATTCAGAAGGTGGTGCTACCATTATCTTTATGTAACTCCCGAAAATTTTCATCACCCAAAAAGAAACCCAATACCTATTAGCAGTCCCTCCACATTCCGCCCCACTCAGTCAGCAGCAAACAACAATCTACTTTTCTTCTCCATGGATTTGCCTATTATGGAGATTTATGCAAATGGAATCACACAATATGCATTCTTTCTTGTCTGGATTCTTTAGTTTATTTTCAAGACTTATTTATGTTATGATACATATTTGTACCTTATTCCTTTCAATTGCTGGATAATATTTCTTTACATAGCCAATCCCATTTTGTTGATCCACTTTTCAGTTAATACAAATTTGTGTTGTTTTCACTACCTGGGTATTGTGAATAATCATGCTATGAATATTTATGTACAAGGTATTGTGTGAACGTTAACTTTTAATTTTCCTGGGTATACACCTGAAATGAAATTGCTAGATCATGTGATAAGTCTACATTAACTTTATTAGAGCCTACCAAACATTTTATCCACAGAGGCTGTATAATTTTAAATTCTGAACAACAAAATTTGAGCGTTCCACTTGCTCCATATTTTTGCCAATACTTACTATTGTTCATATTTTTATTTACAGCAATATTAGTAGGTGTCAGGTGGAATTTCATGGTTCTTTTCATTTTCTTAAGCATATATGCATGTGTTATTGGCCTTTGTACATATCCTTTGGAGAAGTGTACATTAAAATTACTTGACCATTTTTAATTGGCTATATTTTTTATTGTTCAGATGAAGAATTTATTTATATTCTGTATTCAAGTTCCTTAAAAGGTATATAATTTGCAAATATTTTTTTTCTATTATGTTGGTTGTCTTTTTACTTAATTGATGGTATCACTAGAAGCACAAATGTTTTTAGTTTTGATGATGCCCAATATATCTATTGTTTTTTCTTTTTTTTCACTTGTGCTTTTGATGTTTCATTTAAAAAATATTTTCTTAACCTAAGTCAAGAATACGTAACTCTATGTTTTCCTCTAATGATTTTATAATTTTAAATTCTTAGTTTGTAGTCTTATATTTATATCTCTAATCTACGTTGTTAATTTTTCTGTACAACGTGAGGTAGGAGTTTTGTATTCTTCTGTGGCATGTAGATATCTAACTTTTCCAGCACCAAGTATCGAAAAGACTATTCTCCATTAAATTGTCTTGGTACCCTTGTTGAAAATCAGTGTATCATAAATGTGAGGGTTTATTTTTGGACACTCAGTTATTTCCCACTAATCTATATTTTTCTCTTTATGCCAGTAGTATACTCTCTTGATTACTGCAATTTGTAGCAACTTTTGAAATCAGAAAGTGGGAGTTATCCAACATTGTTCTTACCTTTCAAGGAATATTTGGCTTTTCTGGTTTTCTTACATTATTAGATTTAGATTATCTCAATTCTCCAGAGTGGTTCCACATTCCTGGGTATGTGAACAACTCTGTGCATGTACATAATATTCTAGATTTCCAGGAGCTTGCCAGAGTTTTCAAAGCACCTATAGATATACAATTCTCTAATTTTTCCTTTAAATGCTTTGGTTAGCCTCTTATTAGTCTCAACAGGTGGTGCTGAGTGAAAAACCTTCAATATCAAACAATGGCAGCTGACTGTTTTTGACAAATGTGTTGGTATATGGATTGTTAACATAGAGTGAAGTCTAAGTTAGGTCAAATAAAGACAAACTGAGTGGTGTTTTCCAGAAAGTTTCCAGGTGGTCAAATAGTGATAATTCCCTGTGATGTGGAGTTTTGAGATCTCCAAACCCATTCGATTTCTTTCAGTAGCTGATACATACTGATTTTTATCAGTCGTGAAAATTGTGAGGCTGCTGGTTTTCAAAGATACTGCAAAGCCATGGAGAGAGGAATGGTATTAGATAACATTAAAATAGGGACAAAACTCAGTATTTTACCTAGATTCAGATATTTTATTGGATAAGTCTTCTTTAGATTATTGCAAACATTTAGCTATTTTCCAGAGTTCTGAAAAAGTTTATATAGGCTTTTTTTTTTTTTTAATTTTTCCTATGCTCTTGTTGCTGTCATGGGCCATCAGATTTTTGTAAATACTTCCTTTGCCATTCAGGAAGTGTTCCTATTATGATGTATACTTGTCATGGTGTTTTCCTGTTTTCTTTGTTTGTTTCTAGAAGATCGTCTTTAGCCAATGAATTCTGGTTCTGAATCCCTACTCCATTTCGTAAACAGGGCAATAAATCAAGAGTTTAATTGGGATATATGGCATCAACCTCTCTCGTCTATCCTTGCTTTATTTTGGTTGTACAGATTTAGCAGTAAACTTGTTGGCTACCTAGATACCTTACTCGTAGGAAAATAATATTCTACTAACAATTTCTGTGACTCCTGAGTGTGAGGCCATTCTGACCTTATAAGTAATTATGCTAATGGCACTCAACATGTTCTGACAGCTAATTTCTGCCGTCTCACTTCTGTGTTTGAGACCCTGTTATAAGCATTACTACCAAAGAAAACAGTGCCATATAGTATCTCTTACTGTCAGCACTGTACTATATGAGGCCGACAACAATGAGCTTCTTAATGATGCTAGGGCCCTTTATGCCAGTGCATATTTATACATCAGTAAGCAGTGTGTCCTGTAGGTTTTCTCATGGGACATAGGCAGCAGATGGGTTTTTCAGCCTTACCTAGAATGCTTACTCTAGCATGCTCAACTATCTGAGACTTTTGATCTTTCTCACCATGATTTGCAATGGTAGTCCTATCAATTGTTCTTTACTTCAAATTACTAATTGAGGTTCACCATTTTTTCAAGTTTTATGAAACATCCTATATGTCTGCATCATCAGAATACATGAGAGTTATCTTGAGTAAAGTAGCTTTCTTCACCCAAAAAAATTCCCAGAAATGGATTCATCTGAGAATTTCAATAGCTTCTCATGACACTTTATTTTTGATTTCTTGCCCCACTCCCATCTAACATCCGAGCCCCCAAAGTCCATTGTCTAGTTCTTACACTTTTGTGTCCTCATAGCTTAGCTCCCACATATCAGTGAGAACGTACGATGTTTGGTTTTCCATTCCTGAGTTACTTCACTTACAATAACAGTCTCCAATCTCATCCAGGTCACTGTGAACGCCATTAATTCATTCACTTGTTTTTTTTTTTTTTTTCATTTTCTTTTTTTTTCCATTCTTTTTTTCTTTTTTTTTTTTAATTGTACTTTAGGTTTTGGGGTGCATGTGCAGATCATGCAGGATTGTTGCATAGGTACATACATGGCAATGTGGTTTGCTGCCTCCATCCCTCCATCGCCTATAACTGGCATTTCTCCCCATGTTATCCCTCCCCAACCTCCCCACCCCCAACTGTCCCTCCCCTAGCCCCCCACAACAGACCCCAGTGTGGGATGCTCCCCTCCCTGTGTCCATGTGTTCTCATTGTTCAACACCCACCTATGAGTGAGAATATGCAGTTTGATTTTCTGTTCTTGTGTCAGTTTGCTGAGAATGATGGTTTCCAGATTCATCCATCTCCCTACAAAGTACACAAACTCATCATTTTTTATGGCTGCATCATATTCCATGGTGTATATGTGCCACATTTTCCTTGTCCAGTCTATCATCGGTGGGCATTTGGGTTGGCTCCAGGTCTTTGCTATTGTAAACCGTGCTGCAGTGAACATATGTGTGCATGTGTCTTTATAATAGAATGATTTAAAATCCTTTGGATATATACCCAGTAATGGGATTGCTGGGTCAAATGGAATTTCTATTTCTAGGTCCTTAAGGAATCGCAACACTATGTTCCACAATAGTTGAACTAATTTACACTCCCACCAACAAGGTAAAAGTGTTCCTGTTTCTCCACATCCTCTTCAGCATCTGCTGTCTCCAGATTTTTTAATGATCACCATTCTATCTGGCATGAGATGGTATCTCAAAGTAGTTTTGATTAGCATTTCTCTAATGACCAATGATGTTGAGCATTTTTTCATATGTTTGTTGGCCTCATATATGTCTTCTTTTGAAAATTGTGTGTTTATATCTTTTGCCCACTTCTGAATGGTTTTTTTTTTTTCCTTGTAAATCTGTTTTAGTTCTTTGTAGATTCTGGATATTAGCCCTTTGTCAGAATGGGTAGATTGCAAATTTTTTTTTTACATTCTGTTGGTTGCTGGTTCACTTTAATGATTGTTTCTTTTGCTGGACAGAAGCTCTGGAGTTTAATTAGGTCCCATTTGTTTATTTTGGCTTTGGTTGCCAATGCTTTTGGTGTTTTAGTTAAGTCCTTGTCTATGCCTATGTCCTGAATGGTTTTGCCTAGATTTTCTTCTAGGGTTATTATGGTATTAGGTCTTATGTTTAGGTCTTTAATCCATCTGGAGTTAATTTTAGTGTAAGGGATCAGAATGGTGTCCAGTTTCTGCTTTCTTCTTATGGCTAGCCAGTTTTCCCAACAACGTTTATTAAATAGGGAATCTTTTCCCCGTTGCTTGTTTTTGTCAGCTTTGTCAAAGATCAGATGGCTGTAGATGTCTGGCATCATATCCAAGGCCTCCATTCTGTTCCATTGCTCAATGTCTCTGTTTTAGTACAAGTATCATGCTGTTTTGATTACTGTTTTGATTACTGTAGTCTCTTAGTATAGTTTGAAGTCAGGTAAGGTGATGCCTCTGGCTTCGTTCTTTTTGCTTAGGATTGTCCTGGCTATGTGGGCTCTCTTGTTTCCATATGAAGTTTAAGGTGATTTTTTTCCAGTTCTGTGAAGAAGGTCATTGTTAGCTTGATGGTGATAGCATTGAATCTATAAATTACTTTGGGCAGTATGGCCATTTTCACAATATTGATTCTTTCTACTCATGAAAACGGAATGTTTTTCCATCTATTTGTTTCTTCCCTTATTTCCTTGAGCAGTGGTTTATAGTTCTCCTTGAAGAGGTCCTTTACGTCCTTTGTTAGTTGTATTTCTAGGTATTTTATTCTCTTTGTAGCAATTGTGAATGGGAGTACACCTATCATTTGGCTTTCTGTTTGTCTGTTATTGGTATGTAGGAATGCTTGTGATTTCTGCACATTGATTTTGTATCCTGAGACTTTGCTGAAGTTGCTTATCAGTTTCAGGAGTTTTTGGGCTGAGACGATGGAGTTTTCTAAATATACAATCATGTCATCTGTAAATAAAGACAATTTGACTTCCTCCTTTACTAATTGAATACTCTTTATTTTCTTGCCTAATTGCTCTGGCTAGAACTTCCAACACTATATTGAATAGGAGATGTGAGAGAGGGCATCCTTGTCTAGTGCCAGATTTCAAAGGGAATGCTTCCAGTTTTTGCCCAGTCAGTATATTGGCTGTGGGCTTGTCATAAATAGCTCTTATTATTCTGAGATATGTTCCTTCGATACCTACTTTATTGAGAGTTTTTAGCATAAAGAGCTGTTGAATTTTGTCAAAGGCCTTCTCTGCATCTATTGAGATAATCATGTGGTTTCATCTTTGGTTCTGTTTATGTAGTGGATTACATTTATAGATTTGTGTATGTTGAACCAGCCGAGCATCCCCGGGATGAAGCCTCCTTGATCATGATGGATAAGCTTTGTGACATGTTGCTGCAATCAGTTTGCCAGTATTTTATTAAAGATTTTTGCATCTCTGTTCATCATGGATATTGGCCTGAAGTTTTCTTTTTTTGTTCAGTCTCTGCTGGGTTTTGGCATCAAGATGACGTTGGTCTCACAAAATGATTTGAGAAAGATTCCCTCTTTTTGGATTGTTTGGAATCCTTTCAGAAGGAATGGTACCAGCTCTTCTTTGTACATCTGGTATAATTCGGCTGTGAACCCATCTGGATCTGGACTTTTTTTTGGTTGGTAGGCTATTAATTGCTGCCTCAATTTCAGCCCTTGTTATTGGTCTGTTCAAGGTTTCAACTTATTCCTGGTTTAGGCTTGGGAAGTTGCAAGTGTCCAGGAATTTTTCAATTTCTTCCAGGTTTACTGGTTTATGTGCATAGAGTTGTTCATAGTAATCTCTGATGGTAGTTTGTATTTCTGTGGAATCAGTGGTGATATCCACTTTATCATTTTTTATTGCATCTATTTGATTCTTCTCTCTTTTCTTTTTTATTAATCTGGCTAACAGTCTATTTTGTTGATCTTTTCAAAAAAACAGCTCCGGGACTTACTGATTTTTTTAAGGGGTTTTTGTGTCTCTTTCTCCTTCAATTCTGCCCTGATCTTAGTTATTTCTTGTCTTCTGCTAGGTTTTGAGTTTTTCTGATCATGCTCCTCTAGCTCTTCCAATTTTGACAATAGTGTTGATTTTAGATCTTTCCTTCCTTCTGATGTGGGCATTTATTGCTATCTAGACACTGCTTTATATGTGTCCCAGAGATTCTGGTACATTATGTCTTCATTCTCGTTGGTGTCGAAGAACATCATTATATCTGCCTTCATTTCATTGTTTATCCAGTTGACATTTAGGAGCCAGTTGCTCAGTTTCCACGAAGTTGTGTGGTTCTGAGTTAGTTTCTTAATCCTGAATTCTAACTTGATTGTCCTGTGGTCTGAGAGACAGTTTGTTATGAATTCCATTCTTTTGTATTTGCTGAGGTGTGATTTACTTCCAATTATGTGGTCAATATTACAGTAAGTGTGATGTGGTGCTGAGAAGAAAGTATATTCTGTGGATTTGGGGTGGAGAGTTCTGTAGATGTCTATTAGGTCTGCTTGGTCCAGATCTGAGTTCAAGTCCTGGATATGCTTGTTAATTTTCTGTCTCATTGACCTAATATTGACAGTGGAGTGTTAAAGTCTCCCACTATTATTGTGTGGAAGTCTAAATCTCCCTGTAGGTCTTTAAGAACTTGCTTTATGTATCTGGTTGCTCCTATATTGGGTGCGTATGTATTTAGGATTGTTAGCTCTTCTTGATGCATTGATCCTTTTACCATCATGTAATGCCCTTCTTTGTCTCTTTTGATCTTTTTGGTTTAAAGTCCATTTTATCAGAGACTAGGCTTGAACTCCTGCTTTTATTTGCTTTCCATTTGCTTGGTATATCTTCTTCCATGTCTTTATTTTGAGCCTATGTGTGTCCTTGCAGGTGAGATAGGTTTCCTGAATACAGCACACCGATGGGTCTTGACTTTTTATCCAATTTGCTAGTCCATGTCTTTTGATTAGGGCATTTAGCCCATTTACATTTAGGGTTAATATTGTTATGTGTGAATTTGATCCTGTCATTTTGATGCTAGCTGGATCTTTTGCCTGTTAGTTGATGCATTTTCTTCATTGTGTCAATGGTCTTTACCATTTGGTACGTTTTTGGAGTGACTGGTACTGGTGTTCCTTTCCTTGTTTAGTGCTTCTTTCAGGAGCTCTTGTAAGTCAGGCCTGGTGGTGACAAAATCTCTCAGCAATTGCTTGTCCATAAAGGATTTTCTTTCTTCTTCGCTTATGAAGCTTAGTGTGGCTGGGTATGACATTCTAGGTTTAAAGTTCTTTCCTTTAAGGATTTTGAATATTGGCCCCCACTCTCTTCTGGCTTGTAGGGTTTCTGCAGAGAGATCACGTGTGAGTCTGATGGGCTTCCCTTTGTGGGTAACCTGACCTTTCTCTCTGGCTGCCCTTGGCATTTTTTCCTTCATTTCAACCCTGGTGAGTGACGATTATGTGCCTTCGGGTTGTTCTTCTTGAAGAATATCTTTGTGGTGTTCTCTGTATTTCCTGGACTTGACTGTTGGCCTGCCTTGCTAGATTGGGGAAGTTGTCCTGGATAATATCCTGAAGAGTGTTTTCCAGCTTGGATTCATTCTCTCCATCACATTCAGGTAGACATATGGAACATTAGGTCTTTTCACATAATCCCATATTTCTTGGAGGCTTTGTTCATTTCTTCTCACTCTTTTTTCTCTATTCTTGCCTTCTTTTATTTCATTAAGTTGATCTTCAGTCTCTGATATCCTTTCTTCTGCTTGGTCAGTTCAGCTATTGACACTTATGTATGCTTTGCGAATTTCACATGCTGTGTTTTTCAGCTCCATCTAATAATTTATATTCTCCTCTAAGCTGTTTATTCTAGTTAGCATTTTATATAACCTTTTTTTCAAGGTTCTTAGTTTCTTTGCATTAGGTTAGAACATGTTCTTTTAGCTCAGAGAAGTTTCTTCTTACCCACCTTCTGAAGCCTGTTTCTGTCAATTCATCAGACTCATTCTCTATCCAGCTTTTTTCCCTTGCTGGTGAGGAGTTGCAATCCCTTGGATGAAGAGAGGCATTCTGGTTTTTGGTGTTTTCATCCTTTTGGGGCTGGTTTCTTCCCATCTTTGTGGCTTTATCTATCTGTGGTCTTGGTAGTTGGTGACTTTTGGATCAGTTCTCTGAGTGGATGTCCTTTTTTTGATGTTGAAGCTATTTCTTTCTGTTTCTTAGTTTTCCTTCTAACAATCTGGTCCCTCTGCTGCAGGACATCTGGAGGTCCACTCCAGACCCTGCTTGCCTGGGGATCACCCACAGGGGCTGCAGAAGAGTAAGGGTTGCTGACAGTTTCTTCTTCTGTTAATTGGTCCCAGAAGGGTACCTGCCAGTCCTTTATGAGTTGTCTCTTTGAATATATGAGGGTCGGGGAGCTGCTTGGGGAGACAGTCTGTTTCTTACAGCAGCTCAAGTGTTGTGCTGGGAGCTCTGTTGTTCTATGCAGAGCTGCTGGGCATGTATGTTTAAGTCTGCTGCAGTGGAACTCACAAAATTCTTTTTTCCCCATGTGCTCTGTCCTAGGAAGGTGGGGCTTTATTTTTAAGTTCCTGATGTGCTGCTGCCTTTTTTCACAGATGCGCTGCCCAGTACAGAGATACTTTACTCACAGTCTTTCAGCAGAGGCATTGCTGAGCTGCCACACGGCCTGCCCAGCTGCTGTGTGAACTTCCTTGTGGTGTTGTTTACAGAGGTGCAGTTAGAACTGCCTCGGTAGTGGTGGATGCCCTTCCATCCACCAAGCTGGACTGTCCCTGATCCAGCTGCACTTGCTGCAAAACTCTCAATCCAGAGCATTTCAGATCATATTGTTGGGGTGGGACCCGCTGGACCAGATCATCTGGCTCCCTATCTCAGCCCCCTCCCTTTCAGTTGAATGGGTGGTCCTGTCTCTCAGGCATTCCAGGTGCTAGCTGAAATGGCTGCCCATATTTATGTGAATTTCTGTGTGCCAACTCGCAGCACTAGCTGAAATAGCCCTGCTGGAAACTTATGGTGCATTTCAGCCTGGGAATCTCCTGGTCTGTGGGCAGTGAAAACTTGTTTGGAAATGCAGTGATCAGTTACCCTCTGTGTTATTCTTGCTGGGAACTGCACTCCAGAGTTGTTTCTGTTCAGCCATCTTGGATCCTCTCAATTTATTCTTTTTTATGGCTGACTAGTATTCCATTTTATATATATACCACAGTTTCTTTATCCACTTGTTGATTGATGGGTATTTGGGTTGGTTCCACGATTTTGCAATTGCAAATTGTGCTGCTATAAACATATGAGTGCAAGTATCTTTTTTGTGTAATGACTTCTTGTCCTCTGGGTAGAAACCCGGTAGTGGGATTGCTGGTTCAAATGGTAGCTCTACTTTTAGTTCTTTAAGGAATTTCCACATTGTTTTCCATAGTGGCTGTACTGATTTACATTCCCACAGTGTAGAAGTGTTCCCTGATCACTGCATCCAGGCCAACAGCTATTGTTTTTTGATTTTTTACTTACGGCCATTGTTGCAGAAGTAGGGTGATATCACATTGTAGTTTTGATTTGCATTTCTCTGATCATTAGTGGTGTTGAACATTTTTCATGTTTGTTGACCATTTGTATATCTTCTTTTGAGAATTGTCTATTCGTGTACTTAGCCCACTTTTTGATTTTTTAAATTTTTTTGTGTGCTGATTTGTTTGTGTTTCTTATAGATTCTGAATATTAGACCTTTGTCAGATGTATAGATTGTGAAAATTTTCTCCCACTTTGTAGTTTTTCTACTTATTCTGGAGACTGTTCCTTTTGCTGTGCAAAAGCTCTTTATTTTAATTAAGTACCAGCTATTTATCTTTGTTTTTAATGGATTTGCTTTTGGGTTCTTGGTCATAAAATTCTTGCCGAGCCAATGTCTAGAACGGTGTTTCTGGTGTTATCTTTTAGAATTTTTATGGTTTTAGGTCTTAGATTTAAGTCATTAATCCATCAAGTTTATTTTTATATAAGGTGAGAGGTGCAGGTCCAGTTTTATTCTCTTATATATGGCTATCCAATTATCACAGCATCATTTGTTGAAAAGGATGTCCTTTCCTCACTTTATGTTTGCTTTGGTGAAGATCAGTTGGCTGCAAGTATTTGGGTATTTGGGTTTATTTCTGGATTCTCTATTCTTTTCCATTGGTCTTTGTGCCTATTTTTATAACAGTATCGTGCTGTTTTGGTGACTGTTGCCTTAGAGTGTAGTTTGAAATCAGATAGTGTGATGCCTCGAGATTTCTGCATTTTGCTTAATCTTGCTTTGGCTTTGGGGGCTGTTTTTTGGTTCCATAAACTTTAGGATTTTTTTCTAATTCTGTGAAGAATGATGGTGGAATTTTGATGGGTATTGCACTGAATTTGTAGATTGCTTTTGGCAATATGATCATTTTCACAATATTGTTACTGCTCATCCATGAGCATGGGATGTGTTTTCATTTCTTTGTGTCATCCGTGATTTCTTTCAGCAGTGTTTAGTTGTTTTCTGTGTAGAGGTCTTTCACCTCCTTGGTTAGGTATAGTCCTAAATATTTTATATTTTTGCAGCTATTGTAAAGGGCTTGCGCTCTTGATTTAACGCGCAGCTTGGTCACTGTTAGTGTGTAAAAGAGTTACTACATTTGTGTACATTAATCTTTTATCTGGAAACTTTGTTGTTGAATTCTTTTATCAGTTCTAGGAGCTTTCTGGAGGAATCTTTAAAGTTTTTGAGGTAAACAATCATATTGTCAACAAACAGTGAGAGTTTGACTTCCTTTTTACTGATTTGGATGTCCTTTCTTTCTTTCTCTTATCTGGTTGCTCTGGCTAGGACTTCCAGTGCTATGTTGAATAGAAGGTAAAAATGACTATCTTTGTCTTGTTCCAGTTCTCGTGGGGATGATTTCAACTCTTCCTTGTTCAGTATAATGTTGGATGTGGGTTTGTCATAGATGGCTTTTATTACATTGAGGTATGTCCCTTGTATGCTGATTTTGCTGAGAGTTTTAATCATAAAACGACACTGGATTTTGTCGATTGCTTTTTCTGCATCTATTGAGATGATCATGTGATTTTTGTTTTTAATTCTGTTTATGTATTGTATTGCATTTATTGACTTTCATATGTGAACCATCCCTGCATCCCTGGTGTGAAACCCTCTTGATTACTATGGATTATCTTTTTGATATGTGGTTGGATTCAGTTAGCTAGTATTGTATTACAGATTTTAGCATCCATGTTCATCAGGGATATGCGTCCATAATTTTTTTTGGTTATGTTCTTTCCCGATTTGAGTATTAGGGTGATGTTGGCTTCACGGAATGAATTAGGGAGGGTTCCCTTTTTCTCTATTTTGTGGGGTAGTGTCAATTGGATTGGATTGGATTGGTATCAATTCTCTGAATGTCTGGTAGAATTCTGCTGTTAATCCATCTGATCCTGGATTTTTGTTGTTGTTGGTCATTTCTAAATTACTATTTCAATCTTGTTCCTTGTTATTGGTCTATTTAGGGTATCTAATTTTTTCGGATTTAAGCAAGGAGAGTTGTATTTTTCCAATAATTTATCTATCTCTTCTAGGTTTCAAGTTTATATGCAGAAAGGCGGTCATAATAGCCTTAAATGATCCTTTATATTTCTGTGGTGTCAGTTGTAATATCTCCTATTTCTTATTGAGGTTATTTAGATTTTCTCTCTAGTTTTGGTTAATCTTGCTAATGATTTATGAATTTTATTTATCTTTTCAAAGACACAGATTTTTCTTTCATTTATATTTTGTATTTTATTTTTTGCTTCAATTTCATTTAGTTCTGCTCTGATGTTGGTTATTTCCTTTCTTCTATTATTAGGATTGGTTCATTCTTGTTTCTCTAGTTTCTTGAGGTATGGCCTTAGAATGTCATTTTGTGCTTTTTTAGTCTTTTGATATTGGTGTTTAGGGCTATGACGTTTCCACTTAGTACCACCTTTACTGTATCCCAGAGGTTTTGATAGGTTGTGTCAGTATTGTTGTTCAGCTTGAAGAATTTTTATCTTGATTTCATTCTTGAGGAACAGGTTATTTAATTTTCATGTATTTGCATGGTTTTGTGGGTAAATTTAAAGTTGATTTTTAGCTTTATTCCACTGTGGTCAGAGAGATTGCTTTATATAATTTCCGTTTTCTTAAATTCAATGAGGTTCTCTTTGTGGCCTATCATATGATCTATCTTGGAGAAAGTTTCAGGAGGTGTTGAATAGCACGTATATTCTGTGGTTGTTGGATGGAATGTTCTGTGTATATTTCTTAAGTCCATTTGTTCCAAGGTATATTTTAAATCCATTGTTTCTTTATTGACTTTCTGTCTTGATGACCTATATAGTGCTCTCAGTGGAGTACTGAAGTCCCTCACTATTATGTGTTGCTGCCTATCTCAATTCTTAGTTCTATTAGTCATTGTTTTATAAATTCAGGAGTTCCAGTGTTAGGTGCATATATGTTTAGAATTGTAATATTTTCCTGTTGAATAAGGCCTTTTACCATTATATACTCTTTGCGTTTTTCAACTGTTGTTGCTTTAACGTTTTTTTTTTGTCTGATATAAAAATAGCTACCCCTGCTCACTTTCGGTGTCCATTTTCATGAAATTCCTTTTTCTACTCCTTTATTTTAACTTTGTGTGAGTCCTTATGTGTTAGATGAGTCTCTTGAAGGTAGCAGGTAGTCGGTTGGTGAATTCTTATCCATTCTGTAGTTCTGCTTCTTTTAAATGAAGCATTTTGGCCACTTACATTTAATCTTAGTATTGAGATGTGGGGTATCATTTCATTCATAGTGGTTTTGTTGCCTGTGTATATTTTTGTTTGTTTGTTTCATAGGTCCTATGAAGTTTATGTTTTAGAAAGCTTCTGTTTTGATGTATTTCCAGGATTTGTTTCAAGATTTAGAGCTTCTTTTAGTAGTTCTTACGTGGTGGCTTGGTAGTGGCAAATTCTCTCAGCATTTGCTTGTCTGAAAAAGACCGTATCTTTTCTTCATATATGATGCTTAGTTTCACTGGATACAAAATTCTTGTATGGTAATTGTTTTGTTTGAGGAGCCCTAAAGATAGGGCTCTGATCCTTTCTAGCCTCAACCGCTTCACGCCAGAACCTCTAGCTTTAGAATTTCTATGGAGAAACCTATTATTTCCTTTATTGGTAACCTGGTACTTCTTTCTTCCAGCTCTTAAGATTATTTTCTTTATGTTAACTATAGATAACCGGATAACAATATGCCTAGGCAATAATCTTTTTTTTTTTTTTTTTTTGGCAAAGAATTTCCCAGGTGTTCTTTGTGCTACTTGTATTTGGATGTCTAGGTCTCTAGAAAAGCTGGGGAAGTTTTTCTCAATTATTCCCCAAATACGTTTTCCAAACTTTCAGATTTCTCTTCTTCCTCAGGAACACCGATTATTCTTAGGTTTGGTCATTTAACATAATCCCATACCTGTTGGAGGCTTTCTTCATATTTCATTATTCTTTTTTGTCTTTGTTATATTGTTTTAATTCAAAGAACTTGTCTTCAAGCTCGAAATTTCTTTTTTCTATTTGTTAAATTCTATTGCTGAGGTTTTGCAGAGCATTTTGCATTTTTATAAGTGTGTCCAATGTTTTCTGAAGTTTTGGTTTTTTTTTTTTTTTCTTTATGATATCTATTTTCTTGAATATTTCCCCTTTCACTTCTTGTATTTTTTTTTTTTTCTACTTGCATTGGGCTTCACCTTTCTCTGGTGTCTACCTGATTAGCCTAACAACAAAGCTTCTGAATTCTTTTTCAGGCAAACTAGGGATTTCTTCTTGGTTTGGATCCATTGCTAATAAACTAGTGTGATTTTTTTTTGGATGTGTTAATGATTCTTGTTTTGTTATATTACCAGAGTTGGTTTTCTGGTTCCTTCTCATTTGGGTTGGCTCTGTCAGAGGGAAGGTATAGGGCTGAAGGCTGTCGTTCAGATTCTTTTGTCCCACAGGGTGTTACCTTGATGTAGACCTTGGTCCCTTTTCCTATGGATGCAGCTTCCTGACAGCTGAGCTATAGAGATTGTTATCTCTCTTCTGGGTCTAGCCATCCAGCAAATCTATCAGGCTCTGGTCTCGCACTGGGGGTTGTTTGCAGTCTTGTGATGGGAACCATCTATGGGTCTCTCTGCTGTGGATACCAGCACCTATACTGGTGGCAGTGGCAGGAGGGTGAAATGGA
The DNA here is from genome assembly GCF_009761245.1 of Sapajus apella. Taxonomy (NCBI): domain Eukaryota; kingdom Metazoa; phylum Chordata; class Mammalia; order Primates; family Cebidae; genus Sapajus; species Sapajus apella. The sequence continues at coordinate 5,207,792 of NW_022436967.1, forward strand.
CTCTGTGAGAATTCTTAGCTTTGGTGTTTTGATGTTCTATTTTTGTGCTGGTTGGAATCCTGCTGGGAGGTGGTGTTTTCAAGAGAGCATCAGCTCTGGTAGTATGGAAAGGAGTGTTGGGTGGGGCCCTAGAACTCCTAAGGGTACATACCCTTTCTTCAGTTACCAGGATAGGTAAGGAAGGACCATCAGGTTGAGGGAATGTATTCTCTTTCTTGGTCCACAAGGGGGTGTAATTTCAAGGGCAAAAACTTCCTAGCACCATAACCTTGCCCCCACCACTTTCTCTTCATCTGGTGATTAGAGGTCTTTGTTTTAATTTTCATGCATGTGGGAAAGGACCAAAGGTCAGTCACTCCAGTGGAAGTTTAAAGGAACTCTTCATTGGCCAGGGGGCTTGGAGAAGGTGGGAATTCCTCCCAGGTTAAAAGTCCCTGTCTCCTTCATCCAGGTGGAATTCCCCCTCTGGAGTCCCCTTCCACTCTTGTGGAAGCTGCTTTTCCTCTCCTGGATTCCATATTTGGGTCCCCTTCCACACTCTTCATGGAAGCTTTCTCTTTCATCTTTTTCTCTCTCCTTTTCTCTTTTGCTGCCTAAATCACTTCTCTGCAAAAACTCTTTGGGGTCTGATATTTTCTTGCAAGCGCACCCTGCTGTGGTCCCCTCTCCCATTCTTGGGTGAGGGACCAAGAGCCTGAAAACATCCTCTCAGGGGAGCTGAGCACTCCCCTGCACCCCAAAACCAGGAAACAAGGCCAGGACAGGGCTGGGTGTGTCGGAGCTCAGACCCTCCTTGGAAGGGTCTTACTGCCACTGCTGTGGGGAGCGAGGGTGAGGTTTCCAGGTCAATGGAGTTGTGTACCTAGGAGGATTATGGCTATCTCTGCTGAGTCATGCAGGTTGTCAGGGAAGTAGGGGAAAGGCACACTCCCAGGCCTCACTCAACTCCCATGCAATCTAAAAGTCCAGTCCCACCATGCTCTCCCTAACAGCACCAAGTCTGTTTCTAGACAGTGGGCAATCAGGGTTGAGAACTTGTCCCAGGCTACCTGCCTCCATGCTACAAAAGAAAAGGGCTTTAGTTCTTCCCCTGCCTGTGGAGTCTGCACACCAGATTCGGCTCTCCCCCAAGTTCTGGCCAGGAGGCTTCTCAACAGGTCCAAATTGTTACAAAGTTCAGCTGGAAAATTTCTTCTCCCTGTGGCTTTTCCCTGGGGCCACTGGCCACACTCCCAAAGGATCCTTGTGATGCCAACCAGGAATGGCCTGCGTGGGATCCAGCAAGCTCCCGGACCTTTCTCATCGCTTCCTCTACTTCTGTATTTTGCTTGCCTCTCTTTTAGTCTCAGCTCTAGGTAAGATCAAAATCTTGTCCTACAGGCTAGGCTTTCAGTTTCTTCAGTGGGGGTGTGTGTTTGGGAGAAGAGGAACTTCCTTTCCCACTTCTGCAGTTTGGACATTCACAGTATTTGGGGTGTCTCCTGGTTTCTGCAGGAGCAATCTGCTTCTTTCACAGAGGCTGTGGATCCTTTTGGGATTCTCAATTTATTCCCACAGTCATCCTGGAGCTAAAATTCACAATGCGAGCTTCTACATGCTGCTCTATCTATCTGAGTCAGAGCTGCAATCTAGTCCTGCCTCCTGTCTGCCATTATTATCTTTTTGTCCAAAGAAGAATATCCTTGACATCCAGATATAGTAATACATAAGTAGATTGATAAACACATATAAACAGAATTATGTTATTCCAAGTAAATATTTATATATATCATATTCATTCAGAGACATTTTCAATACATCAGCCAACTTTGAGGACAAAGATGAAAACTAACTTCTCACCTATATGTCTCCATACCATCAAAAACTTGAACATAGCCGAACAATTTTATGTATAAACATCAATAAATCTTAACATTTACAGGTATAGCCTGGGAAGTAAGCTTTTAGTACTGCCATTTAGGCTTTATGTTCAGCTTAGAATTTCAGGGTCCTGCATTTCTTCTCCCAGTGTGTGTTTTTCACATTCACCATTTTGGGTCTCTTCATTGCACTTATAACAATGGTATTTTAAACATGGCCTAGGAAGTACTACATAATCTACCTATCAAATCCATCTTCTATTTTATTTTGAGCTAGTCTCAGCCCACAGCACACTCTGAAGACATTGTTCTTGTTTTAGTTTCCAGAAATGATAAGCTCTCTCTTGGGTCAATTCATTTTGTTTATAATTCACTCTTTCTGGAAATACTTCCCTTGAATATTCACATTTCTGGCTTCTTCTTATCCTTAGGTCTCATCTAAAATGCCAGCTCTTCAGAGAGCGTTTCTCATAGTATTTATCTAAAAAAGATACTCCATAGTGTTCTGTCATTGAGGCCTTTGATTTTCTCTCATCCCTATTATCACAATTTCTAATGGTGTATTTTTTCACCTGTTAGATTGCAAACTCTGCAAACTTGAGATTGTGTCTGTCTGCTGATTATCGACTTTGAGTCTGGCATAAAGCATTAAAGACATTTTGCTGAATTAATGAACAAATATATTTGGGAATGAAACTTCTTTAACTGTCCTGGCATGTTCTATTTAATCTAAATTGTATGTAACATGAGATCCTTCAGAAATGAATACCCATAGAAACAGGAAAACCTGTATAGTTTTACACTAAGTTTGATGAAGAAGTGGATAGTTGTGAAGAAGTATGATTGGACAAAGGGAGCATAATCTAATGATAATAAACTGGGGAGAACCTAGCAACGTCTGTTTGTTTAGTTTCTTCCGTGCATTGCTATCTGATATGGTTTTGCTGTGTCCCCACTCAAATCTCATCTTGAATTGTAGTTCTCATAATCTTCAGTGGGAGGTAATTGAATCATGGGGGCGGTTACCCTCATGCTGTTCTCATGATAGTAAGTGAATTCTCACAAGATCTGACAGTTTTCCTTTGCTCAGACTTCTCTTTGCTGCTGACCTGTGAAGAAGGTACATCCACCTTCTACCATGATTGTAAGTTTCCTGAGGCCTCCCCAGCCATGTGGAGCTGTGAATCAATTAAGCCTTTTTTGTTTATAAGTTACAGAGTCTTGAGTATTTTTTAAAAGTAGCATGAAAATGGACTAATAAATTGATACCAGGAGTAGTGGGATACTGCTATACAGATATCCAAAAATGTGGAAGTAACTTTGGCATGATATTTGGGAGCTGCTGAGGGTGGAATGATATGGTTTGGCTGTATCCCCACCCAAATCACATCTTAAGTTCTAGTTCCCATAATCCCCATGTATCATGGGAGGGACTCAGTGGGAGATAATTGAATCATAGGGGTGGTTACCCTACATGCCTTTCTCATAATAATGAGTTCTTAAAAGATCTCATGGTTTTAAAATGGTCTTTTCCCCCTTTGCTTAGCACCTCTCCTTCCTGCTGCCCTTTGAAGGCAATGCCTTTCTTCCCTTTCACCTTCCGTCATGTAAGCATATTGATTTTAGTTTCCTGAGGCCTTCCAGGCCATGTGGAACTGTAAGTCAATTAACCCTTTTTCTTTTATAAATTATTCAGTCTGGGGTAGTATTTCATAACAGTATGAGACTGAACTAATACACTATCTTCAGAGATATGGATGTTCCTTTCCTCCCAGTGCATAGTAGGCACCCCTCACACGAGGGCTTTATGACCTGCTTCAAGAAAGAAAGGTTGAAGGAGATCAGAGTGTGAACATCCTGTTTCTGTTGTTTTCTCAAATGCAAAGATGCCATATTTGGGGTTACTTGTCCTGAATCTTATCAGGAGATGAATGAAAGTGAAAAAAACAGCTTCAAATTTAGAGTAAAAGCACAGGTGAGCTTGAACCTCCACTGCTATCCTCTCCCTTTGCTATCTTTTCATTGTGTTCAATGCATCTCCTTCCCTATGATTACTTTAACACTTTTTTCTTCAAAACATAACTTTTAAGAGAAAATAGAGTAACTCACAAGAACTATAGTAATTATCATTACATTCCTAAAATATTATTGCTCACTTGTAAAAATTTGATTTCAAAAGGTATCCTTAAAAGTGTTTTTATTTCTAATAATAGGATCAAAGAGGTTTTTTTTGCAAAATTAATTTAAATTTGTTTTTCAAGCATTCTGTTAGGTTAATGAGAAAAACCCTTGTGATTTGAATGTTGAAATCCCTCATGATTTTTTTAATAAAGCCATTTGATTCAACAGGACTTCAAAGATGAATAGTTAAGATGCAAATAAATTCAATAGATAAGCCACCAAAAGGCTGATTAAGAGCATTTATTGACTCTTCTTTAGCTGATGGCAAGACACATAACAGGGGTTAAATGGAAACCTAGAGACAACATGTTTATTTTGTAAGACTCTTTAGAATGGAAAGAAAGCATAAATGGTCACATTTATTTTCATATAGTCTTTGTGAACAGTGCTTTAATAATTAAGTCTTTGTGTCCTAAAAATACAGGCATAACTCCTAGTGCTGAGGCACTGTTAATCAAATATGCATTCCAGAACCTGGCAGCAATTTTTTGATGAGCCATTGCTTTACAGAAGGTATTTTTTTTCTCTCTCATGTTACTTGAAACTGGGACTTAATTTCAAAATTTAAATTTTTAAACCTATGGATTATATATGTATAAAATAGAAATGAAATGTATTCATATATTCAAATATTCAAATTTATAAAAGTGTCTGCTAATAATTGCAAAAGTTGAGATTCTAAGTGTTTAATTTGAAATAACTATAATTCAGACCAATCAATTAACTATTTAATAGTTGAAAAGTTAATAGTATAATTTGAATTATAAATTATGAGCATAATGTTAGCATATTGATTTTCATGCACATAATTCTTTGTTGATTATGAAACAGCTTTTAATAAAAACCTTTTATTTTTTCAAAGCCAGTCCCCTAAATCTAATATTTTCTCAAATATTTCTTTCTTTCCAAAGTATTAAACTATCCCTCAGTTTTAGGTAGTGTGCCATGAGTAAGCTGAAACAAATTGGTGAGCTTCTAGATTTAATTTTTCACAATGTTCCATAAGCCTGTTTATCTTTCTCTTTTTCCTTTATTGACTGGGGTGATCAATTTTGTCTCATGTTTCAGTATTAATATCCCTTAATTACAGAGTGATACTAACCTTTTTAATGTTTATATCTGTAATGGTAATAAAAATTATCCCAATATGCATTGTTGGGCATAGGAAAAATCTAGTGAGCAAGAGAAACATGAATTTGATGTAGTTTGTCTATGATGTTGGCCTTGTCCACCATTCTGTCCTCCCTGTTCAAATTCTTCATCTTTCTCTCCTGTAGGGAACAGTATAATTAACCAGCTCATTCACTGTATACTTCTTTGATTTACATTTTCTCAAATCTAAGTAGATTAAGACCTACATCTTTAAATACATGTATATGTAGCATATATATTACGTAAAACAAACAACCTGTTTATATAATTTAGAGAAATAGATGAAACAAAATTAATAAATTAAAACCTATGTACTAACCAAGCCTTCACCAGCTAAAAAAAATTACCAGAGTCCTAGAATTTTCTTCTCTGAAGTCCTCCCATTGCTCTTCTATCCCCAGGGTTAAAACCTATCCTAAATTTGGTAAAGAATTCCTAATATTCTTTTCACACAGCACCAATATAATTTTTTAAAGCATGCCTTGGTCAATTCTGGATATTTTAAATTTTATGTAAATGTAAATGTGTGATAAATATTCTGTGATTTGCTTCTTCCATTTAACATTATAATGTAGTAATGCAACTACGTCAGTGTATGTACTTATGGTTGATTTCTTTCCACTGATGTGTTTAATGATTGGTCCCAATTCTTCACCCCACCCTCCCTGCATCCATACCTTTGCTAATGCCTCATTGTAGAGAAACATGCTTCCCTATTCCTTGGATTTGGACTTAGCCATAGGACATATTTTGACTTTAAATTTAACAAAACCTTAATTATGTGACATTGGGTTGCAGAACTATTAGGAGGTTGGCTAAATGGGGATCTCTGCTAGGTAAGGGTGAAATGCTTGGTAACACTGTTAATTAGTAAAGTAGAATGTATTTTGTAATATTGTACCTTGTCACAAATGACCTTGTAAAACTGGGCAAAATGATTTTCAAGCAATATGTTTCAAGTTTGAGGTAGCTTTTTTAAAGCTGGATTTGATAAAATAAAACAAGAAAATGATGAGTGCAGAAAAGAGCTGTCCTATTTACAATGAAACTGAAGGAAGGACTACAGAGAGATCAGACTATGTTGGTTTATAAAATAACTGTTTCTCAAGCCTCTTTGGCCAATAAAAGATTCTCAAATTTAGATGAATTGACAGAAATAATTTTTCCAACTTTCATGTTAAGTTTATTGGGTATATATGCAGGTTTGTTACATGAATAAATTTTTTCTCATGGGGTTTGGTGTACAAATAATTTAATCACATAGGTAGTGAGCCTAGTATCTCACAGAAAGTTTTTCAATTGTTACCCTCCTCTTGTCCTCCCACTTCAAATAGGCCCCAGTGACTATGGTTCCCATCTATTGTCAATTTGTACTCAATATTTAGCTCTCACTTAAAAGTGAGTGCATGTGCTATTCTGTTTTCTGTCTCTGTATTAATTTGTGTAAGATTGCGGCCTCCAGTGGCATCCATGTTTCTGCAATATCATAATTTCATTTTCATGGAACTCTAGTATTCCATGATATATATGTGCTACATTGTCTCTCTCCAGTCAATTATGGATAGACATTTAGGTTGATATCATGTCTTGCTTTGAGAAATGTGCTACAACGAACTTAGGCGTGCACATGTATTTTGGGAGAAAAAAAAGTTTTATAAGCAGTCACTTTTCTCCACAACCTTGCCAACATTTTCCATTTTTTACTTTATCATAATAACCATTCTGACTGGTATAAGATGATATCTCAACGTGATTGTGATCTGCATTTCTCTATTACTAATGTTGAGCATTTTTTTTCATATGCTTGTTGGCTATGTGTATGTCTCCTTTTGAGAAGTGTTTGTTCATGTTCTTTGCCCATTTTTTTTAATGAGTTTTTTGTTGATTTAAGTTTTTTATAGATTCCAGTATTCGACCTTTTTTTGATGCAGAGTTTACAAATATTTTCTCTCATTCTATAGGCTATCTGTGTATTATTTTTTCTTTGTTGGTAATTCTTTTTTTTATATTTTTAAACTTTAAGTTTATTTCCATAGGGTTTTGGGGAACAGAGGTGTTTGGTTACATAAGTAACATCTTTAGAAATGATTTCTGAGATTTTGGTGAATCTATCACCCAAGCAGTATACACTGTACCCAGTTTGTAGTCTTTTATCACTCATTCACCTCCCATTGTTTCCCATAAATCTCCAAAGTCCATTGTATCATCCTTATGCCTTTGCATGTTCATAGCTTAGCTCTCACTTATAATTGAGAATATATGATGTTTGTTTTTCCATTCTTGAGTTGCTTCACTTAGAATAATGGCCTCCAATTCTATCCAGGTTATTGTGAATGCCATTGTTTCATTCATTTTATGGCTGATTATTCCATGGTGTATAGATAGATAGATAGATGTGTATAGATATATATGGATGCACATGTATTTTCAGAGATCGTGTGTGTGTGTGTGTGTGTGTGTGTGTGTGTGTGTGTGTGTGTGGCACAATCTCTTTACTCATTGATTGATGGGCATTTGGGCTGGTGCCATATTTTTGCAATCGCAAATTATCTTCCTATAAACATGCATGTGCAAGTATCCTTTTCATATAATGATTTCTTTTCCTCTGGGTAAATACTCATCAGTGGGATTGCTGGATCAAAGGGTAGTTCTACTTCTAGTTATTTAAAGAATCTCTACCCTGTTTTACATAGTGGTTTTACTAGTTTGCATTCCCAGCAGCCATGTAAACGTGGTTCCTTTTCACTGCGTCTATGCCAGTGTCTATTATTTTTTGATGTTTTGATTATGGCTATTCTTGCAGAAGTACGGTGGTATAGCATCATGGTTTTTATTTGCATTTCCCTAATCATTAGTGATGTTGCACATTTTTTCATGTTTGTTGGCCATTTATGTATCTTCTTTTGAAAATTGTCTACTCATGTCCCTAGGCCATTTTTTGATGATGTTTATTGTTTTCTTGCTAATTTGTTTGTTTCTTGTAGATTCTGAATCTTAGACCCAGATGTATAGATTGTGAAGGTTTTTATCTCACTCTGTGGGTTGTCAGTTTTCACTTCTGATTGTTTCTTTTTCTGTGCTGAAACTTTTTAGTTTAATAAAGTCTCACATATTTATCATTCCTTTTGTTGCATTTGCTTTTGGGTTCTTGGTCATAAAGTCTTTGCTTAAGCCAATGTCTAAAATTGTTTTTCTGATGTTACCTTCTAGAGTTTTTATGGTTTTAGGTATTTAAGTCCTTGATTCATCTTGAGTTGATTTTTGTATAGGGTGAGAGATGAAGACCAGTTTCACTCTTCTACATGTGGCTTGCCAATTATCCTAACACCATTTGTTGAAAGGGTGTTCTTTCCCCACTTTATGTTTTGTTTTCTTTGTTAAAGATCAGTTGGCTGTAAGTACTTAGGTTTGTTTCTGGATTCTCTGTTCTGTTCTATTGGCTTATGTGCCTTTTTATACCAGTACCATGCTGTTTTTGTGACTATGCCCTTTCGTATAGTTTGAAGTCAGGTAATGTGATTCTTCCAGATTTGTTCTTATTGCTTAGTCTTGCTTTGGCTATGTGGGCTCTTTTTTGGTTTCATATGAATTTTAGAAATGTCTTTTCTACTTCTGTGAAGAATGATGGTGGTATTTTGACGGGAATTGAGTTGAATTGAATTGTGGTTCCATAATCCCCATGTGTACTGGGAGGTACCCTGAGGGAATTAATTGAATCATGAGACAATTACCCCTCAAGCTGTCCTCATGATAGGGAGTGAGCTCTCATGAGATCTGATGATTTTATAAGAAATTTCCCCCCTTCGCTTGGTACTTCTTCCCCTTCCTGCCACCAAGAGAAGAAAGTCATGTTTGCTTCCCCCCCCGCACTATGATTGCAAGTTTTCTGAGGCCTACCCAGTCCTGCACAACTGTGAGTCAATTAGACCTCTTTCTTTAAAAATTACTCAGTCTCAAGCAGTTATTTAGGCAGTGTGAGAATGGACTATTCTTTACCCCACTTGTATAAAGAATACTCCATTCTCACACTGACTAAATTATTACCCACATTCTTTACCCCTCTTGTCCTTACACATTTGACATTACCTCTGAATGGTAAAGATGGCAGGATGTGTGCCCTGGCCCTTTGACTTTGGGTTTGGTTATATAATTTCCACTGGTAATTTAAATGTGGGCAGAATTTAAAGTACCAGTTCCAAGCCAAGGTCTTTAAAAGGTCCTTCCTTTTTCTGCCTGTTCTCATGTATTTTTGCTTTTTAAATTGCATTTCAGGTTTTGGGGTACATGTGAAGAACATGTAAGATTGTTGTATAGGTACACTCACAGCAGTGTGGTTTGATGCCCTCCTCCCCATCACCTATATCTGGCATTTCTCCTCATGCTATCCCTCCCCAACTCCCCACCCCCAACTGTCCCTACCCTAGTTCCCCCCATAGACCCCAGTGTGTGATGTTCCCCTCCCTGTGTCCATGTCTTCTCCTTGTTCAACACCTGCCTATTAGTGAGAACATGTGGTGTTTCATTTTCTGTTCTTGTGTCAGTTTGCTGAGAATGATGGTTTCCAGGTTCATCAGTGTCCCTACAAAGGACATGAACTCATCGTTTTTTTATGGCTGCATAGTATCCCATGTTGTATATGTGCTACATTTTCCCTGTCCAGTCTATCATCGATGGGCATTTGGGTTGGTTTCAGGTCTTTGCTATTGTAAACAGTGCTGCAACAAACATACGTGTGCATGTGTCCTTATAATACAATGATTTATAATCCTTTGGATATATACCAAGTAATGGGATTGCTGGGTCAAATGGAACTTCTATTTTTAGGTCCTTGAGGAATCGCCACACTGTCTTCCACAATGGTTGAACTAATTTACACTCCCAACAACAGTATAAAAGTGTTCCTATTTCTCCACATCCTCTCCAGCATCTGTTGTCTCCAGATTTTTTAATGATCGCCATTCTAACTGGGGTGAGATGGTATCTCAATGTAGTTTTGATTTGTATTTCTCTAATGACCAGTAATGATGAGCATTTTTTCATATGTTTGTTGGCCTCATATAGGACTTCTTTTGTAAAGTGTCTGTTCATATCCTTTGCCCAGTTTTGAATGGGCTTTTTTCTTGTAAATTGGTTTTAGTTCTTTGTAGATTCTGGATATTAGCCCTTTGTCAGATGGGTAGATTGCAAAAATTTCCCATTCTGTTGGTTGCTGATTCACTCTAATGACTGTTTCTTTTGCTGTGCAGAGGCTGTGGAGTTTGATTAGGTGCCATTTCTCTGTTTTGGCTTTTGTTGCCAATGCTTTTGGTGTTTTAGTCATGAAGTCCTTGCCTATGCCTATGTCCTAAATGGTTTTGTCTAGTTTTTCTTCTAAGGTTTTTATGGTGTTAGGTCTTATGTTTAAGTATTTAATCCATCTGGAGTTAATTTTAGTGTAAGGTGTCAGGAAGGGGTCCAGTTTCTGCTTTCTGCACATGGCTAGCCAGTTTTCCCAACACCATTTATTAAGTAGGGTCTCCTTTCCCTATTGCTTTTGTCAGATTTGTCAAAGATCAGATGGTTGTAGATGTGTGGCCTTGCCTCTGAAGCCTCTGTTCCGTTCCATTTTTCTGAATCTCTGTTTTGGTACCAGTAGCATGCTGTTTTGATTACTATAGTCTTGTAGTATAGTTTGAAGGCAGGTAGCATGATGCCTCCAGCTTTGTTCTTTTTGCTTAGAATTGACTTGGCTATGCTGACTCTCTTTTGGTTCCATATGAAGTTTAAGGTGTTTTTTTCCAGTTCTGTGAAGAAGGTCATTGGTAGCTTGATGGGGATAGCATTGAATTGGAAATTACTTTTGGCAGTATGGCCATTTTCATGATATTGATTCTCCCTAACCATGAGCATGGAATGTTTCTCCATCTGTTTGTGTCCTCTCTTACTTCATTGAGCAGTGGGTTGTAGTGCTCCTTGAAGGGGTCCTTTACATTGTTAGTTGTATTCCTATGTATTTTATTCTCTTTGTAGCAAATGTGAATGGCAGTTCATTCTTCATTTGGTTCTCTTTAAGTCTGTAATTGGTGTATAGGAATGCTTGTGATTTTTGCACATTGATTTTATATCCTGAGACTTTGCTGAAGTTGCTTATCAGTTTCAGGAGTTTTGGGGCTGAGACAATGGGGTTTTCTAAATATACAGTCATGTCTTCTGCAAATAGAGACAATTTGACCTCCTCCTTCCTAATTGAATACACTTTATTTCATTTTCTTGCCTGATAGCTCTGGCTAGAACTTCCAATACTATATTGAATAGGAATGGTGAGAGAGGGCATCCTTGTCTAGTGCCAGATTTCAAAGGGAATGCTTCCAGTTTTTGCCCATTCTGTATGATATTGGCTGTGGGTTTGTCATAAATAGCTTTTATTATTTTGATATACGTTCCATCAATACCTAGTTTATTCAGGGTTTTTAGTATAAAGGTTGTTGAATTTTGTCAAAGGCCTTCTCTGCATCAATTGAGATAATCGTGGTTTTTTGCATTTGGTTCTGTTTATGTGGTGCATTACATTTATAGACTTCTGTATGTTGAATCAGCCTTGCATTCCGGGATGAAGCCTACTTGATCATGATGAATAAGCTTTTTGATGTACTGTTGCAATTGGTTTACCAGTATTTTATTGAAGATTTTTGCGTTTATGTTCATTATGGATATTGGCCTGAAGTTTTCTTTTATTGTTGAGTCTCTCCTGGGTTTTGGTATCAGGATGATATTGGTCTGATAAAATGATTTGGGAAGGATTCCTTCTTTTTGGATTTCTGGAATAGTTTCAGAAGGTGTGGTACTAGCTCCTCTTTGTATCTCTGGTAGAATTCGGCTGTGAACCCATGTGGACCTGGGCTTTTTTTGATTGGTAGGCTATGAACTGCTGCTTCAACTTCAGCCCTTATTATTGGTCTATTCAGGGTTTTGACTTCTTCCTCATTTCGGCTTGGGAGGATGCCAGTGTCCAGGAATTTATCCATTTCTTCCAGGTTTACTAGTTTATGTGCATAGAGTTGTTTGTAATAATCTCTGATGATGTTTTGTATTTCTGTGGAATGTGTGGTGATATCCCCTTTATCATTTTTTATTGCATCTATTTGATGATTCTCTCTTTTCTATTAATCTGGCTAGATGTCTATTTTGTTGATCTTTTCAAAAAAGCAGCTTCTAGGTTTATTGATTTTTTGAAGGGTTTTTTTGTGTCTCTGTCTCCTTCAGTTCTGCTCTGATCTTAGTTATTTCTTGTCTTCTGCTAGGTTTTGAGTTTTTTTGATCTTGCTCCTCTAGCTCTTTCAATTTTGATGATAGGGTGTCGATTTTAGATCTTTCCTTGCTTCTCATGTGGGCACTTAGTGCTATATATTTTCCTCTAGACTATGCTTTAAATGTGTCCCAGAAATTCTAGTATGTTGTATCTATCTTCATTCTTATTGGTTTCTAAGAACATCTTTATTTCTGCCTTCATTTCACTGTTTATCTAGTCAACATTCAAGAGCCAGTTGTTCAGTTTCCATGAAATCGAGTAGTTCTGAGTTAGTTTCTGAATTCTGAGTTCTAACTTGATTGTACTGTGGTCTGAGAGACTGTTTGTTATGATTTCCACTCTTTTGCATTTGCTGAAGAGTGATTTACTTCTGATTATGTGGTCAATTTTAGAATAGGTGTGATGTGGTATTAAGAAGAATGTATATTCTGTGGATTTGGGGTGGAGAGTTCTGTAAATGTCTATTAGGTTTGCTTGGTTCAGGTCTGAGTTCAAGTCCTGGATATCCTTGTTAATTTTCTGTATTGTTGATCTGTCTAATATTGACAGTGAAGTGTTAAAGTCTCCCACTATTATTGTGTGGGAGTCTAAGTCTTTTTGTAAGTCATTAAGAACTTGCTTTATGTACCTATCTGGGTACTCCTGTATTGGGTGCATATATATTTAGGATCATTAGCTCTTCTTGTTGCATTGATACTTTTACCATTATGTAATGTCCTTTGTCTCTTTTGATCTTTGTTGGTTTAAAGTCTATTTCATCAGAGACTAGGATTGCAACTCCTCCTTTTTTTTTTTTTTTTTTTGCTCTCCATTTGCTTGGTAAATATTCCTCCATCCCTTTATTTTGAGCCTTTGTATATCCTTGCATGTGAGATGGGTTTCCTGGATACAGCATACCAATAGGTTTTGGCTTTTTATCCGATTTGCCAGTCTGTGTCTTTTGATTGGGGCATTTAGCCCATTTACATTTTGGGTTAATATTGTTATGTGTGAATTTCATACTGCCATTTTGATGCTAGCTGGCTGTTTTGCCTGTTTGTTAGTTCATGCAGTTTCTTCATGGTGTCCATGCTCTTTACCATTTGGTATGTTTTTGAAGTGGCTGGTACTGGTTGTTCCTTTCTTTGTTTAGTGCTTCTTTCAGGAACTCTTGTAAAGCTTGCCTGGTGGTGATGAAATATCTGAGTAATTGCTTGTTCGTAAAGGATTTTATTTCTTTTTCGCTTATGAAACTTAGTTTGGCTGGATATGAAATTCTGGGTTGAAAGTTCTTTTCTTTAAGGATGTTGAATATTGGGCTCCACTCTCTTCTGGCTTGTAGGGTTTCTGCTGAGAGATCCACTGTGAGCCTGATGGGCTTCCCTTTGTAGGTAACCCGACCTTTCTCTCTGGCTGCCCTTAGCATTTTCTCCTTCATTTCAACCCTGGTGAATCTGAGGTTTATGTGCCTTCGGGTTGCTCTGCTTGAGAAATATCTTTGTGGTGTTCTCTGTATTTCCTGGACTTGAATATTGGCCTGCCTGGAGGCACACCCCCTCTTTCATGTCGGGACCCTCTTGCTGGCCAAGACCCTGCAGCAGATCTTCTGTTGCCCACATCTGGCGCCTGAACAGGGACCTGAAAACGAGGGGCAACGGTGACGCTTATCATAGAAGGGTAAGGCTGCAGTGGTAAGATTTGGTAAGACAATTTTACTTCTTTTCTTTTAATCTTGTATATCCATTTACCTTGATTTTTCCTCATCTGGAGTAAAACATGGGGCAACTTGTGTCAAAGGAACATACTTTGTTTGTGCTTTTGTTACAGTCAATGATTAAGTCACATGGTCATGATATTAAGTTGAAAAATGTGGAGGAATTTTTAAATGTTGTAGGAGAAATTTGTCCGTGGGTCTCAAAGGAAGGTGTTCTTAACGTTGGTGCTTGGATGCATATTGGGGAAAAAATTGAAAATTTTTGTCTTTATAATAAGGATTCTTCACAGGCTAGTATTTTGCTTTCAGTTTGGCCTCGGCTTCCCGATTGTGTTTGCCCTGCCTAATCTCAAACTGCTTTTCCTTCTGCTCTGCCCTATTCTGCTGCTGCACTTCCTGTTGCTTCCCCTCTCTCTCCGTCGTCCACACCCTTGGTTTAGCAGAATAGCTGGATCAATTTTTAGGACCCAATTTTTATACCTGGGCTGAAATAATATCAATCATGAATATTCTGCTTACTAGGGAAGAGAGGGAAATGATTAGAAGGGCAGCATGATCATCTGGGGGAGAGAGCATCCTCCCAGCTGGGCAAAAATTCCCAGATGAGGATCCCAAATGGGATAATAATGACTCCAGGAATTGGGCCCAAATGCAAGATTTTAGGAAACTAATAATTAGGGGAATTAAAAAGTCTACTCCTAGGACACAAAATGTCTTGAAAGCATTTGAGATTCAAAAAGAAAAAGAGGAGACTCCCTCTGGGTTTCTGCAGAGGCTCAGGGATCAAATGAGAAAATACTCAAGATTAGATCCAAAGAACCCATTAGGGCAAGGTCTTTTAAAGCTTAATTTTGTAACTAAATGCTGGCTTGATATTACTAAGAAACTGCAAAAGATTGATAGATGGAATGAGAAACCGATTGATGAATTACTAAGGGAATCCCAGAAGGTTTTTGTAAGGAGAGGGGAAGAGAGACAGAAACAAAAGGCAAAGATCATGGTTTCCACTGTAGAGGAAGTAATCAGAAAGTTTAAATCAAGACCCCTCTCAGAAAAGATGAGAGACTACTAGGTCTCTGCAAAGAAACAGGAGGGAAATACGGGGAAAAACCTCCTAAGATTGCAAGTGGATGTTACAAATTTGGAAAACCAGGACATTTTAAGCGAAAATATCTGGAATATAAAAAGTAAGAGAATGTGACCTCCCTTATGAATTTTGATGGGGAATAGTGGGGGTCAGGGCTCTATATGGGCAGGTCCCACCAGGAACCCTTGATAAACTTGAGGGTGGGACCTGAAGGGGAAGACATAACATTTTTGATTGACACTAGAGTGGCTTGCTTCTCCCTAATGTACCAACCAAGGGAACAGAACACTCTAGGAAAAAGTTAACAGTATCAGGGGTAAAGGAAGAGGGATTTCAGGTTTCAGTATTTAAGAAAATATTAATTAGGTTGGGATCAGAGCAAATTAAGAGGCCACATATGTTCCCAAAGCAGAAACTAGCCTCCTTTGTTGAGACCTGGTTGTTAGGTTAGGTTTAGGATTAGAAGTAGAGGAAGGACAAATAAAAGTAATGATGGGCCTCCTAACAGAGGAGGGAAAATATAAAATTAATCCCCTTGTGTGGATTAAGGAAGGCAAAAGGGGAGAATTAAAAACACACCCTTACAAATTGAACTAAAACAACCAGGAAAAATAGTTTTCAGGAAACAATATCCCATACCCATTAATGGGAGGAAAGGTCTCCAACCGGTAATAGAGGAATTGCTTAAGGATGAACTATTGGAACTCTGCATGTCACCAAATAACACTCCAATTCTCCCAGTCAAGAAACCAGATGGGTCATATAGATTAGTGCAAAATCTAAGGGCTACAAATCAAATTGTTCAAACTCGCCATCGTGTGTTGCCTAACCCCTACAACCTCCCTAGTAAAATATCATATGAACATAAGTGGAACCAAAAGAAGAATTCTGGGCACATCCCCTAGACTCAAAGAGCTGGGACCTCTTTGCCTTTAAATGGGAAAATGTCATAACTGGGAAAAAGCAACAGTACCAGTGGACTGTGCTGCCACCGAGTTTCATGGAAGTCCCAAACGTATTTGGTCAAGTCTTAGAAAAAGTCCTAGAGGAATTCCAAACTTCGGGAGAAACCCAGTGGTTACAATATGTGGATTATCCTCTAATTTCTGGGGAGAGGAGGGCCGTGGTATCAGGAGCCACCATAACCTTGCTTAATTTCCTAGGGGAAAGGGGATTGTGAGTCTCCAAAAACAAATTGCAATTTGTAGAAAAAGAAGTTAAGTACTTAGGACACTGAATTAATGAACGAAAGTGGAGAATAAACTCAAAGAATATTGGAATAGTGGGTCTGCCCTTGCCTAAGACAAAGAGAGAACCCTGAAATTTTTTAGGTTTAACTCATTATCATAGGTTATGGATTAACTTATAGGCTCTAAAAACAGATATTCTGTATCTTAAGTTACTATTAGGGGAACCTGATCCCTTGCAATGATCCCCATAGGGGACCCCATGAAGCCAATGGAGGATTTAAAGCAAGCCCTCATCACAACTCCGGTCTGGCTCTCCCATCTTTAGAAAAAATGTTTCACCTGTGTTTAATAGTAGACAAGGGTGTGGCCTTTGGGGTGTTCTCTCAAACCTAGGGGCAGAAGAGGCAACCTGTTGCTTTTATCTCCAAGCTTCTTGATCCTGGCTCTCAAGGATGGCCCAAACGTTTGCAAGCAGTAGCTGCCACAGCCCTGCTGGTAGAGGAGAATCAAAATCTGACCTTTGGTGGGGCCCTGTCAGTGAACACGCCACATCAGGTTAGGAGTATGTTAGATCAAAAAACTGGGAGATGGTTTACTGATTCCAGGATTCTAAAATATGAAACCATATTACTAGAAAAACATGATTTGGTCTTAACAACAGATACTTGCTTGAATCCAGCCAGTTTCTTATGGAAAGGAGAAGAGGAGAATAAAGAGGCATCAAACCATAATTGTTTAGGTGTCACAGAATATCAAACCAAAGTTAGACCAGACCTTAAAGCTCTACTATGTGATGAAATAAGGCTGTTTGTGGGTGGGTTGTCCTGAGTGATAAATGACAAGAGACAATAATGGCTATGCTGTCATTTGTTGGGGGGGGGGGCAATTTCTTATATAAGAAAGGTAGATTATCTAATGGCTGGTGAGCCCAAACCTGTAATATATATATATAAATAACAGCACTTTAGGTTCTGGGGTACATGTGAAGAACATGCAGGATTATTGCATAGGTACCTACATGGCAATGTAGTTTGCTGCCTCCATCCCCCCCGGCACCTATATCTGGCATTTCTCCCCATGTTATTCCTCTCCAACTCCCCTACCCCCCAGTGTCCCTCCCCTATCTCCCCCGACAGACTCCAGTGTGTGATGCTCCCCTTCCTGTGTCTGTGTGTTCTCATTATTCAACACCCGCCTATGAGCAAGAACATGTGGTGTTTGATTTTCTGCCAAACCTGTAAATTATATGCTCTTAACTAAGCCCTAAAGTTCCTAGAAGGCCAAGGCAGCACTATATATACTAATTCCAAGTATGCCTATGGAGTGGTATAAACCTTGGGAAAGATCTGGACAGAGCAGGGCCTAATAAATAGTAGGGGAATGTAATTATTACAGGGGAACTGGTCAAATAGGTTTTAGACAGCCTCTTGCTTCCAGAAGAGGTAACCACAGTTCATATAAATGGCCATCAAAAAGCAAACACTATAGAGGCTGTAGGCAATAGGCTTGGGGATGAAGCTGCCAAGTAAGCTTCCCTGGAGGAAAAAGTTAAGACTATTTAGCCTAATTCCAGATATCCCTAAGGTAGTATTAAGGCCCCAATTTTCCAAAAAGGAGAAAGAAGAACTGGGCAAGATAGGGGCACTCAGACTGAACATGGAAGTTGGGTGCTCCCTGATGGGAGAAAAATGATAAACCCATAATGACAGATGTCCATGCTGCACAAGGGAACTCATTGAGGTCCCCAGGATATGTGTGATGCAATACTGAAGAATTTTGGTGTATAGGGATTTATACCCTTGCTAAACAAGTGTGTGAAGTTTGTGTGACCTGCCAAAGAATAAACACAAAGGTAGTTAGGAACCAGACTGTGAAGGAAAACCTCCTGGGATAAGACCATTTCAAAACTTTCAAGCAGATTTTACAGAAATGCCCAAAATAGGGAGACTAAAGTATCCACTAGTAATAGCAGAACACCTCTCTGACTGGTGAACACCTTCCCTCTCTCAAATGCCGTTGCCAGGAATGTCATCAAAATAATTTTAAAAAAATTGTGCCCATATTTGGCTTGGTGAAAAATACCTATTCAAACAATGGAAGCCATTTTACCTTGAGAATGCTAAGGGGAATTATGGAAAGTTTACACATTAGATAAGATTATTACAGCCCTTGGCTTCCCCCCTCCTCTGGAAAGGTAGAGAGAATGAAACAAAACTTTCAAAAGGCATATTAGCAAACTAATCTTAGAAACTAAAATGCCATAGACCAAATGTCTCCCAATAGCACTCCTTAGGATTAGGAGAGCCCCAAGGAAATACTTGAGACTGTCCTCATACGAGTTATTATATGGACTCCTATAGCTAGGCAGGGCTACTGATCTTCCTACTATGAAAACGAAAGACCAATTAAGAAACAATATGCTGGTCATATCCCCTACCCTGTCATCCCTTAAGTTAAAAGAACTTGTGACTCAAACACTGCCTCTTCAGTTCACAGTCCACCACTTCCACCCTAGTGATTTGGTGCTAATTTAGACTTGGGGAAAAAAAAAAACTAAGGTCCCTAATAAGTGCTCCTAACCACCAAGGCAGCTGTGCAAACAGCTGAACGAGGGTGTACTCATTACACTCGGGTCAAGGAACTGGTAAAAGAAACCCAGAAGAAAGGAAAAGGGGCTAATAGGAAGTATATAAATCACCTAAGGAACCCTTAAAGTTAGCTCTGAGAAAAACCTAGAGGGGAACTACCCCCTTCATGGGGAGTGAATATGGTTGGAATTGATCCTAACACGAGGGGTGAAAGACGACCTGAGTATTGGATGGGGCCCAGTATTAGGGGTGGAAAGTAGGAAATACCCAATCAAGCTGATAATCAAAATGACTATGGCCTCCACCACCCACACCCTAAAGTTTGATGCCTGCCAAATCTTACCTTGTGGAAGTTTAGAAAACCAAAGACAGTTGCCATAAGCAGACAAATGTCTATGTCCTAAAACAGGCTGCTGTTGGGAAAAGCCCTGTGCTAGCGGGAATGAGGTCTGGTGGACCACTCAGTGTCAAGGCTGGGTGATTCATTCTTCCAAAAACAGAACTTTAAAGGATAAAATATATTTATATGAAGGCCTCATGCCACCCAACCATGAAAATTTAGAATAAAATCCTATATTAATCACAATAAAAAACCCACCTTTTTTAGACCAGGAACCTTGGAGGTATGGCTTAGGAATAGCTATCTCAGAAAGGGATCTCACAGAATGGTTAATTATTAACCCAACCTCAAGCTTGCTCAGGGTTGCTGTAACTTCCAGTCCTACCACTTCCTTCAACTTACCAGGAAATAACCCTAAGAGAGTAAAATAATTAACATAACTGACCTGAGGCAAACTTTAAAAATTGAGACCAGATACAGGTATGTAAATGCCTTAGTTGAATGGGTCAAATTTTTGGGACTAGCCCTCAACCAAAGCGACTGTTATGACATGCAAGCTCTGCTGGGCAGCCTCAGGCACAGGTGGTTCTGTTTCCCCTAGGATGGAATACCAATTCCAAAGGAATGTGTTGTGTGTTGGCTCTATACCAGGACAGGAATGCATGGGGAAATGAGACTTGCAAAAGTCTATCATTGCTCTCTCCCACCTTTTGAAGATTTGACCCTAAAGCAATCCTTTTGTTTTCCACAGGGAATATGAACCACTCCTCTTGCCTCTCTAGGCAGGGGGAAGAGTTCAATAAGCACGTGGGAGAACTCTTAACTTGTACCCACATCCTAAACATGACTGGTAAGTAAAACAAAGCCAACTACTCGGCTCTTCATATACCCCGGGCTGATGTCTGGTGGTATTGTGGGAAGAGGAACCTCCATGACCTGTTACCATCCAATAGGACCAGGATTTGTGCCTTAGTTCAGTTGGCCATTCCACTCACCCTGGCATTCCAGAAGATCCCCAAGAATCCACATGGCCACCCAAGTCAGAGACATTTAATAAATTATTTTAATCCTAACATTTATACTAACTCAATAGGAGACCCTAGAGGAGTACCTAATACATTTAAGGGCCAAAACAAAATAGCTGCAGGGTTTAAATCAGCACTCTTCTGGTGGTCCAATATTAATAAAAATGTGGATTGGATTAATTGCATCTATTATGATCAAGAAAGATTCATCAACTCGACTCCAGACACTCTCAAAGAAGTGGCTAGCCATTTAAATGCCACCAGCCAAATGGCCTGGGAAAACAAACGTGGGCTAGACATAGTCCTAGCAGAGAAAGGGGACGTATGAATTGTGCTGGTGGAAATGTTGCACTTTCATCCCTAAAAATACTGCCCCAGATGGAACAATCACAAAAACATTACAAGGTTTAACAACTCTAGCCAATAAATTGACAGAAATGCTGAAATTAATAACCCATTTACTAATTGGCTAGAGGTTGGTTTGGGAAATGGAAAGGAATGGTAGCTTCCATTCTAACATCCCTTATAATTATGGCTGGAGTCCTAACAGCTGTAGGGTGTTGCATTATCCCGTGTTAAAGGGTTAATCATAATTACTGAAAACGGCCGTGAACAAACATATGCCCATAATATATCAACAGTTATTAGAAACCAAATCAGATCTTCTGTCTTATAATAGAGTCAAAAGCTCTTGAAACAATTTAAGAACACAAAACTAAATTTAGAAATGGGACAACTAGGGGTAAAAAGAAAAAGAGGAGGGAATTAAAGAAGATAATGTTTCCTGTGGTCTGTTTCCAAGACAAAGTGCCTTGAACTGGCTTGAGTCCACAAACTACAATAAGACAGAATATACGAAGCCCCTGCTTTGATAGCTGGTGCCTGCTTGTTGGGTCCCCTATTAGTTGCCCTCACCTGAACCAAAAAAGTTTAGTCTGAAGTAGAAGTTTATTAGCCTGCAAGATAGCTCACTTTATCTATTCTTACCAGCTTGCCTGACTACTTAGGTCGTAAGTCAAATACTTGAAAAGCCCGTAAGCTGAGTATAACTACAACGCATTGGGACTTGCAACAAAATGCAGTGAGACAACCTTAAAGATGACACCTAAAAGCCCCTACCTAACAACCAATAGGCAACGTACAGGAAGATTGTGACCCCACAATACTCAGCCTATGAGGAACTGGGGAAGGATCTGCATACTAGGGGATACATTGCTTGGTGTAACTGTGCTGGATGTGACTGCCCATCAGACCCCCACCCCATCTTGCAAGAATGTCATTAAAAGTCTTGTGCCCACTGTCCTCCATGTCTCTGAGTCTGACTTCAGTTAGATTTCCTTAATATGAGTTGTTATAGGGCAACTACAAGATTAGAAGAGGAAGAATGGACTTGCTTTTTCCTATTTGTTTATTGTTGCTTATATACAAAGCTTCCTTTGTGCATCATCTTAGCAAATACCTTTTATTCAGCAACAGAAATTCCTTCCCACAGCAATAGTTAGATCTGCTTTTACCCGAACTACAAAAACTAGCCTTACTTTGTCCCCTCAAAGACACCAGCACCAGATAACTGATACCTCTTATTGAGAGGTTTAGAACCAAGCAAAGCCCTCCTTCTTCAGAGGGCTCAGCTGCATGTTAGGTATGGGGAGCCTCCACCCTAAGCTGTTGAATATTAATACGTTCCCTTTCTTCCATTTTGTACCCTTTAGTCCTGAAGATATTAGCTGCTTCCTGTTTCTTGCTTTGTGAAAACTTTTTCTTTCTGCCTTGAAATTAGGTATCAATCTAGTTAACAAAATTATATCTAATTAATAATTATTTATATTTAATTCTATCTGTTAAAGTAACTGGAGTGATTTGCATATCTTGATTGAAAACTCAATTTTTTAAAAAAAACATTGCTGGGAAAATCTTTGAGCATTACTATAAATGCACATTTTTAATAATTTCTCTAGTGCATACTCTAAGAGTACAGTTATATCCTAGGTTGTTGACAGGTTTAACTACAAGATAATTACTTTTTCTACAACGTGTTTATGTCAGTTATTACACTTCCAAAGGTAGTTAATCAGAGTTCACAGTACTCAAACATTCTCCTCTACACAGATAGTCCAACTTTATGTTTTTTAGATAAGTCTTATTCTGTCACCTAAGCTGAAGTGCAGTGGTGCATTCACAGCTTGCTGCTGCCTTGACCACTCAGGTTCAAGCAATCCTCTCACCTCAGCCCCCTGAGTAGCTGGGACCACTGGTGGATGCCAGTATGGCTGACTAATGTTTTGAATTTTCTTTGTAGGTACAAAATCTCCCTTTGTTTCCCAGACTGACCTCAAACCCCGGGGCTCAAAGGGTCCTCTCACCTCAGCCTCCCATAGTGCTAGGTTTAACAAGGGTGAGCCACTGTGTCCCTTTTTGTCTTCTAGTGAAATTATATAACATTGTCCCTTTAATACGTGTTCATTACATTATAATGAGTTTGAATCTATTCATATACATATAAAAACATTTTATGTTTTAGTGGTGGTACTTAAAATTAAATGATGGTACATACACAGGAGTCATATCTGTGCTAAAATCACCACATCCCTTAGTTCAGCATTGCAGTGAAAGCATCATTATTATAGAGGGTAAGTGATATTTGTAGACTTTCACATAATGTAGCTAATGTAGGTTCAAAGCTATGGTTAAAAAAAAGGGTTGGTATAAAAGAGAAACAATTTTAGAAGAGAAAACTCTGCAATGGATCAAGTAAGAATTTAAAAGAGAAATGACTCCACCCATTTTCTTCAAAGGTAACAGTACAGGAGAGCTTTTGAAAGGTAGAGAATAAGCCTGGCTGATGATATTTGTAATGCACTACCTATTTTTAATCCACTGACAGCATTTCTAGAACCAATGTCTTATGGAAAATTGAGGCCATATTATGTTGCTCTTGTCTGCATTCACTAAACATTGGCTTCTCTATTCAGTTATTTATTTATTTATTTAAGAAAATAAGTATGTTTCAGATGCACATATGACCACTCTTAAAGGAAATTCTTAAATGGGTAGTAGTGAAATTAATTTCTGTAAACATGAAGATAATAGAGTTAAGATGGTGATATTGACACCTTGCTATTTAGGTTACTCAATTAAATTTTGTCCTAATCCTAGAAATGTTAAACATTTCATCATTATTCATATCAGTGAAGGATGTGCATTAATTATACATAGACATCATCAACACTGGGGATATAGACATTGCACCAAAAATATGATCTCCAAATCTCCTTTACTCATAAAATTCTCTTTGAAATCCAAGTTCAAAGCATGAGAATATGATCCATGTGTGTGTGCCAAGACCAAGGCTTTCCTGTGTAGAAAGTCGGTTATCACTTCTAACATAATTTTCAGAAGTGTACTAGAAACAAAATGCAGAGACTCTGGAGACTTACTACATGTTTTTCCAACAATTTGGTAAACCATCCACAAGTCATTTTTGAGATGAAAGCCATATTTTAGGAACTAAGAAACATTAGTTTTGATCAGGTGATTAAGCTACCTAGCAAAGATGTTAACTTTCTTCATAGGGACAATGAAAAAGAAAAATATTTCTAGCTATGAAGATTGAATGTCAAAAAGTAATATCAAATCAGGTACTTGTTATTCTGATACAAGAGTTTAATTATGATGTAGCTTCTTATTTTCCAAGGCTTATACTTTGTAACTGATGCTAATGTTGAGGAAGTAGGGCTAAATTTCAAGACTCATTTGATCTTCACAAGACAGTACTATCATTCCATGCATTGCTTTGGTTCCATGTCCTGGTATCCAGGTATTCTGCATACAGTGTGTACTCATGTGTTCTACTTCTCCATCTGATGTACACCTTCAGGAAGCTTATTTTGTATCATGGCCACCCTGTGGTTGACCATGACTTTTAGACAGCTGTGACATTAAGTCCTTTATTTTTCTGGGAGAAATTTGTGACAGAAGTGTGCATTGGAGAGTATAAATCAAAAATAAAATTCTAAGACTCCCCAGTTGACTGAATAAACACCTCCTCTTGGCCAAGGGCATTCCAAAGTTAACCCGAAAAACTAGTTTAAGCCATGATTGGAAAAGGGGTTCTAACACGCCACATTATACTCTACTCTCTTTGGAATTCAGGTTTAACTGACCAGCATTAACATTAAAACAGATATCTTAAGACTGACAAAATAGACTCTTTGTAGCAATAAGATACCAAATTCCAACCTGACTCTAGTATAGCATCACATGACAGATAACAGGCCCTGAAAGAAATCACACTAGCTTTAATTAATGTTACATAATTGCAAAAGCATAAATGTCATGATTTTCAAAGAAATACTAATAGAACCAAGATTAGGGATTTGGAATTAGTTTGAATGATCAAAACTATTTCAAGTATTTTTTTATTTTTCTTTTAAAGAAAGAAAAGAAAGACAAAAAAAGAAAAAGAAAGGAAAAGAAAAAGGAAGGAAGGAAGAAGGGAAGGAGAAGGGGAAAGGAAAAAGAAGAGGAGGGGAAGGGGAGGGGAGGGGAAGGGGAATGGGAAGGGGAGGGGACAGAAGGGAAGGGAAGGGAGAACAAAAGAAAAGGAAAGGAAAAGAGAAAGAGAGAAAAGAAAGAAAGAGAAAAAGAAAGAAAAGAAAGAAAGAGAAAGAAAGAAAGAAAGAAAGAGAAAGAAAGAAAGAAAGAAAAGAGAAAGAAAGAGAAAGGAAGGAAGGAAGGAAGGAAGGAAGGAA